>NC_141047.1:27082736-27442736 GCF_041138505.1 Cibotium barometz | reverse complement strand
TTTACTGTCTTGGGTTCTGGCCATTCTATGACTGCATGGATCTTTGCGGGGTCAGGAAAAATCCCATCTTTAGACACTATGAATCCTGAGTATTCCACCTGATCAACAGAGAAAGAACACTTGCTCTTTTTTGCAAAGAGTTGGTGCTTCCTTAGGATTTCCAAGACCTTGCGCACATGATCTTCATGATTTGCAACATTCTTCGAGTACACCAAGATGTCATCAAAGAAGACAAGAACAAAATCATCCAAGTATTCTCTGAGAATATCGTGCATAAGACGATTAAACATCGTCGGGGCATTAGTCAATCCAAACGGCATGACTGTGAACTCATAATGCCCATAGCGAGTGTTGAATGCTGTCTTTGGGATGTCCTGTTCTTTGATTCTGATCTGGTAGTACCCGGATTTGAGATCTATCTTTGTGAACATTTGGGTTCCACTTAACCGATCTAGAAGTTCATCGATCCTAGAGATATGATACTTATTCTTAATTGTTAATTGATTTAATCCTCTGTAGTCAATATAGAGTCTTAACGTTCCATCTTTCTTCTTGAAAGACAACGGGCGCACCCCAAGGTGAAACACTGGGTCTGACAAATCCCTACTCTAACAGTTGTCTTAACTGCTCCTTAAGTTCTATGGCTTCGGGGAGACTGGCATTTTGTATGCACGCTGGGCTACTGGTTGAGCTCCGAGGATTAACTCGATCTCATGATCTACTTCGTGAGTCGGAGGCATCTCAGTCAGCTCTTCTGAGAACACATTTGCATACCCACTTAACCACTTTGGTTCTTTAGCCTTGCATTTTATGTCTACCGGATTCATCTTAACGACATAAACAACTTGCTTCCTTCTGAGCCCTTTTAACAACTTGCTTCTTTCTGAGCCCTTTTAACAATTTAGAAGCGTTGACTAATTGCAGCACTGGGGATCTGAAAATTCTAGTTCCTTGAACTTTATTCCCGTGAAGGTCAAGGAAAGAGATGGTTCCTGATAAAACCCCAAGATCTTTCTAGATAATTGTTATGCATAAACATGCATAAATCAGGCATAAACTCAACCATATTTCCTAGATGGCATACTAGGGAGTTTTTAAATTGTTAAGGTATGTATGGGTGGTATCATGGTGGTATAGGACTCTAGTGATCCCTCATATATATTATCTTATGGGATAATTTGGGCTCAAGATTGTTGCTTTGCTTACATCACTTAGCATGTTGACCTCAACATTCAAAGACAATCTCATTTTCTAAATTCACTAGTAGTTATAGTGTGGGCATTCTCTAGATAAACTTCTTTTATTTATAGCCTGCATGTATTGAGATGAGTGTAATCTCGTCGGCATTTTCACTTGTTGGAATCTCTTTCTTTAGAGTTCAACGAGTTCAACGAGTTTATCTTGTTGTGTTCAGATTAAGGAAATTTGGATTTTTCCTTTGTTGGCATTTTTTTTCTCTAGTTTCGTACTTTAGGTGATTTATATAGTCAACCTAATAGGTTTACGGATGGACATATGTGACTTATTGAGACGCTGATGAATCTCTATGTTGATATGGGTAACTCGGGACACCGATAATTCCATGAGCAGATGTGGGTACATCGGGGCGCCGATGAATCCTTGGTTCCTGCTGTTATAATGCCATGTTTTCCTACTTTATTCCAAATGGTTTACAACGAGGAAATTACTTTGAGTATGAATTCTTCTGATCATCCACAGTCTGATGGGCAAACAGAGCATATGAACCAGATTGTAGAGGATATGCTTCATGCATATGTCTTTGGAAAAGCATCAAATTGGGAAAAATATCTTCCAATGATGGAATTTGCCTATAACAGTTTTAAACATATGACTATTGGTTTTAGTCCGTTCATGCTTATGTATGGGTACCAACCCAAGGCACCTATTGATGTCGGTCTTAATAAGGACATCGAGCTTGATGCATTGAGGAATTCTTACGTGATATGCAGGAAATGCTGATTGAAGCTCGGGATTCTATCAGGAGTGCTCAAAATAGGGCACGGTTCTATGCTGATAGAGGACGCTCAATTTGGTCTTTTGAACCAGGAGCATTGATTTATTTAAAAGTTCCTAAAGATTTTCACTTTGTCAATAGGAAAATGCTCAAATTTATCTCTTAGATAGTGTGGTCAATTTCGAGTTATACATCAGATTGGCATGGTTGTGTATGAACTTAAACTACCTCCAATTGTTAGAGTTCATCCAGTCTTTCATATTGATAGATTGAAAGGGAAACTGGGAGGTGAGGATAACACAGTTACTCCTCCTCAAGAACTCGTTAAAGTCGAAGAATTATCCTATGTTCCACATGAACCTGATAAGGTACTTGAATTCAGGGAAACGAAACTTTGTAGTTGACTAATCCCTGACGTTAAATTGGAAAGATAAGGAAATAGAGGATTCGACTTGGGAGTCGGTTGAGAGTGATCAACACAGTTCTCCTCCTTTTCATTGTTTGCAAGAGTGCAATGTTTTGAGAGAGGGGAAGTATGTTATATGTACATTATGTGTGCTATGTTAGGTTCAAAAAATAATTGCTTAAACAAGATAAACGATCTTATTGGAGATCTATGACATATGTCTGAGTAACAGATCTTGCTTCTTCAATTCGTCATATATAATAAACAATCACTTCTATAACAGGGAATTTTTTCACAAAACATTTCTTTATTTATATAAAGGTTGCAATATGTACATAGAGCATCTCGGCTCCAGAAAGTCAAAACCTTTGCGAGAATTGCATAAGACGGCGATACTGGGCTACAGACATGCCCCGATACAAATGTTCCCTCACTGCCAGGGAGCTACTATCTTACTACTTGGGATAAAACATCTAAGAAGTCTATAGATGTGGCAGGAAAGTCTAAAATCTCGAGGCGTGGGGTGATAGAGAATAACACCATGAATCACTTTTAACCTCAACAGGACCATGGCTAACGAGATATTCTCGCTCAGCATCATACGCTGGTTGTAAGAGGCATGGACATATTGCCCTGCATGCCACTTGTGCTGTCGTCTCTCCGCTGGGTCAGGGAAATATAGATCCTCAAAATGGTTTACGAGTCTGGCGGCTCGTTCGAGTCGTACTACAGAAGAGACGATATGCTCGAAGGCGAAAGTAGTCATATCCTGTTGATTGGGTGAGATCGAGAATACCGGATAAGCATGGAACTTCCATCTATAAAACCAAATTCATGGATTAAAAGTCTTCATCATTAATGAAGCTTAAGGAATGAAAATACAATACGTAAATGCTCTTTCTGAGTTTTTATTATAATTTTTTTGATAAGAATTTGTTTTTTTTCTTATTAGCTTTTCACAAAGCTCTGATACCAGCTGTGAGACCCCCGCCCCCTCCGAGGGCGCTGGCGGGCGCTGGCGACGGAAGCGGCATCAGCCTCTCGCGCGGGGCAGGGATCCACACTCGGGGCCTCGTCCATGGATGTCCAGACAAGAGACTAACCTGGTGGTTTCTCCGAAACCGAACCTGGAAAAACTTCCCTCACCCAAAAGGCACGGGTGATTCCACCTGGAAAATCTTCTAACGGGAGAATTGATCTAACGAGTCAAGTCTTAGCTAACCAAACTGATCCGACTGAACCCGAAAGTCACATGGTCAGATCAAGGAAGAGACTTGCACTTGGTCCATAGAATCACTGCTTTTTTTCCCCTTTTGTGAGGCACAGTCGGCTGATTCCCTCCCATAGAACAAGGGTCTTCCTACTAGGACTTAATCTGACTAACGTAATTTAATCGTAACCAATCGTATCGCAGGAATCCCCCAATAATTGTATTGTAGGAATTCCCCGATCCAGCCTAACCCCAACTGGCCCATGGGTTAGCCAACTGCCCAACCACTGTATTGGTGGGATTCCTTTATAAAAATTTGGTTATGTTTTGCCCGGGTACCGAGGAAAAGAGTTCCCAGTCCCCCTAACCGACGCTTTAAGCAAAATTTAAGGTAGACATACCACTTACACACCCAATATGAATTATAATAAATTTGGCTGTCTTTAAAACAATCTTTCAATGAAATCATAGTATTACTGATCATAATCCTCCAAAATATTGAGTTCGTTGTTTTACAAAGATTTATCATCTAGACTCTCCGTTGAAGACCAGCTAGTCAACTAACGAGATCCAATATCAAAATTTAGTTCACAAAAGTAATTCCCTTCAGTTCATTCGTATCTTCCCCTCGACGTACGCATGGGTGTCCTAGCAACCGCGAGCCCGTGCATCACCTGGTCAGAACCCTCTAGGATCCTACTTAGGTATCCTAGCACTTCACTCAGGGACCGCTTCGTTGGTCCTCGCCCATCGTACCGGAAGCACACCATTTTAACCATACCGAGGCTAGTCAAGACCTCGGCAGGCTTTGCCCCGCGAGCGACGTCCCTCGAGACGACTCCCTGCCAGCTATTGCAAACGAGTCTCTCCTCAGTTAAACACATACCAAATGCTTCCTCCAGCATTCCGACATAAAACAGTCTTTTAAAAGAAAACAGAGGTTTTACGTAAGTAGAATTCTTGGTTTGAGTTTGGTTCCACAAAACCCTTTTCCCATAATCTAGATTTTCTTAATGAGAATCATTGATCTTCATCAGGGTAATCTACCCATCATTTGACTGAATTTCCAACTAGATTCTTGGTGATTTCGGTTAAGGAAAAACTATGCTAATTCAACGGTAGTCTATTCTTTGTGTCAAGATTTGGAATTTGGTAAGGTTTTTGCTTGATTCAGATTCAAGAGATGGGCAAGTAGTTTACTGGCTGCCATTCCCATAGTCGTGGTCTAACCAAAATTATTCGGTTTACTTCTAACTTTGATTCTTAAGGATTTTCTTCAGATAAAAATCTACTGAACTTCTAACTGTAAGGAAAATTCTATCTTTATGAATTTCATTCCTTCCTAACCACAATAGATTAAGAAATAGTTCTATACGAGAATATTGGGATTTTATAAAAATACTCTTCTTCCACTAATCCAATTTCGGGTATATATCAATTTGGTGATTTATCCACATAAAAATATCTAAGAATATTCTTTCCACCAATTTAATTATCAACATTAATATACCCTAATTCTCTAGGTGGAATTATGGTGAAAATTTCTCTTTTGTTATCAAAATTAATTTAAACCTTTTTCTACTTAAAATACCATAAAAATTTATCTTTTTAATTAAATACAAATATCTATTTTTTTGAATATGCCAAAAATTCCTCTTTCTGCATTTAAATGATTGAATTCCAAATGTCATGGGAATTCCTCTTTTATCATTTAAAAATTCTTATGCATAAAATAGTTTATCACAAATTTATCTTTTTTCTTAATTAAATAATTATACATAAATACAAAAAAAAAGTATTCTTTCATAAATATGGTCAAAATCATTCTTTTTGCTTTAAATTTCTAAACCTAAAATATGGTAAGAGTTCCTCTTTTAGTATTGTACAGAAAAATAAGATATGTATTTTTTTTTGAAAAATTTGCCATAGCTTCGCTACTATTACTGATAATTTCTAAATTTTCTAAAAGAATAAAAGCTTGTAATGAAAATATGATAGAAGTTCTACTTTTAAGCTTAAATTTAAACTATGAATTTAAATCATAATTATAAACATGATTATGATTATCCCATTAGATTAAGCTAATTTCAACATTCCTCTTTTTCCAATTTGTTAGGATAATCCACTTCTCATTTAGAATGAGTTAAAGTAGTTTTTTAACTACTCATAAACAATCTAAAAGATTTAATCATTATTTTAATAGCACAAAATCATAAAAATATCATTCTCTTAATATCTAACTCATCAAGCCTAGAGTTTAGTTTTGAAATAAGAGATTATCTTTGAGAAACATTCTTTTGTTAAAGAATTAGCCATAGATGACTATTCTTTTTGAGAGAGAGATTTACTTCAAGAAAGCATTACAAATAAGCATAAAGATTAACTTTCTCTTAATTAAACATTAAGACTCTTAGAAAAAGCTTGATTTGAATTTAAACAATCATTTAGAATGCTTCTCAAGCTTGAGAGGGGTTGAGAAGAAGAAAGTCATTGAGAAAAATTAGAAAAAACCATAAAAATCATTCTTACTTCTAAGATTGGCTTGATTCTTTCCTTAGTAGTGAAGTCCCCAACCAATCAATTGGTTAGCAAGAGGAGAAGAGAACTCCAAGAGTTGTTGAAGAGAGAGCGAAGCTCCAAGCTCCCCAAAAGTAGAGGAAAATTAAGGGATAATAGAAAATATGATTATTTTAATGTAATATTGGCATGGTATAGCTCAAAGATGAGAATATAAAGGAATGAGGGTCTATTTATAGGTGTGGGAGGCCACTAACCAAGTCCAACTGGGTTCTAGAATTTTCTAGCTTCAGTTTGACTCAATTTGGATAAGATTTGGACCAGTGGCTCCCTTTTTGATCTAGTTTGGTCTAGGAGAGAGGAGAGAGAAAAATATCTCATTTTTTGGATTAAAAAACTCAAGTAATCATGAAGAAAAAGGCACCTCCTTGATGTGGCAATCCCTCCTTTCTGAGGTGTCAAAAATGTATCATTTTCTATAAATATCTCATTTTTTTACTAATATCTCTTAATTTTTAACTAATAAACCTTGTACTTAGTCAAATCTCCATCTTATATGAGCATTTACTCATTTTTGGGTATTTTCTTTTATTCTTTGGATTTATCTCATCCCAACACTTGGATTAATCCTATTGGCCCATAGGAACCTTAATTAGACCATAATCCAAAAATATCTAAAAATCTAGACCCGTAGGCTAAGGTCTTTAATACACATTTTTAATTGATTCCTAATGCACATTAGAGAATTTATTTTGAAATTCTGTTTCAAGGAATTATATTTTAGACATTAGGATAATTTTTATATCTAAAAATATCTCAATATTGAATTACCTCTCTCTAGAATTTTTCTTCTCTCTAGGCAAAAACAAGGATAAACAATATTTTCTTGCATTCAGAAATAGGGAATGAGTATAGGGGATTGAGGTAAAAGCTTAATCATTAATTATGTTGAGGAGGAATCTTACATATGGGCTGAAGCAAGCTCCACGAGCATGGCATGACAAGATTGCTGAGTATCTTGTCACTATTGGTTTTCATAATGGCAGATGTAGATCACTCTTTGTATGTGCGCAAGAGTGATAAGGGTATTGTGATCATCACCATATATGTAGATGATCTTATTGTTGGGGGTAACAACTTGAAAGAGATTGAGCATGTGAAAAGATTTCTCAAAAGGAAGTTTGAGATGAAGGATTTGGGAGATCTGCACTACTTTTTGGGAATTGAGGTCATTCGCACACCTGAGGGTATTTGGCTATTATAGAGACAGTATGCATTGGACATGTTGTCCAAGTATGGGATGGTTGATTGTAAGCCAATCTTGGTGCCATTAGATCAAAATGGCAAGCTTGGTGGGCGGATGCAGGTTATGTGTTGGAGGATCCCACTATGTACATGAAGATTGTGGGGGGTTTGATCTATGCCATGATCAACAGGCCAGATTTGAGCTACACTGTTGGCTTAGAGAGCCAGTTTATGTAGGTTCCACACAAACCACATCTTGTGACAGTGTGCGATGCACACTTCAGTATTTGAGGACCACTATTGATTATGCATTGTTTTATGCAGCAGGTGTACCATGGGAGCTATATGGGTACACAGATGTAGATTGGGCAGGTAGCATCTCAGACAAGAGATCTACCAGTGGATTTATGTTTTCATTGGGAAGTGTTGCTGTGACATGGAGTAGCAAGAAGCAGCCCACAGTTGCCTTGTCGAGTATAGAGGCAGCATATAGAGGAGTTACAGTGGCAGCATGTGAGGTAGCTTGGTTACGCAAGCTACTTGTTTGCTGATTTGGGGTTGCATTGGGAGAAAAAGGTTGTCATATATTGTGATAATCTTAGTAGTATATAGTTGGCCCCAGGAACCCAGTTTTTCATGCGCGGACAAAACACATTAAGGTGCATTATCACTTCATCAGAGAGAGAGTCTTGGCAGGCAACATCGACTTGGCCTACATCAGCACATAGGATCAGGTCATTGACATCTTCATGAAGGCCTTGGGAGCTGAGAAGCTTCATAGATTTCGAGATATTCTTCGAGTTCATGAGCTGGAGTTGAGCTCGAGGGATAGTGTTGAGATATCAAGCTCAACATTATGAGAGCTGACACTCATGAGGTACCTACATGATCGTTCGACTTTATATCATTGGGGCGGGCTTGGTAGCTGGCACCGACATATCTTCGCCAGAGATTCGCTGGACTACATTGACTAGTCCACACCTACCCACTCTTCTTAGAGTGTTCACATTATGGACCGCTTGTATATACTCTATTATGTGTATTAATCACTTTATCTTTGTGTGGTAGACCTCTTTTATTGTGTGAAGAAGAAGAAGAATTTTCAACCTCTCACCTTGTGTGTTCTCTTCCAGGGTTTGTGTGAGTGTGTGTGTGCGTGAAAGAGCTCAAGCTCTCTTCTCCCCTACATCTTTTCATTTGGTGCTCTAGGGATTTGCTTTATCACCCAAACTATCCACAAAAGGGGGCTTGATTGGCTAGGGGGGCTGCTTCTTGCCCTAGGTCTCTTGTGAGAACTTTTCGAGTCATCCTCCTCATCTTCAGGTTTATGGCTTCAGAAAATGGCGAAAGCCTCTTGTGCCTCGTCCATGAAGATGTCGCTTCCCCAATTGGCGAGGGCTCATTTTTGAGGTGAGAGTAGACTATATGTCCATGGGTTAAACCCCATCGAACAGGTAAAAAATCCACATGATTCCCAAGCCTTGGAATCAAAATGACCCCATGGAATTGCATCCACCCAGGAGTATCAAATAATCCAACTGTCAAACTAGTCTAGACATTTAGTCTAAAACCAAGAAGTTTCAAGTCAGAGGATGCCGAGTGGGCTGTAATGATGATTGGGCATGGTAAAAGAGCTTGATAGTAGGTGGACTTCACTGCTTGTGAACAAGGGTTTTCATACTCATCATAGTTGAGGGAAGTGAGTCTGCGTGAATGGGGTAGTTGAGGCCGAGTGGTGCCATGACGTCAAGGAATTGATCTTCCTTTTGGTGATAAAGAGTATGGAATTGACAAACAAATGACACCAAGTGGGTAGGTTAGACATAAGTGGATGGGATTCCATCGAATATAATAGTGTAGTGTCCTTGAAGGTGATGGCTTAGTCAAAGAAGAACATGGGGCGAGGGTGGAGGTTGTCGCATTGTATTGATGCAGACTAACATGGTGGTGAGGGTGGAGGTTGTTGCATGGTGTTAATGGGGGCTAAAATGGTGTGGAAGGTGGAGGTAGAAATAGGGTTTGATAAAAATATATTGAACTAAAGAAAATGAGGGTAAGGGTATCCATAGAAGACTAGCTCATGGTTGGAAATCTATAGCCCATGAGAGAAGCATGTCTAGCTTCCTTGGTCTTGCCAATCCAATGGGGTATCATTCGAGGCAAGGGTCTACATTTTATGAATTTTGGCATGTGCATCGGCTATCAAGGTCTCTTTATGGAGGAGGAGATCGGTAAGATACTTCCCTCTAGCACTTATTTTGCTCACCATGTGAATGTACTCATCTTGGAAATTAGTAAGGGCTTGGGTGGCTTCATGTGTTGTTACGAGCAAGGGCAACATCACACTCCTTGGCAAATTGGTTATCTGCATGGACCACTTGGGCCTCTTTGGCATTTTCTTGCATGAGCTCATCTAAGAGTTGGTCTCTTTCGGTTTTATGTGCTTGGGATGTCGTAAACTTGGGTTTCTTGACATGTCCATGTCCTGCTCATGATTGTTGGCTAGCTCCTCCTAGGTGGCTTTGGACCACTTGGGCCTCTTTGGCATTTTCTTGCATGAGCTCATCTAGGAGTTTACCTCTTTTGGCTTCTTGTGCTTGGGATGTTGCAACCTTGGAATTCTTGAGGGATTGGTATTGAAGGCAGACATCCATGGCATTCGTCTATGTTTTGCTCATGATTTCTGGCTAGCCCTTCTTGGGTAGCTTTGCTCACAAGCTCATACTAAAGCTGATGGATTTCATGTGTGGCTTTCTTAAGTTTGGCTTCAAGCATGGCTTTCTTAAGTTTGGCTTCAAGCATGGCACTCTTCTCATGGGCGGCCTAAAGAAGTTGTCAGGGATGGATGAGCTTTCGGCCCTATTCTTGGATGTATGCATCGTGGCTCTTAAGCTCTTATTATTGTCGAAGAATGTGGTGCTTGGAGGTTTCGGTCAATAAGCTCGACCCACCAGTGAGTGTGACATCAAAATTATTGGGGGGAGCTACAAAATCCCAAGCTAATTCCGAGGGAAAGAGATGGTCTGTGTGAGAGACCAATCTATAGCATCCTTGACAGGTGGGTATGGGATGCTTCCATGAGTGGTGGGAGGCCGATTAAAGCAGATGTGGTAGAGGTTGGGATGAAGTGGGAATTGGTGACGAATTTGGGGAGGGTGGTGGGAGCCATCTCACTAGCTAATTCTCTTGATGGGTAGCTTCAACGTGGGCTCCACAAGCCTCTCTTGGATGTGCATCAGGTGCAAAGAAATCATGAGGCTTAACATATCACTAGTATAGCCAAGAGGAGCTTCTTCATGGGTGGATTGGGGAATATAGATGTAGGTTGAGGTTGCGGTTGGGATAAATCCAATGGGCGGTTGAAGGTTTCAACCATTACAGGTCATGGGGGGAAGAAATAGATGGAGTGTGGGATAGCTCCTATTTATGTTTCTTCGAAAGAGGGTGGGGTTTGGGGGTGTTGGTGGAGCTCAGCATCACAAGGCATGAATGGGCTGGAAGAGGCACATGAGTGGGAAGCCCTTATCATTGGCATGACAAAGGATCTTTGTGAGAATGTGTACGCAATGTACATTGCTTATCGGGTTCTTGCAAGAGCTCTGGATGGTGAAGGATTTGGCCCAATTGGTCAATTGGCTAGAAAGCAGCTTGGCGAGGATGGTGAGCATAAGAGCGCATGGAAAACCTCCTTATGTAGTGCATTTCACGTGGTATCTTGGTAAGACATTGTTCGCTATACCGAGGGTGTGTGAAAGTCGTTAAGAGAAGAGGTGTGAGTGTGAGAAGTTAGTTGAGAGAGAGAGAGAGAGAGAGAAATCCTGTCCTTATAGCTAGTGAGACTGAATTGCCAGCCCTCAGCACCATAGTGCAAGTGCACTTTAAGGAAAACTTTGCAAAGAAGAGGTCAATGGACTTGTAGAAAAATGATGTGTGGAAGATGTTCTAATTTTCCTTCCTCTTTTTGGCCATACTTTGTACAGGGGCTATGCAGTTTACAATGCTTCAATGTAGACATGCATGGATGCCCATATTGCTATGTGGGCTAGGGCATGCCATCTACTATGTGTCCATGGCCCATACATTAAGGTGCCTTAATGGGTTTAGGTGTCAAAGGCAAAGAGCTTAGGGGATCATGTGATGGTAGAAGAACTTAGAATGTGCGAGAGGGTAAGATTTGGTTCCTTCTAGTGTCTTCACCCATTAAATGCAATGATTTATGAGTCCATGCTTGTCTTTTTTTTATGTACATTGCATGTGTAAGTGTATGTGTGTGTGAAAGTGGAAACATCAAGAGCACAAGAGAGCTTGTGAGACGGAAAGGAAGGGTGTGTGCGAAAAAGAGAGAGAAAGATATATGTCCTAATGTGTTAACTGTTACACACACACACTCACTTGTGTTTTATGTGTTTATCTTTATGAATGGAAACAAAAAGGGGGGGTGTGTGGGATAAAGAGAGTGTGATATTTTCTTAGCTTTCATGGATAATGATTGCTCGTGCCCGTAGCATTTTACAATGATGGTATTGTGCATTTTATCTAGGGACTGTGTACATGTCGACCTTGCCCCTTGTATTGGCTTATTGATGTACTCTTTTCGAATGTCTACATGGTAAGCACATGCCTAGCTCCTTAATTTGTGTGTGAGAGAGCATTGAGAGGATGGGAGGAAAACTTGCAAGAGGGATTTAGGGAGAGTGAGAGAGAGAAAGAGACTCTATGCATGCTCCTTAATATAGCTATCTTTCAAGTACATGCACAAATGATTCTACTAATGCCCTAATCATGCAGAAAGTGTTGTGTGTAGGCCGAGAGATAGAAAGAGACTCTATGCATGCTACTTAATAAATCTATCTTTCAAGTACATGCGAAAATGTTTTTACTAATTCCCTATTCGTTGTGTGTAGGCTAGGGCTCAAGCTTTTGTAGGGTCAGAAAGAGTTCGGCCTCCCCACCCTCTTCACCAACATAAAGCATAGCCTCTCCAACACCTCTTTGATAGCTACACCAAGCCACTTGACACTTCAAGTCAAGAAGTCGGTACATGCATCTTTGAGGTGGATAGTCCAAAATCCTTTCTAAACATGCGCTCACCACACCACATCACATACAACTAGCACTCACATGAGCACTCACCACGCCATATCACAACCTGGCACTCACATGGGCACCACTCACATGAGCACTCACCACGCCATATCACAACCTGGCACTCACATGGGCACCACTCACATACACTTGGCACTTAATGATCATGCATTTACCAAAAACCTAAGGACTTAATCCATTGCGTGTATGCATTATGGTAGCAGACGATGCCACATTCACTTTGTCACCCCTTTGTAGGGAGCCTAGAAATAAGCCTCTGAATATTTCGGATCCATTCGTCAAAATGTTACTCACCATTTAGGGATGACTCATGCTCCCTTGACCCTTAAATGCTCCTGCCCAAGTTGAAACCCCCCTATGCAACCTTTTTAGGGTTGCCTACCCATCGGCCAAATGCCATGCCATATTCCAATTACATGAAGTAGCCCCTTTCCTTCACAAGGTCGGCCTCATGGCCTTCTATTAACCAAACTCTATGGGGCATCTTACCCTCCATTACATTGAGTCCTACCATAATACATACAATTCAAGGGAGGTTGAGATGTTAGATATGTCACTTCATAGAATCCCAGTCAGTGAGGATCTCGTGCATATACAACCCTATATCTCATGGTCCATGCATCTAAATTCCACAATGGGAAGAGATCCATGACCAAGTTTTGACACCTAATCACCAACAATGGCCTTAACTTCAATGGTTGACGACATAGTTATCCTAGAAGGGGTTCCGTTTGCGCGTGTGTGTACACACACACATATACATACATACATACATACATACATACATACATACATACATACATATATATATATATATATATATATATATATATATATATATATATATATATATATATATACACACACACACACACACACACACACACACACACACACACATATGTATATATATGTGTATATATATATATATATATGTGTGTGTGTGTGTGTGTGTGTGTGTGCGTGTGTGTGGATTAAATTTGTAAGTATTAAATTTATGAATTGAGAAATAAGAAAATAAAATAAAGATAAAATTTTAAAAAAATTAAAATTAAGATAAATTTAAAAAAAATAAAATTAAGATAAAATAAAATAAAATAAATAAAATAAAAAGGGTTAATTGAAAAAAGTAGAAAGAGAAAGCAAAGGGGAGACTTTTATATATATATATATATATATATATATATATATATATATATATAAAGCAATAAAAGAGAGAGAGAGAGAGAGAGAGAGAGAGAGAGATAATGAAAAGAAAAGGAGAGAAATTAAAATAAGAAATGGGGGTCTCTTCTTCTTCTTCTTCTTCTTCTTGAAAAACAAAACAAAATAAAAAGTTAAAAAAAGAAAGAGGGATTTTAAAAAAAGGGGGAGGGGGGAAAGCTTGAAAGAGGGAGGAGGTTTAATTTTTTGAGAGAGGGTGAGGGGCCTGTGCATGCAAGGATGCATGTGTGGGTGAGCAGGGTACATTTGTGCATGTGGGTGCACGAGAAAGGTGTATGTAGACGTGCACTTGTGCAAACACTCATGCACGCACTCTTACATAATTACCCACTTCCACTTGCACGCACACACAAGCATCATACACTATGTTCATACACGTGTACACACCGCTAACACTTACACGTGTAGTGCACGTGTAATTCACCCATGGACACACATGTGTGTATGCATTCTCTCGCACACACACAAACACACCCCATGCATTTCCAATTATACGTCATGCAGGCACACACACATGCACATATGCTCACACACCCCATGCATTTCCAATTATACATCATGCAGGCACACACACATGCACATATGCTCACACATATACACATTTGCACTTCCACATGCACGTGCACTCACATAAACACCCCCCCCCTTTGCATCCACATGTACACTGCACATGGAACACCCCTTTTGTATCTCGTGCACCCCACCCATTTTGCATCACATTCGCATGTGCATCCCACCCCTTCGCATTTGCACATGCATGCACAAGCACCCCTCACGCTCCCATTTTCACACACACACACACACACATGAGCACATGCACATGCATGCACAAGCACCCCTTCGCATTTGCACATGCATGCACAAGCACCCCTCACGCTCCCATTTTCACACACACACACACACACACACACACACACACACACACACACACACACACACACACACATGAGCACATGCACACAACACATACCTACATTCACATAGCACACATGTATGCATGGGGTATGGTCCAAGTGTGTGCATAAATCGGTACGTACGAGCATAGAAGATACAAGTGTAAGTTCATGTACTATGTGCAATGTGAAAAGCTACGCGATCGTGTGTGTACAAAGTGCAAAGGTGTACACACACATGTGCATGCACAAATATATAAATGCATGTGTGATGAGCAAAGGTGTGGGCATGTGCACATGCAAGTGAATGTGCACTGAATGTACAAATGTAAGGTGTGCTATGCAAATGTGTATTGGGTAAATGCACAGGTGTACGAGTGATGTGCAATTTGCACGTGCACAAGTGGGCGTATGTTCAAATGTGCGTGCATGTGCATGCGGTGTGTGTGTGCACATGCTATGCAAGTGGGTGCAAATATGCATGCTTTTAGTTATTTTTTGATGTTTCTTGTTATGTTTTTGGTTTTTTATGTTTTTATCATTCTTAGTGAAGGGCAATGACTATAAACTTGAGAAGGGGGCTATGTAACATGTGTGCACATGATAGGCTTTAGTGAAGGGCAATGACTATACACTTGAGAAGGGGCTATGTAACATGTGTGCACATGATAGGCTTTAGTTTCAAGGCTTACCATGCATGTGTGCTTAGCACAAGTGAGGGTGGAGAATTGTTGTTTCCCACCAGGATGAAAGCATGGATGCCATGGTTAGTGTTGCTGGTGCGCTCGTTTGAACTTTGGTCTTCTAGTAGTTGTTGTGTGGCAAGCACATATGGGGGTGTTATGGGACTATGGGGATCCCTCTAGAATTGGGACTCTATACAGTTGGCACCCTAGGTGGCTCATCGAAATTCAAAACAGTTTGGAATGTAACCCATTGCACACGGGCTTGGTAGCATGACCAAGGGTGGTTATTCCTCCTATTGCATTGGCAGTTCTAGCACACATCAAGGTGCTACCACTGCTTTCCATTTTTTCTTAGACTTTGGGGGTTGTACTTGGATTTGTCATTCAAGGGTGGGTTTATGGGGGCTTAGGGCATGGGCTCTTTGATTTTGGCACCCAGATGTAGGGTATTCCTTCAGAGAATCCTTGTGCTTCTACCAATTTTGTCAAGATCCAATGAAGCATTGTGAACGCTGGGGTGTTGGGTCCTAAGGCTGTCGCTTAGATCTTTCTGCAAAGATAACAAGGTTTTTAGGACCTAAATGGACGAGTTACCTTCATAGAAGCCTTGGGATTCTAGCAGCTTGATGGGGATCCAATAGTGGGGCTTGTTGTTTGGGTAGAACAGAGTTACATGGGGCTCCCACTAGGTGAATCTCTGCTTAGGGTTGGGCTTGGGCCAAATGGTGGCTTTACCAGTTCCTTGCATAGGTGTCATACTTTCCCTAGCTAGTCAAGGTATACTTGGGCACCCATCCCTTCTCGATGACCTCCCAGAAGGGTTACTGGGGTTGTGGTTTGGGGAGGTGGTCTTCATCTCTATTGGAGAGGTTTTGGTTCTTCCATAGAGTTCGAGAAAGGGGGGTTTGGGTAGGTATGGTTGATGCGGCAAGGTGAGAATGTTGCATAGTTTTTGAGGATATGTGAGGTGGTGGTTTGTAAGTGGATGAGAAGGCTTGAGATGTTGATAGGTTTGGGTGACAACTAACATCTCCATGAGAGGGTTTCCCTTAAGGTTATGTCTAGGAGGCTTGGAACCAAGTGTTCCATTAGCATGACATAGTCAAGATCAAATGCAAAAGCTAAAAAAGCATGTTGTTGGGATAGCCACCTTATATTCTATGTAGCAAGCCCATAGAGTAGATTGCAACTTATGCTCCCTATTTCTCCTCAATGCTTCCACCATCATAGTGAGAAAAGTGCATAAGGTCTTATTTGTGCTCTCAGCCTGGCTATTCACTTGTGGGAAGTAATGTGTCGACTTTCTGTGCACCACAAGGAGCTCTTTGAGTAGGAACTCCACCACTTAATTGATAAAATGTGTACCTTGATCACTTCACTATATCTAGTGGGCAACCAAAATAGATAATTACATTCTCATTGAGGAACTTGGTGGTAGCTCTCATGTTGATTTTTGTGTAGCTTTGGCCTCGGCCCACTTTGTAAAATAATCTATGGCTATGATGATGAAACACATATGGGTTCCCTTGGCACATTGGGATAATGGGACCCATAAAATCTAAACCCCGTTTTTCAAATAGGGCTGTTCTAAAACTACTAGGGTTAAGGGCATTCAGTCCTTCTCGTGGACTATGGAAAAACCTTAGCATTCATTGTAGCGTTTTGATAAACTCGATATACATCTCTAAAGAGTGTAGGCCACCAAAGTCCATCTTGGAGAACCTTATAAGTAATCGTGTCCCCAAGAAAGTGTCCTCCACTTATGCTAGAATGGACTTACTCGAGAACGGCCACAAAGTCATCATCATGAACTCACTTCCTCATGACCTTGTCTTGACCCTTATTATAAAGCATTCTTGCTATCAATTGATAGGGGCACACCTTCCTAATGAGGCATCTATTGGATTTATCCTTTTTTAAAGGACGATCAATGGGAAATCCATTGGCTAAGAAGTGGGCAATGTCTTCACTCCATTCTAGCATGTGGTCAGTGTGGAATAATGGAGCATCCGGAAGATCATCTTCCACCCCCTTTATCTTCCACCCCTAAAGGGGGTTCCCCATTTAGAATTCTGGAAAGGTGGTTAGAGCATGGACATGCACGGACCCCTTTCACATGGTGATAGTGAAACCAAACTCCAAAAGAATGAGAAACCATTTGGTGATAGACCCCATGGTGCAAGGCTTATTCACCAAATATAGTAATGCTTGTGGTCAATGAAGAAAACAAATTTGGTAGCCAGCGTAAAGCTTGTACTTCTTTACGATATATTACCATGGCTAAACCCTCTCTCTCAGTGGTTGTGTAGTTGTGCTCAACATCATCTAGCAAAGGTTTATAGGGAAGCCCATGTTGTGCTCTCCCAGCTGTGCTCACAGGCATCCAATAGCAAATGTTGAAGCAGTGATATGCACATGGAAAATTAGATCCTAGTTGGGGGATCTTAGGATGGGTGCACTTGCTTATGCCTTCTTTATTTTTTTATATGCCCATTGGCATTTGTCTATTCATTTGAAGACAATTAACACCTTAGAAAGGTCTGGCATATATGGCATACAAGAAGATGAATCTTATGTAATACCCTACGTGCCCCATGAATCTCTACACCCCCTTGTGACGCAAGATCATGGCGAATCTTGTTCTCAAAAGTGGAGATGCCGTTCTTGGAAATGATGTGTCCAAGGATGAAATCATGTTAAACATGAAATTAACATATTAGTGGGTTTAACGAGATGAGGTAGATTTTATTGTACCTCTTGAAGTCTAGAAAAAGATGCTTCTTCCACTTGGAGTGTAAGAATAGGTCGTTTTGATGAATATCTCCAAGATCTTTCGAAGGAGATCCTTGAAGACTATACACATTAATAATTGAAAGTGGTAGGGCCATTGGTCAAGAATAAATGGCATGACATGATACATGAGGGTTCCCTATTCTATAGAAAATGCCATGTTGTATTGGTTGGTTGGGTCTATCATTACTTGGTTGTAGCTAGAGAAGCTATCCAAGAAGTTATACGCTTGTGCTCTTGGTGAATATTTCTAACACATGGTATGTGTAGGGCAGAGGGTAGTGATCAAAACTATGGTGTTATTAACCTTTTTGAGGTTAACAGAAACTCTAAGATTTCCGTTCTTTTTTGGGATATCACTATGGGTGGTGACACCACTATCAGTGTGCTCGATTTCATACACAAATCCCATGTCGATGAGCTTGTCTAGATTGAGATTCATGTGGTATACTCTTTTGTTTGGATGGTTTTGTGCCCTTTATATAGAGGGATGATGTGCTTTACCACTTCTAAAGGAATTCCCTTCATGTGGTATGCTCTTTGTTTAGATGGTTTCATGTCTTTTATACCAAGGGATGGTGTGTTTTACCACTTCTAAAGGAATTCCTTTCATGTCAGCCTTGGTGGGGCTATTATATGAAGCATGTGGCTCTCTGCCAAAGCTTCTTTGAGCCTTCTCATTGTGTACCACTTTATCCTCAATGCTATAGGACTTAAAGTACTTGGGCACTTGCCTCAAATCTTCCTCTTGAGGCTCGATGAGCTCTTTGGGTTTTGCTTTCTTATCTACCTTAGCCTTAACCTTATTGAGCATACATTTGGGAGCTTGGTAGAGATTGGCTTGCTCTGAGCTCCTGGTCTCCTCGTCACTTTTATAGACCACTATATTGGTCTTAATAGTGACTTTTTTTAGGTTAGCCTCACACTGTTAGGTGTAGATTATAAGTGAATTCATGGCTTTAAGATAGTGAAGCCCAATGAAGATCTATCTCCATGTTTAGGTTAGCCTCACACTGTTAGGTGTAGATTACATGTGAATTCACGGTTTTAAGATATTGAAGCCCAATGAAGATATTTCTCCATGGGGAGAAGATACTTCTTAGGATTTCTATGTGGTTTTCTTTGTCTTCACCATGTGATTGTGGGAAACACACAAAAATGGATCCTTCTGTAGAGGAGTCCTTGCTAGATGAATCACTACATACTCATGGCTCAAAATTGTTGTTGGCTCTCCCAAGAGGGATGATGCACTAATAAGCATGAAGAGGGAGGTTATTTTTTTGTCCCGTCAAGTTGTGTGCAAACTTTGTTCCAAGCTTTTATGGAAGAGTGTCCATGGTTGTTCAGACACACAGACCCAATCCTTAGAGTCATTAGGATCTAGGAGAGGTTTGCACTCCTTGTTCTTATCTTCACTATCTAACAAATTGTTGTAATATTTACACATGTTTATGAGACCAAAGTGGTTGGGATAGTTGTGTCATACTCATTGGTGAGAATGCCTCAACCCATGGGATAAGTCTTCTCTACTTTTAGGTTTATCTTCAAGGACTCGCAACCTTTGTATATATAGATGTGATTGGTTTCCCAATCATCATGAACCAGCCTTGCTTCTCTCATGTAAGGCCTTTTGAGGATGATTGTGTATGACCCTCTTCTCTGAAAATCCATCACCACGAATATGTGGTGGAAACTTAATCTTTTCATCTTGCAGGACACCTAAAGGCTTGGCTATGTTCCCATTACCAAGGTTCACTTTGAGGCTTGTGCCTACAAGTAGTGGGCTACCCAAGCCTTCTAGCAATCCTTGGTGATTATGCTGACACACCACCATGATCATCCAAGATTATGGAGACCCTAAGTCCCTTGTAGGGACATTTTTTTGGAAAGAATTTTCAAGCGAGCACTTTTTGGGAATTGGGTGAGTGGATTCCAAAAAGATTCCTTCCTCCCCAAGACAGTGAGGGCCTACAATTGAGGTTATTGGTTTGAATTGAGAATAAAACCTAGTTTTTTAATGTACATCTTCTAATTACTGAAATTCCAAGCCCCCCTCCATGAAGAGAGAGGGGCAAAGCAAGTTAGAGAGAGCAACATGACATAATTACTTCGGCGGGAGTGAACACAAACACATGTCAACATCACATCCTCTACATTGGGGTTATTGGTTCAAACTGAAAATAAAACCAAGTTTATTCACGTACACCTTCCAAATACAGAAATGCGAAAGCCATTATCACATACTCTACATTGGGGTTATTGGTTCAAACTAAAAATAAAACCAAGTTCATTCACATACACCTTCCAAATACAGAAATGCAAAAACCAACATCTTTACTACTATGGGCCTCGCTTGTTCTTCGGGGTGTAGGCACAAAGTAAGCAAATGGTGTTCGTACCCTTACGTACTTCCTCTAGCAAGACATGCTCAGACGATTCATTTTTTAGGAAGTGGAAAGGATGTGAGACCTTTCCATGCTTGTGTACCATCTATGGTCTTCTGCTTGATCTCCACATCGGTGGCCTCCCTCTCGATACACGCAGCAACAAATTCAATGCTAACATTTGATGAGGCCATCACAAATAAAAAGAAGGAGGGTTTGGGTTGTTTTACTCTTCTAACAAGGCATGGTGGCAATACTGTATAACAAATTGCTTTGGAGCTTGTCTCTATATTTATAGTAGTGGGAGAGATTCAACACTCAAAATAAAAAATAGATTTATTTTTTTAATGTTATTTATAAAGGTTTCTTTCCTCAAATTTTGGCACCACAATAAAAAATGCATATTTTGAACTTATTTGGGAAAGAGCAAGCATGTATTTGAAGGAAATAGATATTGCACAATAGAACCCTCTACAATGAGGTGACATCCACAAAGGTTAAGATTAACTGATTATCATTGCATTTAAATTTATAAATTAGGGTATGTTCTCCTTACGAGACAAGGCTTTGTAAAGCTCAAAGTCAAATAGGATAGGTTGGTGGATGAACATATTCTCGCTCTAGCTTAAGCCTAGCACACGTAAATAAATGAAGTACAAGTGCTTGCATGTAAGGTACGGCTTCTTCCTGGCATCTCTATCTGTAAAATTTAGACATGTACAAGAAGACGGTTCATCTTTCACATGCACATCATATTTTCCCATGTGTGCATCATCCCTGTGCGATTCGATCTTGAAAACTTCATACTTGTGCTCCACTCTCTGCACTTCTTCTACCATCATAGCTTTCATTTTCAAAAAAGCAGCCTTTATTTTCTTGGCTTGATGTGCGGCACTTGATTCTTATGCCATTTTGCATGCTTGACCCACCAGCCTCTATGTTAGTAGTGGACCCATATGGCAGATCTTTTGAAGTTGTAATTGTAAAGAACCTTGAAGCCCCACTGCTATATGCGATGGGGTGGGCGCACAACACCTTCTGCATTCTTGCACTCCATCTAGTATCCACCTTCCCATAATGAATGTACCTCCTCGTTTGTTAGGTTTGTTCCTATAGCAACTAGCCATGTCTTGGGTGGTGGAGTTATTGGGTCTATGTTGTTGTCCACTATATAGTAATGAAGCACATGGTTAGGGCAGAACCACATCCATTGTCTAATGAGACCATTAGGGTGCTTGCGATAGCCTTTAAAGGAAGGTGCAGGCATACCCTTGGCAGATCTGACTATGTGTTTTCCGCACGTCTTACCCCTATAAGGCGTTCCGTTGCATGTGACCTTGCTGCCAATGCATGTCCTTCGGATTTCCCACATTGCTTCATTCACCTTGCGCTCAATGACATTGCCCTTTGTGACTTCTGCAGTTCTTTCTGAAGTTTTGCTTGTATCATGTTCTTTGAAATTGATCTTCCGTGGCCTCCCAAAATACTTGCGATCTCTTACTTGTGTGTTGTACTCTGGTCGAGCGTGGCCTCATTCATTAATATTAATTACCACCGTTAAAGGTCTCTTGTGACGTGCACTCTCTTTGTCTCACCACTGAGAGGGGTAGGCGCCCTGTACATGGGTGTTCCTTCAGTTGCCCTGATTAACTATTCAGACCACTTGGGAAGGGCTTGTCGATCGAGCACTGTTCTTTTAGTTTATCCAAGCTTGGGCCTCTCCCTATGTGCTTGCTTTGACTGTAAGAGACTACCTTTGTGCTTTGTAAAATTACATTCGCCATATCGGTAGTACATGTATCGTAAAGAGAAATCTTGCGTCTATATCCTTCCCCTACCAACCAACTTCCATGCTTGCTTTTTGCTTTGTTCTTGGGGAATTTAGACCATCATTACTTCTCTCTATCGATTGAACCCCAATGTGTTATGTGCACTTCCCATCAGCTCAACCAAGAGTCCATTTTTGCTGACAAATTCTTGTCCATCACATGACCACTGCGCCACCATTGACGTATCAATCGAGCCTCCACACTGATGCAGCTTCACTAGTAGGAGCCATGCGTCACTTCTCACTCATTGCTTTGTGCTCTCCTTAAGACGTTACACACACATACTTTGTTGTGTGGGAAATTATGCTTTGCTCCTAGTGAAATAGGCAAGACCTCTCCCTATTTGTCAAGTCGTTGTTTTTTCCACCATTGAACACATGTCGAATTGCATTCCAGTTTGCCTGAGCCTCGTCTACCATCATGAAACCATAGAAATCTGCCCTCTCACAACCATGGTTGTCCATCACTTCATTAATGCATTCCCATAATAGACATTGGGCATCCATATGCTCCTCTTTCATTTCACATGTCGCAATGGTGAGAAGATCCTGCATGCTGCGTGAAAACGATAGTCATTTAAGAGGTATAATTAGCTTGCTCTAACCACCTACATACTCTACATTGGTAATTTTCTAACTTGGATCATATACATGACAAGCCATGGTCACCCAATCTGATGTTCGTTTGGTGTGGTCAAACTGTATCCACATGACTGTATCCACACGTCACAAGTCGCCAAAGCTGATCCGTCGCATTCTATTCAGCAAATTCAACCCTGAAGCGGGTCTAATGGTGGACATCTTGAAAACATAGCACTTCTCACCTGACGAACCTTGACTTGGGAACCTGCTTCCATGGAAGAAGTTGTAAGTGCACTCTCGCTTCAGCTTCAGAAGTGCATCCAAGCCAAAACTCTCCTTTGAAGGGCCTTGTCGGGCGGCAGACTAACCTCCGAAACCTAAAAAAATAAATTGTTAAAATATAACAATGCATCTTATTAAGATTTTAATAACTATTTAACACCTACCAAATTTACCAACCAGATTAGCCTACTAGTCTTCCACTAGTGGTCCCATCTCCTCTACAATGTTGATGAACTCTTGTTTCCCAATGAAAAGAGAGGAACCACCTTCTTGCAGCACTAGTGTTGCCATGAGGATTTCTTTTGCCACACACATTTGAACCTTCCTTGTGCCATAGCATTTCGGTCCACCCCTAGCACCTTGGATACCATTTGCCTGGTTCTATCAGTTAGTGCCTTTGATGTGCCTGCATGTACATTATGTTGATGGGTGTGCTGATGTGTATCATTAATATGCTCATTACCTTGTCGAAGGGCATCACATAATATATGTAGCAATTGCATGTAGTAATGCACATTGCTGGAACTGAGCAGTAATGGCATATGAGCTTCCCAGATGCATTGCTGCACTCCTCTCTAGTTATTGGTGCCTTTAGCATGCTTCCAGTAAAATGTGATGTATTTGTTGACACTGTGTGGTTCTTTAAATGCGGGCAAAGTTCATTAACACACTTCAAACTACCTAGACAATGGCTTCGTCTTGACATACTCCAGGGAAGGTAATGTTAGAGGTTTGCGGCTTTGACCACCAATGGGGATCATACTTATGCTCCATGGAGTCCATTCCTGGACGTGTTCCCATGGTCGTTGGGAACTCAAATGCAATATCACCATTGTAATGTTTAGGAATCTCCATGGCCTTGATAACTCCTTTGACATTTAGTAAAATCTTTGTTAATGTGTTTCCCTTCTTCATGTGCTGAAAAGGTATTCTAACTGCTCTTACCTTGTCCTCTTGTAACACTGGATGGGCCTGATACATCGGTATCCTTTGGGCTACATAAATCTATCACATTCTTTAGAGTTGGAAAACCTTTGGGCGAGTTGTCTAAGATGGCTATTAGTTCTGGTTTTGACGTCAATGAAGAATCAACTATTGCCGAGTAGTTGGCTGCTCTGATAGAGAGAGTATGTAGAACTCCTCTCCCTCATGATTAGAGGTTGCCTAGAGAGGGATGTGCAACTCTTGGGTCCCAATACTTACTAAGGCTTGCAATCCACAAAATGAGTAGGGAGCTACTTGCTCATGTAAAAACTTTGCACTCACCCACAACCTGTCCACCATTGATGAAACTCAGTTCTTTCTTAGAAGATGGGAATGTGATTGTGCAACTCATTGTAAAGAGGAGCAAAAATGAAGTACACAAGAACAAAAAAGAATGGTACAATAGGTAGGGAGTACACAAGTACTGAATGGTGATTAAGACTTAACCAAGTTGACCGTTTTTAATTAGATCGTTATAATTTAATTATATTTTTTATTATGTTAAAAAATAATTCTTTTTAGAAAATCTAAAAAATAAATATATATTAAATTTTTTAAAAATCTAAAAAATAAATATATATTAAATTATTTATTTTTATTTTTTCAAAATTAGCATCCAATCATCTCTCTTTGTCATCTCTCTCCTATTTCTCTTCGTACTCTCCTTCATCATGGTTTACAAGATGAACATCAAAAAACATAACCAGCTAAAAAACTCGACAAATACATTTAAGAAGCTAGCACTAGGAAGTTGCATTATGAAGTTTCTACATCAAAGAAGCTGGCATTAGGAAGTTGCATTATGAAGTTTCTACATCAAAGAAGTTGCATTATGAAGTAATGCCAACATTATTACAAACCTCAAAACTTAGTAGGAAAGACACTCATAAGTTTCTACAATGGGCAACCATTGATTGGGCCGTATTCCTAATTAATTGCTCGTTCTCTCATCTCGTTAATGACTCTGTATGTCCTCCAATAAGCAACTGCACTTGATACTTTGAGCTCAAACATATCTATTGTTGCCAATTCATTCTCCTTTCCTTGGATTATTTGCTTTAATTCCAATAATAAACTCCCCGAAATCTCTATAGCTTGGTACAAGTCGGGATTGATTGGGTCATTTTTGTACATCTCATTAAGCGCCATGTATCCTTGCAAGATGATACACTCCATGGTAAGCTCCTCTAACGATGGCGTGGTCATGACGCGTAAATAAACATAGAAGTGGGTGCTTGGGAGGAGCTGAAGAGGTGCTTGAGGAAGGGGCGCTCGAAAAGGGAGTGCCCCTTCCTCAAGATGATACACTCCATGGTAAGCTCCTCTAACGATGGCGTGGCATGACGCGTAAATAAACATAGAAGTGGGTGCTTGGGAGGAGCTAAAGAGGTGCTTGAGGAAGGGGCGCTCGAAAAGGGAGCGCTTGATAGAGGTTCAAAGTGGAGGGGACGCTTAAGGAGGGCGCGAGAGGAAGTGGAGTGGAGGGTGAGAGGAAGACCGAGAGGAGGGCCGAGGGGGCACGAGAGGAGGGCC
This sequence comes from Cibotium barometz, assembly GCF_041138505.1. Taxonomy (NCBI): domain Eukaryota; kingdom Viridiplantae; phylum Streptophyta; class Polypodiopsida; order Cyatheales; family Cibotiaceae; genus Cibotium; species Cibotium barometz. Next base: position 27,417,091 of record NC_141047.1, on the reverse strand, counting down.
GAAAAAACGTGAGAGGAGAGCCGAGTGGACCAACAAGGCTCAAGAGGGCTGAAATAGCCATGCGTGGCCACGCACATGCCCACGCATGGCTGGAATGAGTTAGGCCCATGATTTGTGGGCCTAAAACTTGGTTGCCACGTGTGAGGTCCACGATCGTGGGCCTCACATGTGGTTGCCACATGTAATGCCCGAGTGCGCGCACTCGGGCATTACACGTGGTAGCCACGTGTAGTGTGCTGTGCACATGGCACCACGTGCACGGCACACTACACATGGCATCCACGTGGACTGCACGGTGGCCCAATCCACGTGGGTGCCATGCTAGGCACACGTGGCACCAATTGTTGGTACCACGTGTGCCGTGTTGGCCATGTGGCACACCATAGTGTGCCACGTGGTTGACAAAGTCCACGTGATGAGCCTTTAGCTTGCCACGTGGACATGTGGTTACATGTGGCAGTGCCATGTGTAATGCCTGAGTGCGGGCATTACACATGGCCACATGGTATGCCATGTGTAATGCCTGAGTGCAGGCATTACATGTGGGAGTTCCACGTGGACAAAACAGCCCACATGGCATGGCCATGATGAGTAATACCTGTGCTCGGGCATTACACGTGGCCAGTCCACCATGCAACGGCCTTGTGGCCTTTGCTGCCCACGTGGCAAAGGCCACGAGGCATGTGGCCTTTGTCGCGTGCGTGGCACACGACAATGGCCACACTGGCCACGCAACATGGGCCACATAGGCCCACGTTGCATGGCCACATAGGCCCACGTTGCATGGCCACATGGGTGGCTGTGCAACGGCTATTAAGCCATTGCATAGCAGTTGTTGAGGGCTCACAAAAGCCCTCAACAGCCCCTCGCCTCCCCCCTCTCGCCTCCCTCTCACTCCCCCCCTCTGCCTCTCTCTCTCTCTCTCTCACTTTCCCTCTCTCTCCCCCTCTCGTCCCCCTCACTTGCCCTCTCTCTCTCCCTCACTCCCTCTCTTGTCCCCCTCCTAGTCGCTCCCCCTCACTTGCTCTGTCTCTCTCTGTCTCTCCCTCGCTCCCCCTCTTGTCCCCCTTTATCGTTCACCCTCCTCTTTCCCTTGTTGCCCTCTCTCTCTTAACCCCTCAACAGCCTCCGTATCTCTCTTTCTGAATTCCTCCCACAGAGTCGAGATCTTAACGGTTGGAAGTGGCTAGCATCGATGGGAAGCGGTCTCAACACGAGCGCGCCTCAACGATTGGAATGTCTTCAAGCAATAACGGTCCTCACTTGTCCTCAACGCGTCGAAGGAAGAGTTCACAATCATCAAAGTTCTCTCTAGGTAGACTTCATATGGATAGCATAACAATTCCAATAGAATCATATGTAATTGGAATAAAAATTAATGCAATTTAAATACTAATTTAAGATAATTGCATCACATGTTGAATGAAAAAAAACTAATTTAAGAAGTATTGATGGTAATATGGATGCGTATTCAAGACAAAATGCCTCCACGGGCTTGTCTGCAAACAAAAGGGTTCACCGGATCGCAAGATGAGATCATTCTCTTGCAAGATGTGGGCATATCACAAGTGGCCACATCAAGTGAGGTGATAAAAACTTCACAATTGCAGCTGACTATGGAAGTTGGTTCTTCAACGGCCATCGACAATTGTGTGGCCACATGTAGTGCCACGATTGTAGAAGAAGAGGAGTTTGTGAAAGAGAGTTTCGGCCAAGTGGTTGATCGACAAATTGGGTGGAGGACCACTTTGGTGACAACCAAAGCCGCCTTCCTAGAGTGCCGCTTTGTCGCCTCCTTGCAAACCCAACAATCCGCACGAATGAGGATTCTGTCGAGGGGCTGATCTCAGAACCATCGAGGAGAGAAAGTACCAATCGACAATGGCGGCATTCATTGTCTCAGAGGGATTCCCATGCAAAGCCCCCATTCCATTCGACCATCGACATGCAGCCGGCCTCAATCTATTATTGTCACGTGAATTTGACACGATATTGGAGGAGACCAAAGGATGGCAACACATGGTTGGCAAGGTGTTCATTGTTTGGGATGGCAACCATCGACTCAAATCTTGGCAAGAATGGGTGAATACCAATCAAGTCAAAAAAGAGAGGATTCCCAAGGTGAATTGCAGAGTGGTCTAGTTCCTTGAGGAAGAGGAGGTGGAGTTCTTGTTGGCGCTATGCATGATCAACAAGTAAGTGCATTGTACAATGTGTATATGAAATGAAGAAACATTGTGTATGTCATCTTTTGCCTTGTTTATAATGCATGCAAATTTTTCATGATCACCACCATTCATGTGCCGAACACAATGGCACATGATATATTCATGATGCAGCGTGTGGGTCTTGTCGATCCACAATCGTTGTTGTCAAAGTTTAGTGATGCTGATCATGCATGGGCCCAGAAAGTGCTTACTCATCAGCAGGGACCTAATAGATCCAAGTGGTTGAAGCTTCCCATGGAACTCGTCACAATTAGTTTTCAAGGTGTGTGTGAATTGCAGTATGTTTTGATTTCAAAATATATTTCTTAATGTTTTCAATTCGAGGTTTGTTTCTTAAATAAATATAAATGCATTGCAGTCGAAATTTGATGCCACGTTCCAGGCCAAGATCAGTGGCTTCCTTGAGCGAGGGAGTAGAGAATACATGATGGATGTAGAATTGTTTGACAAGAACTATAGGGATGCCCTAAAGGAGACGGAGGCACTCTTCACTAAAAGGGGACATGAGCCGGCACAAATTGCCAATCCTGACTGTGGGAAATAGTTCTTTAAAAAAATGATCTTGTACCAAGGGTGGGGTGAAAAGGCTAGAAAATTCACTAGACCGACACTAGCTAAGATTGCTTAAGCACATGTTTCAAACTTCATATTACAATAGAGTCCTTGTGAACTCTATGGTTATGGCTTCATCTAGTAATCCCTCTAATACTACAACGTTTGCAACCATCTTAGGTAAAGCTCTTCAATCTTTGATGCAACTCAAAGAAAAGGAACCCAGATCGGATGCCATTTTGGAGGCATGGACAACAACATCTGAAGTAAATGAGCTCTACAAGAAGTTGAAAACATGCCAAGCGATAGACCTTGCAAAGAACATGCTAGAGGTGAAAGCAGCTTCAACCATTGGGATGTGGAGAGCTTTCAACATCATTGAAGAGGAAAAGGAGGATCCTCTAAGAGCTGAAGTTTCCACCTTCATTCGCAAGCTAGGTTAGACAGACAAGGCATAGGTGTTATGATGACTTTGTAAACAAGTTGCAATGGTAGTTATAACTTGATATGCGTTGATAGTTGTAGATGAGTTGCAATGTGTATAGTGCTCTTGTATCCATCCACTCCTCTCCTCTACTGTCACCCCCATGAGTCATAATGCTCAAGACCATAGAGAGTTGATAGACACTTAGAAGTGTAGAGAGAGAAACCGCTCACCTAATCACCAAAAAGTGCTAAAAAATGCTCACCAAAAAAATACCTGTCCCTTGTACATGATACGTAACATGGACTTCATTTTGTCGCTTTCAAAATAGTACCCTAGCTTGTTTCTCGACACTTTTGGTTGTCCTTTAGTTTTGGCTATGGAGGGAGGGTGCTCAATGGGGCATGGTTCATCCTCTTCCTCCTCAAGTTTAGGTTTAGTTGTGTGGGCTCTTAAATTCTCATTCATCCAATTTGATAAATCTTTGTAAAATTATTAAGTTAACTAATAAAAAAGAACTTATCAGAACTTAGACCTCCGAGGACAAGAAGGCTGTGAGGCATGCTATGTCCCATGGGTGATACTCGCACACACTGGGTTCATACTTGCTCTGAGGTGGGGCTAGGACATACCTATGTGTAAGGGATATGCACTAATCCTTCCCTAGGGAGACGGTATTGTGAAGGGGATAAGATAAAATCATTACCGATCACCTCAGAGAAAATGTTGCATTTACTATGGTGCCCCATGGAAGACCAACTTTCACCTTCCACTAAGTCCTCCCTCACTACATCTAACAATGTGCTGGGGCTTGCTTAGATTGGTTCAAGAGTAGTGCTTGTGATGGCCTCTTGAGAATGGATGCAGGTTGGTTCAAAAGGTAGTGCTTCTTATGACCACCTCTTGAGAATGGATATAGGTTTGTCTAAGGCCTTGGGCATACTCTGAGGTTCCCTCACTAGCATCTATGATGAGTAGGTCTAGGATAGGGTCTAGGATACCCTCATGCAGGGTTAATGGTTTAAAACTTTCTCTAGCACTAGCTCTAGTTCATCTTATAACTTCCTTACAAGCTCTTAGGCATGTTTTATTCTCTCTTATCTCCAACATGATGCTAGGGTACCTCTTGAGTTTCTTCAGAAGGTTTTCATAGTCTATGTATTTCTTTTCTTTAGGAAGAGTGGGTTTGAGTAGAAGATTGCTTGTTGGCTATCTCTACAAGGGTGGCGTCTTTGGAGCTCTCGTCCAAACCACTCTCAATGGTTACGACATCGTTGCCTTTGACAATTGATCGTGCATTGCGTATTGCGTTTGTACATCTCTTTGAGATATTCTTCTTATGGACCTTTGGTTTTAGTTCATTAGCCTTTTAGGGTCTATTGCTGTACCCTTTAGGGCTTGCACCTCTAACTCTTTGGTTGCTTGGTTTGAAGTTAAAGCCTTGCCTTTCTGTTTATTGGTAGCCTTGGATGTTCCTTTGGCTCTGCCCCCCTCATCTAGCTTGGAGCCTTGTAATAGCATTAAGGGGGACTATGTGAATAAGTCCTCCTAGTAGTATGCTTAACAAGTTAAGGATCACTAAAGAGTTAGTAGATGCTTATACCATGGGGCTAATTGTCACTCTATTGGGATAATCCTTGTAAGCATGGTCGAATCCACACTTATGGCACGTGCCTTCATAAGAAATAAAGTTGGGGTTGGGCATGGGATCCAAAGTGCTTGGAGAAATCTCTCGGGGGATTCAAAGTGCTTGAAGAAATCTCTCAAGGAATCTGGTGTAGGGTCTTTGTGAGAGCACACTCCACAATATGGTGTGGGCCTTTATATCAAAAGCATTACATAGGTGGCCTATGTACCATGTTGTTGAGGTCTCGTGCTCTTTGTTACACCATGGCTTTGAATAGAGAGAGGTGTAGTCTATGGGTGAAGCTTGTTTAAGATACCAATATGGAACATATTATTGCTACTCATATGGATCTTGTTGGTTTTGTAAGACTCATAGCTCTCTTGTTCCTAGATTTTTATCTTAGCAAGTGAAGGCCCACTATGGTGCGGTTTGTGGATAGGAAGCTAGGTCCTCTACACACCACCAAGAGCAACTCCTCTCACTATCCCCTCCTACCGGCGCGCTGACGCCGGTGCCCTCCTTTGACATCTCTGACCCATGGGGTCCTTTAAGTACCAGTGGCACTTATGAGACGTGCATGGCCAACTCTAATGGTACTCATGGAGGCAACACCCCTATCCCTTTCGCAAGGTAGGGTGAGATCCTCTTGAGTACTATCTCCCTTTTCACGACGGAAGAACTCCCCTCTACACAACATAATGAGGGTTGGGACTTTGAGGAGGAGGACACCCAGGGAGAGGAGTTAAGGGGAGCACTCTCTCAGCCATGTGCGACATTATCTGGGAGAGGACATTCTCTTGTAGCACATTCTCTGGGGTGTATCACATTCTCTATGTTGGAGCATAGTCTCTCTTGTATCATTCTTTTTGGCATTTTGATATACAATGTTATGCTCTTGTGGTATTTTGTCTATCTCTCTGTGTGAGCGAGGTGAGTGAGAGGTCCGTGGTGGTGGGTGTGGTGTGCATGGGAGGCCTGTAGGGATACTGTAGTGCTAGGTGGTGGTCGGAGAGCAGGATAGACAATGTAGAGCATAGGTCTTGCATGTCTAGCTAGTGAGGTTGACTTATCCTTGGCGGGTACAATTCACTGAGAGGTCCACGCTCCCTTTTACCCAACTCAAGTGTTTGTGGAAGTCCGCGAGCTCCCTAGTGAGGAGATCGGTAAGTCATACACAGCTAAGACAAAATTTGGCGATCACATGGGACTCTCCTAGAGGTCAAGGTTAGTCTCAAAAAAGTTTTCCTTTTCTTTTTTGGTTATTTTTGTTCGTGGTGAGAGGAGTGTTGTGTATGCCCCCAGAGACTAGAGCGTCTGGAGGCACCCCTTCGTTCTCCTCTTCGAACTAGTCATCGTAGGGTTATCCCTCATTCCCTTACTTTTCCCTTAGCATCTTCCTCTTCTAACCCTATGGAAGCTCCATGGACTCAGCCATTGGCTACTGCCCTTAATCGTTCGCAAGTTAAACTACCAACCTTCAAAGGCACCATCACTGAAGATACTGAAGACCATGTGCGGCAGTTCCTCACCATGTGTGACTCAAGAGGGCTCAACTGAGATGATGCATCCTTGGTCTTGTTCCTGACAATGCAGGAAGAAAGTGCAGACCAGTGGTATAGTCAATTCCCCGCCAACCACTTCCTAGATTGGGCCACCCTCAGGCTACAATTCTTGGCTACCTTTGGTCTGGGGAACTACTTCAACCTCATTACTCAAGAGCTCCACCAGCTCTCCATGAAGGCGAGGGAGTCAGTGGCCCAACTTGTCACAAGAGCTAAAGTTTTGGTCGCTTGGCTACCCCATGATCCTGGAAACTACATGCTGCAGTGGGTGCTTTGCACACTTCTTACTCAAATGGAAATGAAGATGAGAGAGACCTTTCCACCCCAAGGCACCCTGCAAGACTTCCAAGACAGAGCTACACAACTATAGAATGCTCGCCTCATGGCGGAGTGCAATACCTCTTTATCCCCACTTTTCCTTGGCATGCCTTTGGCTGCTCCAACGGTTCCTCTAGCCTCAGCGGTAGCTTCTACATCCGCTTCCCTGGATGAGCTAGCCAAGCTCAAGAAGGATCTTGAAGATTTCAAAAGGTCACAGCAAGAGGACGCAAGCGTGGAAGCGCTAAGGAAGGAGATCGAGTAGCTCAAGGTCAAAGATCCCAAGACGAGTCCATGGTCCCGGTATGTAGTTCCAAAGGCCATCTTCCAGGTGATTGCCCCACCAAGAAATATTGCTAATTTTGCTCAAAGGCAGGCCATGAGGACAAGGAGTGTTACTACCTCAAGGGACTTTGACTTATGCAGTAACAACTTCAGCAAGGTGCCACCCCACTTAATCCCTTCATCAAAGATTACGTGGGGACCCCAACTAGGAATGCTTCAACTTCTGCCCACGTCCCTAACCACCAACCAAACCCAACACCCTTCTTGAACCCCCCAATCCCAAGCTAATATTAACCCTGTCACCTGTGGCCCCTCCTACGTAGCTTCCCCACACACCCTTCCCTCCCCCATGGCTACTTATGTGCCAACCCCTCAATCGCCCCCCCAGGCCACATAATCTCAGTAGGGAGCTTAAGTAGCCATGGTACCATACACCAATACCCCTCTTCCTGGAGCAACCCTAACATACAACCCCCTGCCTATGCAAATCCCATATCAATCAAGCACTCTCCCAACCTATCAGTTATTCCTCCCACCCATGCCAATCCCACAAACACCTCAAGCCTATCAAAACCCACCCCCGCTGGTCTATGCGGCAGCTCCTCTAGTACGTCTAGCTGCTAACAACACATATGGGGCCTGGCCTAATCAAAGGTTCCCCAATCGTTGTCCTCCCAACAATCCCACCCAACCCCTTGTATGCTTCCGTTGTGGGTGGAGCGGCCACATGAAAGCTCAATGTGATGTACTAGAAGGCTCGCCCCATGCCTCCATTGCCCAGAGAGCTGAGACCACTAGACCCGGGATTGTCCTGGAACCCCACTGGTTAACATGGTAGAAGCAGTGGTGCCATCTCCTAAGGGTATGCCTCACTTCCCTACTAGGAGTGGCTGATCACTAAAGCTCTAGGGTGACAGTCTCCGTGGGAGGAACTCAAATTACAGGGGCCATTGTGGATGGTGGTTATGGTGTCAACATCATTCTTGAAGCTACTAGGAAAGCCTTGGGTCTCCGAATTATTGAGCCATCTCCCTTTGCCATCAGAGGGGAGACCAGAGGGAAGTGATGCTCTTGGGACTAGTCATGCAAGTTCCGATCACTTTTGAGGGATTAGTATTTGAAATGAATTTTGTTGTGTTAGATCTCCCACCAGCTAGAGGGGCCTATAGCTTGCTCATTGGAAGGCCTTGGTTAAGGGCAGCTCGAGTGATCCATGATTGGGGTGTCGACAACTTGTATGTCCCTAACCCCGAGGGAAGGATAGACCTTTCCCTTGGAAAAAGGCCCTGATGAGAGTGCAAGGGGAATTGCCCTACATGACATGATTCCCATTTTGGAGGGAGGAACCAGTGACAAGGAAGAGCAAGGGGAATGACAAGGATCACCATTGGAGGAGGCCATGGATCCATTTGGCTCAAAAAGGAGAGGAGGCATAACTGATATGGAATTGGTTAAATTTCTATGAGGGGTTTCAGTGCAATATGGTGGACATAGTGGAGTTGGATCCAGACCTCATTCAAGAGGTGTTCCAAGAAGAAGAGCTCTCATCAGAAGACATAATAGTTCGAGATTGGACAGAATTCTTGCTCACTTTGGCCTCCTCCTCTACACTAGTGTCTCAACAGGAAGTGATAGAGGTCATAGGTCTAGGGGAACAGGAGTTTTCTAGACAATATTGAAAGAAGGTCTGTCACGTAGGGTGTAACGCCTGTGACCGACGCAGACCGGATGGCCAAGGACGTGGCCATCCAGGGTTCAGTGGGAGAGGACGCCCATGCGGAGTCATGGGCGGCCAGGCTAGTGTGGACGGCAGGCCACACACTATATAGCTTGGGGGATGAGGGGCAATCCTCATTCTTCCTCTATGGCTAGGTGGTGAGCCAGAGGCCGTCCCCTCCTGTGGTAGCGCCTGTAGCGGCGTTACAGCGATCTAACACTGGTATCAGAGCATGAGTTTCGATTGGGTCAGGGTCCGTGCGTGACCGGGGGACCGGAGCCCACTCAATGGTTTTCAACCATTCAAAACTCTTATCCTTATCCACACAATGGACTGTGTGGAGGGAGGCGGCGAGAATTGAAAGGAAGCATTCTCTCTCTCTCTCTCTCTCTCTCTCTCTCTCTCTCTCTCTCCCCCCCCCCCCCGTCGCACACACCAAAGCGATAATTGCAGGTAAGCAATGTTGTTTTTTTTTTGGCTTTTGAACTTGTGTGCGAAAGAGAAGCTTTCGTCTAATGTAGAGAGTGGTGTCGACTTCGAGTAAGAAAACGGCTGAGAAAACGGCTGTGAAGAGAGAGTCGGCTGGAGCTTGTGGCCTTGGCGCTAGTAATAAGGTCGGAGCTATGGAGCTGAAGATTTGTCTAGGGCTGTGAAGCAGCCGGTTGCGGCGGCCAGACCATATCCGGCCAGCCAGGCCAGCGCGGCAGCGGCTAGCCAGGCCAGCGCAGTAGGCGGCCACCCAAAACCAGCAGTCGGCGGCCAACCATTTTTTTTATATTTTACATTTTATATTTTTTTATAAAAAAAAAACAAACGAACACCTCTCTCCCGTCAAAAGTGGAGGGATAATCCCGGCGGTGTGACGAGGGATAATCCAGGGTGTTTCAGGCCCAGCTTTCCGAGGAAATTAATTTTTGTTATGAGTTGCAGGCACTTTTCTCTCGAATCGCAGCATCCCGGAGTAGCGACGCTTGTAGAGGCTCGCACAGCGCAACACAAATCGACAGCAGTCGATGATAGTCGCGCAGGCGACCGTAAGGGGGGTGACTATTCTCTCTCCACCACTGCTCATTTTATTAGCGTTTTTTTTGTAATTTCTGAGTTCTCGCATTTTTCTTTGTGCAAGAATTAAAGATGTCTACTAGGCGTAGTGTGTCCCCACCGCCTTCTACTTCTCTAGGGTTTTCAGGTCTCTTGTCCTCGGTCGCGGGTTTGACCCCGACCGAATTGTTAGGCTGTATACGCTCGATCGTTGTCCGGTCCGGAGTGCGCTTGTCGATCACGCGTGATCTGCCAGTGCCCTCCTCGTCTGTTGAGCCCGCCTTAGGACCCAGCGAGCCCGCAGTGTGACCGCATTATCAGATGACCTCTTTTTGGCTGATGAGCCAGATGACATGAACACCGACGTCGCCGAGGGGACTGAGGAGGACCTCTTGGAGTATGAGGATGACGATTATGACCTATTGGACCCTGCCGACATCTTGACAGAGACGGAGCTCTCTAGTGGACTTTTTAAATATCTTAATGCCAAATTGAACAATATGGGTAAAGTCCAGGCTGACTTAGTCACGATGCTATAGAGAATCTCCACACGGTTAGATGCACTGATAGCTGCCTCGGCTAGTACTCCGACTCTTTGTGATAGACGAACTCCTGCGGCACGGGTGAGCGTAGCCTCACCAGTGGTTGTAGGAGTACAGGCCGATACGCCTGCAGGGCCGTTCGTAGAGACAGCTTCGTCGTTATTAAAAGACTTAAAGCCGCCTAATTTTGGTGGCGAGGAGAAGGAGAGAAACAAGGACTCGGTCAACATGTTTCTAGTGAAGTGGTTAGATTTGCACACGCTACGACAGCAGCCTAGCCGGATACAGCCCGTATAGAGGCTAGCCTCTCATTAACCGGCAAAGAGTACAAGTGGTGGATGAGTTTGACAACTCGTCCTGCCACTTGGACGGAGTTTGAAACGATGTTTTGAAAAGAGTTTTTGCCTGTTAATGAGGCAGAGAGAAGCTGGGAGTTATGGGACAACTGCTCGATGGAGAACAAATCCCTGACTCAATACATCTCAAACTATAGGGAGATAGTACTCAAGCTAAAGGGGATCGATGCATTCTAGACATTGCGAGGCTTTAAAAGAGGCCTCAAAGATGATTACCTTGAGTACGTAGAGCCCTTACAGCCTAAAGACTTAGCAGAGGCAATTAAGTATGCACAGATATTCGATGACATCAAGCGTCGTAGTGCACGTGGTGGTTCCTCGAGCAGGGCCGAGGGTAGTGAAAAGAGGAGGTCAGGCCTTAAAAGAAAAGGGTTCTGCAGTGATAAACAAGGGGATAGGAAGGACCAGGAAGGACAGGGTGGTCATTGGTCTAAAAAAACACGACCATCTAAGAAGAAAAGAGACATCGAAATCCAAAAGAAAGAGCAGTATATTAAAGCGCGAAAGGAAAATCGCTGCTTTAATTGCAAGGATGTAGGGCACACGAAGGCTGAGTGTCCAAAGCCTAAAGCCAGCACGAGTGGCAACGAGCCCAAAAAAGATGATAAATCCTCGAGGCAGTTGCATACAGTGCAGAGACTCCCTCTCAGTTCCGCAGAGTTCAGAGAGGTGACAGTGTGTCATTGTGATGAGCATCATGCTTGTTCAGTGACACCAGCGATGTGGCAGCCTACTACAGGTTCGCATGACATGGTGCGCATGTATGGCACCATAGGTGACCGTAGAGTCACAGTTTTTATTGATGATGGAGCTAGCCACAACTTCTTGAACTACTCGTTAGTCAAGAAGTTGGGGTTGATTGAGACCCGAAGTGATCATGAGTATACTATTGGCCTAGCCAACGGATATGATAAAACGGTATGGAATACCGTAGTATTGTGGGTCTTATTATCTATGCAGGACTACGAGGCTCTGCTTGACTTTCAGGTCATGCACTTAGCCAGAGCAGACGTATGTCCAGGTAGGGAGTGGCTGTATGGCTTGGGCCCTAGTCTAGCTCGGAATTACCTACATAATACGCTATGTTTTGAGCATGGAGGTAGAGTCGTTACCTTGCAAGGTGACCGTACTATCCCCGCCACACCACTTATTTTCTCCATGGAGCTGTGCACAGTGGTCCGTAGAGACCAGATAGCAGAGGTATATGCTTGTTACCCTCTTTTAAATTCTGTTTCCGTAGATGAAACTGTAAATGATGTTTGCATAGACAAACAAGGAAAACAAAATAGCCTTGGATGAGACCCACTGTTTGAAAACCCTGTTGGCATGCATGTGATTTAAACAAGAAAAAATCCAAGGTGAAAGAGACATTAAAGAAAAAGTACATAGATACTTTAATAAATTTATTAGAGGAATTTCAGGATGTTTTTCCTGATGATTTGCCAGATGGCTTACCACCATCTAGAGAAGTAGACCATGGCATCGAAGTTATGCCAGGATCAAAACCTATAAGCAAACTTGCTTATAGATTAAGCCACTCTGAGGCATAGGAGTTAGAAAAACAATTGATGGAATATTTGAACAAAGGCTTCATTCGGCCTAGTTCAAGTCCGTGGGCATTGCCTATTCTTCTGGTAAAGAAGAAAGACGGATCTATGCGGATGTGCATAGACTATAGGGCTCTTAATCAGATAACGATTAAGAACAAGTATCCGATGCCATGCATGGATGAGTTGTTTGATCAACTCTATGGATCGAGATACTTTACAAAAGTAGACCTGAGATCAGGATATCATCAGGTTAGAATTAAAGCAGAAGATGTTGCGAAGACAGCATTTAGGACCCGTTTCGGGCATTTTGAGTTTTTGGTTATGCCATTTGGGCTAACCAATGCTCCAGCGACGTTTATGACCCTGATGGACAGCATTTTACGTCCATATCTGGGAAAATTCATTTTCTTAGATGATATTCTTGTGTACAGTAAGACACAGAAAGAACACATAGAGCAATTGCGTCTATTGTTCGAGTTGTTGTTGCGAGAGCACAAACTATTTGCAAAGAAGAGCAAATGTGAATTTTTTGAAACAGAAATTCACTACCTTGCGCCGAAGAATCTCGAGGAACTGCAGATTTTTCTTGGCATGTCGGGGTTCTACCGCTAGTATGTGAAGGACTACGCGAAGATCGCAGTCCCGTTGTGACTGACCAGTTTACGGTCAAAAACTAAAAACATTAGTTGGGGGGAAACCCAATAGAAGAGCTTTGATAAGCTCAAGGTGACCGTAGAGCAGCTGCACCTGTTTTGACTATTGTCGATGCAAATGAGCCGTTTGTTTTGGAAACAGACGCTAGTAATGAGGCCATTGGGGACGTACTTATGCAAAGGGGATGCCCAATTGCATTTGAGAGTAAAAAGTTAGATCGTGTGCAACATAACTACTCAGCTTACGAGCGAGAGTTACTAGCGATAGTTCATGCACTGAAAAAGTGGAGACACTATTTGTATGGTGCTTCTTTTGAGGTCCGGACGGACCATGAAAGTCTGAAATGGCTTTCAAGTCAAAATGAACTGAAGGGTAGAAAAGCTCGGTGGGCGGAGATTCTACAGGAGTTTGACCTTCAGATACGTTACTAGAAAGGTAAGTATAATGTGGTGGCAGATGCACTTAGTCGCATGCCACAGATTAATGAACTTAGTTTCACAGACTTCAAGAATGATTTCTTGGAGTCACTACGTGGTTTATGTGAGCACGATCCATCTTTTACAAAGGTCTGGCACGCCGTATGTGTACGCACTTCTTCACAGACGCGACCACCTCCCTCGTTGGCACATATTGCTAGTCCGGAGAGACTGGCCAAAGCTGCAAAACGGGAAGGGAAGCGACAGTTAGTCTAGAGAGATTAGCCGTGTCTTTTGGGTATAGTTGGGAGCCGAAGAGCTCTGACGTAGGCCCTTCATCACCTTTGACTGCCATGGCTTCAAAGGGGAGTGATAAACTTCATCGGGGGGAGAAATATGCTAATTACTCCATCGACGACGGGTACTTACTCTACAAGGGTAGAGTATGTGTACCAACTATTGGTGACTTTCGGGTCCAAATTCTTAAAGAAAGTCATGATAGTTCAAGTGCGGGTCATCCCGCGATTCAGAAGACCTATCCACTAGTAAAAAGACAGTTTTATTGGCCTAGTTTGTTTAAGGACGTCCAGACTTATGTGTTGAAATGCAGTAAGTGCCAGGTCAATAAACATGAACGTCTTAAGGTGGGAGGACTACATCTGCTGGAGATTCCTCAAGGGAAATGGGAAAGCATTTCCATGGATTTCATTACCGGTTTACCCAAGACGAGTCGAGGGAATGACTCGGTGTGGGTGGTAGTGGACAGGTTAACTAAAATGGCAAAGTTTATCGCCACAAAGAAAACTGTTAAAATGCCAAAGTTGGCAAACCTCTTTATTGAACATCTCTACAAGCTATATGGCCTGCCCGCAGATATAGTGTCGGATAGAGATAGAAAGTTCAACAGTCATTTTTGGAGGGAAGTCTTCAAAAAGTTGGATACTACTCTGAGTATGAGTACGGCGGATCATCCGGAGTTTGATGGTCAAACTGAAAGAGTTAACCAAATTCTAGAGTATATGTTACGTTCTTATGTTAGTAAGAAGCAATCTAATTGGGAAGAGTACTTGCCCTTATTGGAGTTTGCCTATAACAGCTCCAAACACTCAGCAACTGGATTTACACCATTCATGTTAATGTATGGATTCCAGCCGAGATCTCCGATGGTTGTAGGCCTAGAAAAGGAGAAGATTCAATCTGTCAAGGATTTCCTTGAAGATATGAATGATATGCTCAGAGCTGCACTTGAGAGCATTCGTAGCGCTCAGGATCGCGCTAAAACTTATGCAGATAAAGGACGTAGAAAGGTGACCTTTGCAGAAGGTGACTTTGTATTCCTCAAGGTTCTTGCGCAGTCAGAAACCATGAAAACGGGAAAGTGTGATAAACTTTCTCCGAGATATTGTGGTCCTTTTAAAATCCTTAAGAAGGTTGGGGACGTAGCATATAAACTTGAGTTACCGAAGAATTCTTAAGTCCATCCTGTCTTCCATGTCAGTAAACTGAAGAAATCAGTTCACGGGTTAGAGAACGCAGTTTCTCCATAGATTTTGGTGGACTTGATAGAGCCACCACAGATACCACATAAACCTGAAAAGATTCTAGAGTATCGTGATAGACAAACCCGACATAAAGTGTACCAGGAGGTACTTGTTAAATGGACAGATAGGGATGAGGAGGTAGCTACCTGTGGGAACGCCGTAGTGCAATTTCCAAGAGGTTTCTCCAGTTTGTTTTCGAGGACAAAAACTCTTCTTAAGGGGGGGGTAATGTCACGTAGGTTGTAACGCCTGTGACCGACGGGGCAGAACGGATGGCCAAGGACGTGGCCATCCGGGGTTCAGTGGGAGAGGACGCCCATGCGGAGTCATGGGCAGCCAGGCTAGTGTGGACGGCAGGCCACACACTATATAGCCTGGGGGATGAGGGGCAATCCTCATTCTTCCTCTATGGCTGGGTGGTGAGCCAGAGGCCGTCCCCTCTTGTGGTAGCGCCCGTATAGTGGCGTTACAGTGATCTAACAAGGTCTCTCCAGAGGATTCATTAGAGGCACCGATAACCCCTCCTAGATGCACTCTCGCAAGGAGAGCCGGGCATAGCACCTCAAGACTAGGGAGGAAGCCTTGCCAGTAGAAAAGATACCCGTTGGGTGGATGGAGGACTGCATTGGTGACTTGGACATCACCCCAGCCCATGACCCCTTATCTATCCATCAAGCAGCACTAGAAACCGCTCCTCTTCCACTTGCCACTTACCACGAGGAGGTGAGAGAGCTGAACCTAGGCACAACAGAGGAGCCACGCCCCATCTTAGTGGTAGCTTGGTCTGGGAGGACCCTTCCACTTTTTGGAGAATCACCAACTTTCTCAAAGAACACCAAGATGTGTTTGCATGGACCTACAAGGATATTCCAAGGATAGATCCAGCCAATTGCGCTCACAGAATTCCATTGAAAGAAGGTAGTCGGCCAGTGAGGAAGGGCATCTATCGCATGAATCCAAAATATTCCGAAGTGGGGAAGAAAGAACTGGACAAGATGGAAGAGGTGGGTATCATTGTTCCCATTGAGCACTAGGAGTGGTTGTCACCTATAGTGGTGATTCCCAAAAAGAGAACCAACTAGATTAGAATATGTGTAGACTTCAGAGCCCTCAATCAGTGCACAATCAAAGATGGGGTTCCCTTACCTTTCATAGAGCGGGTTTTTGAAGATGTGGCTGGATGGCCAGTACATGCCTGTAGAGCAAACATTAAAAATAAAAATACTGAAGACCGAATCAACCATCCTGAGTGGTATGGGATGAGGCCTACAAGACCGGTGTAGGGTTTAGGGTTTATACCTGCTACTTCCACTATCTGTAGGCTTGTTGGCCCTATTTGCAGCAGTTACCTTGCTCATATCCTTGTCCTCATCCTTGTTGGATGCAGGCGATTGTAATGGTAATCTAGACAGGTAATACAGGCAGAGATAGCTTGCTGGATGAAGTTTCCCAGGAGCTCCATTCAATCATTTTTATTATTACAAAGATGGCTTGCTGGATGAAGTTGCCCAGGAGTTGAGTCGAATCATTTTTATATTGTGTATCTCTCCAGAAGGTTTGCTAGACAGATCATTGTATGAGGTATGCCTGGGAGCCTGATTGTCAGATGTTTTTCCTGGGGTCTAGCTTTCCAGAGAACCACCTATTTTTTCTATGGCATTCAAGAGGACAGTGAATTGAGTAATAGTGGGCAACCTGTGGACATGAAGCCAGGTCCTCTACACTCCACCAAGAGCAACTCCTCTCACTATCCCCTCCGACTGCTCCGCCGATCGCCCCGTCACCCCGCTGGTGCCCTCCAACATCTTCGACCCATCGGGTCCTCCGAATACCAGTGGCACTTATGATGTGCATGGCCAACTTCAATTGTACTCATGGAGGAAACACTCCTCTACCTTTCCCAAGGTAGGGCGTGATCCTCTTGAGTACCATCTCCCTTTTCCTAATGGAAGATCTCCCCTCTACACAACATAATGAGGGTTGGGACTTCGAGGAGGAGGACACCCAAGGAGGAGTTAAGGAAAGCACTCTCTCGGCCGTGTATGACATTCTCTGGGAGAGGACATTCTCTTGTAGCACATTCTCTGGTGTATCACAGTCTCTATGTTGGAGCACAATCTCTCTTGTATCATTCTTTTCGGCATTTGATATATAGTGTTATGCTCTTGTGGTGTTTTGTCTATCTCTCTGTGTGATTGAGGTGAGTGAGAGGTCAATGGTGGTGGATGTGGTGTGAGTGAGAGGCCTGTAGGGATACTGTGGTGCTAGGTGGTGGTCGAAGAGCACGGTAGATAGTGTAGAGGATAGGTCTTGCATGTCTAGCTAGTGAGGTCGACTCATCCTTGGCGGGTAGTCTGTGTCGGTAGCCCACAAGCTCCCTAGTGAGGATCAGCGGAGTCATCCACAACTAAGACAAAATTTGGCGATCACGTGGGACTCTCCTAGAGGTCAAGGATAGTCTCAAAAAAAAATTTCTTTTCTTTTTTGGTTTTTTTTGTTTGTTGGTGAGAGGAGTGTTGTGTATGCTCCCGAAGACTAGAGCTTCTGGAGGTAATTCACACCTTCCTTCTCCTAATTGATCGAATCGAGTGATATTCCACTTTTCAGTCGAGTCTACATTTTTTCCAATTTTGCTTTTTGATTGATCACTTTCTGACCAATTCCACTTTTTTGCTAATTCCACTTTATTTGATTGTGATTCCAAAAGTCAGATTTTTCATAATGATCCTACTTTAATGATCATACTCCATCAATCATTCACAACGATCCTACTTTAGTGATCCTACTCCAATGATCCTACCTTGGCGATTCCACATATGTGATCATCCAATTCTACTTTTTAGGATTGTCCGATTCTATCTTTTGGGCTCATTCGATTTAACTTTCTTGGATTGATTGATTCCACTTTTTGGATTGATCGATTCTACTTTCTTGAATTGCTCGACTCTACTTTCAAGGACTGTCCGATTTCACTTTCTCTGATCATCCGATTCCACTTACTCAAATCATTCGATTCCACCTTTAAGGATTAGCCGATTCTACTAGCAGTTTGCAAATTGTTCATCAGTACCAAGTGATTTTAGTTCAAGCTCACTTTTTGCATCTTGCCTTCTCAAATTCACCAACCAGGTATGGCTAACAACTTTGCAAATGATTTGTTTGGTATTCTTTCTAAAGAAGGATAAATTAGATGGGTCAAATTATGGAGCTTTATGGTCATAAATGTGCTTGTTGCAAAGGGATTATGGAGTGATGTCAGTGTGGTGGATGAACTTCACCCCTTGGCATAATTACTCTTACTACTCCGCAAAGGGTCAGGGCCAATAGATCCAGCATTAAGTTCCTTAAATTACTACTAACTGAAGGAGATGGGATTCACATGATGCTCAAGCTTTGTCATTGATTACCTTATTAGTTAAAAGGTTTACTGTTTGGCATATTCTTGCTTGTAAAATATCCATGATCCCTTAGAACGCTCTAGAAATTATGTATTAGGCTAAAAATGATGCAAGGATTACCTATCTTAGGGGACTTAATAAAAAAAATATGCAAGAAAAGGGGTTCATGAACAAACATTTAACATAATTATACGACTTGAGAGAGCAACTTATCAATCTTGATATAGTCATTCCTGAGAAGGACATGATTAACATCACCCTTAACTTGCTTCCTAAATCTGAATCTCATCTAGGTTTCAATACTTACCTGGCTTTCTTTGAGAGGAAATACAATCTCTTACCTATTAGGAGCTTGTTAGATTATTGTTGCAAGAGAAATAATCTATAAAGAATTGAGAGTTCTAACATTGATCAAGCTCTAGAGTAGCTAAGGATAAGGCTAGGAAATTTCAGCGGAAGATAAATTCAAAAAAAACTTCTGAGGCTAAGGGTGATTCTGGTATTACAAGAAGCCTGGCCATGCAATTGAAAATTGCTTTTAACTTCAAAATAAGGAAAAGGAAAAAAGGAATCCAACAAGGGTTCCCTAGTTCTTCCTCTAGAAATCAGAGTTCCAAGAAAGAGGACTTTGTAAATGTCATGTCCAT
The DNA here is from genome assembly GCF_041138505.1 of Cibotium barometz. Classification (NCBI taxonomy): domain Eukaryota; kingdom Viridiplantae; phylum Streptophyta; class Polypodiopsida; order Cyatheales; family Cibotiaceae; genus Cibotium; species Cibotium barometz. The sequence continues at coordinate 27,398,233 of NC_141047.1, read as the reverse complement.
TAAGACTTCTCACTAATGGCTCCAGCAACAATTAGAGTTCTAAGAAAGAGGACTCTGTAAATACTGTGTCCATCAAGACTTCTCACTAACGGCTCTAGCAACAATCAGAGTTCTAAGAAAGAGGACTCAGTAAATACTGTGTCCATTAAGACTTCTCACTAATGTCTATTTGAAGTTATAATCTTGAATAGGATGTATGTATCAGTACAACTATCTCTGACAGTTGGTTTCTTGACAGTGGTTCTTCTAAGCACATAACTTCTCAAAGAAGTTTAGTCAAACATATGGAGACTGCACAAGCTCACATAGTTACATGTGCCAATAATGCCTCATACTTGGTGAGATAGTTCTGACTAGTGGTGAGGATATTTATCTTCAAAATAAACTTTTGTTTCGAGAATTAAATAGAATTTGCTTTTCATGCCCACTCTAGCAAGGGGGGACTTAATGTTTAATTTGTAAGATGATATATGCATTGTCCATGGGGATAGAGAACATGACAAACATATTATACTTATTAGATCCTTAACCACCAACGGTTTATAGAAATTAGACATGTATGATAAGTGTGATGTTGCTTGTCTAGCAGACACTTTTAATGTAATGAACGATGCCAAGTTATGACATGCTAGGCTTGGCTACACTTCTATTGGTGGTTTGATGCTTTTACAAAAACATGGGATGTTAGAGAATCTTTCTTAACTTCATTCACTACCAAGATACACATCTATTTTCTTGCATTTGACTATAAAAGTAGAAATTTTTTGTTTAAGCATTTCAATTCTGTCTATAAGATTGGTCTCTAACTTTCGTAGCTTCCTAACTTCTAATTCTATAGCACTTGTTCTTTCCTTCTGCATCTGAACCATCCTCGAAAGCTCATGCACTAGGCCATCAAAGTTCGTGAGTTGCTTTAAACTATATTTTGCATCAAGAAATCTATAGAGCTATAACTCGCCTTTGTGGAGTCTAAGTTTCTATTTTCTACCTTTTGTACTTTCTCTTTCAAAAGCCTCTTTGATATTTGTAAAACCCTTATTTCATTGTCCAGCACTCTTAATCTACCTGAAGAAGCTGTGGGGTAATCTTTGAAGTAGTCTTCATCAAACCGTTTTGCATCTATAGGCAAATAGTTCTTAAACTTCACAAGGTATCTCTTGGAAAGCTTACTAACATGTAGTTTTCTCTGCTTGTGAAATACAATCTATTTAGTTTGAAGAACTTCCTCTAACTCATCAACCTTTGGCGTCTCTTCTGTGGTCTCTCATCTCCTTTATCTTGGCTATCTCTACTGGCCAATATAGTCATTGCTGGATCAAGATTAGGGCAAACTTTGCAGAGACTTGGTTTGGGAAATGAATATTTTGACTAGATAGGTTTTTGGTCATTAATTTCTATGGGTTACTAATGAAAACATAACAGTTGGATATAATTTTGAATTGTCTAGATATGTGTTCTCTCTGATCTGAGATAACATACACATTAAAATACTTCTTCATGCTATTTGACCTAGATAGTGAAGGCATAGAGGTTACTTTTTTAATTTTCATTATTTGAATGTGTCTTGAGCTCTACTTCAGTTCTGGTAGCTAAAAAGTATGATCTATTGTATGCCCATTGCTGGATTTTCATCATCTCATTATGCATACCTCTGGTTTTCAGTTATATACACAAGTAAATTCTGAAATTTGACCTTGCTCAAGATTGGCACTGTTTTGGGGTCTGAACCCTGTTGTAGAATGAGCAATTCTTTGATTGTTTAAGCCATGATGTTATCCATATGTCTTATTGCTAATCTAAGAGGCTGCCTCTTGTTCAGATCTGTGTACATAGGGCTACACTACAAGAATTTTTGTATGGGAATCTGCTTACGATTCCTGTATGTTTTAGCCAAGCATGCTAAGCCTTGATATTTATTTATTTTTCTTCCTACCTTACATGCTTGCTAGATAAAATCAACCTATGGGTTACCTCAAAGGTATATAAGATGTCTATCTTAAATAAACTATGGTTCTATAACCATAGAATACAACCTATTTGTACACATAAGGATCCTTATTGCAGTGAGATTTAATGATATACATTCTTTTTGAGTGACATCTATAACATGTGGTAGGGTCGTTTAACACCTGCAATACACATTTGGGCTAACATCTCTGTTTCTCTGTTTGTATGGATGTAGGTAATAGGATTCGCCTTCTCAAAATGAATGTTGTTCGGTTCTTCTTCCTTTTATGAAACTATTGTATTATAATTTGAGACATTATCTCAGCATTTCCAACAAGATTTAATACAATATAATATATCTTATTGTCATTAACTGATCGGGTATGGTTGGATTTATGAACATTATTAATGTTTGTCTATAGATAGTTATTATAATTATTTCAAAAAACACACACTTAGCTATAGGGGATACCCGTTTGTGTATTCTAGATCCTCCACCCGATATTTTTACTCCCTAGACCATCTATTCCCGCTATCATCATGCCTTTGGCTGATAGTCTTAAAGGCAAAATAATGTGTCTGTTAGGGGGTAGGAATGTAACTCACAGCTATTATGCTTTTGCTTGCTGGTTTTAGGTAGTTACACTCCTAATACTCCTAATACTCCTAATACTCCTAATAATGTGTCTGTTAGGGGGTAGGAATGTAACTCACAGCTATTATGCTTTTTGGCTTGCTGGTTTTAGGTAGTTACACTCCTAATACTCTTTTCATAGATCCTTTCACTAACTATATGGCTGTTTGCCATAGATTCTACCTCTTTTTTGAGGTTTGGAAATTCCTACGGACCATACACCTTTAAAAGCATGCCAACATGTTCTGGCATGTATCAAAGATGAAGATGCTCAAGACAACATCATGGCCTCTGAGAATTCAGAACCAACACAATTGGGCTCTTTACTATAGTTGTTATCCTTTAACGACTGGGTTAAACTTTTAGCTACACTTGACAAAGATAAGGGTGAAGACTTAATTGCTATTAGGGAGTTAACCAGCCAAATTCCTCTATTAGCTAAAACTTATCACTTAGATCTCACTTCTTTTGCTGCCACTAGTCCAGAAATTTCTAACTTTCTCAAGAAACAATGTGGGTTGGAACCATCATTTCTGGCTACTCCTACTCCGATGGTGCCCACTGCTTGCTGGGAGTATTTTCAGTAGAGACCCTGCAACACTTGAGGCTGTTAAGTCATTCCAAAATGACATGTGTACCATGACGGACTCCATGCTCCTAGAGTTGGTACCCAAAGTTTCAAAGGTATATCCTTTCTTACCTCTGAGACAAATCGAGGTTGAATCTGCTAGGGTATCACATTGCCTTTCTTACCTCTGAGACAAATCGAGGTTGAATCTGCTGGGGTATCACATCGCCTTTGGACACTATCCAACAAAGGCTTCTTGGCACCAATCCAAGCAGAGACTTAGGTATTTCTGGGGCGAATCTTCTTACTTCTATTTTGGATGATTGCAAGAATAATACTATCAAGGGTATTTAGTATTTGGAGAGGGGAGAATTATTAAAATCTCCTTTCTCTATGCACTTTCGGGACCTCTCTAAGTGTTCTTCTCCGGTTGGGATATATAGCCGCACAAAGGGTAATATGAATTTCTCCAAGCCTAGTGTCGATTACTATACAGAGACCATATGGAATATTTATAGACCATATTTAAAATGTGCATGCAAGTTTCTAGATCCGGGGGCTCCCTGTGACTCCAATATTATATGGTTTGACTATACCATGTGGTATGTGCTTAACCATTTAGAGGAACTTTTCCCTGATAAAGATGTAATTTTTCACCTTTCCTTGCTATGCTCCTGGCTTGGTGGCCAAGCTAGAAACCTTGTCTTGGCTTAGATTGCATTTATCCATTTTCAAAATTTCATGCTTGAAACACTCAAAGAATTAAAAGGTAACGAGCTTGGGACTATCATGACTAACTATGGTCAGTTTAAAGGTATTAAACTCATCAACTCTCTCCTCAATCCTTGTATTGAAGCAGATCTTTCTTCTTCTTCTCCACCTAGAAGGAAAACTACACACACACACCCACACACACACACACACACACACACACACACACACACCCATCTCTCTTCTTCTTTGATATGCTAGTATCTGCACATGCACCCTCTCTCTCTCTCTCTCCCTCCCTCTCATGCGTGCACGCGTGCACGCACACACACACACACACCCCTGCATATGCACTAATGCAACTGCACACTCTCTCCCCGCACATACTCTCTCACACATAGAAATTCTCTCTCTCTCTCTCTCTCTCTCTCTCTCTCTCTTATGCCAATGCACACATAAAGATGCTACACACACACACACACACACACACACACACACACACACACTCTCTCTCTCTCTCTCACACACACACACACACACACATAGGGAGAAGATGAAGGTTTTAGCAAGGGGCTCCCCTCCACCGGATTGCTATTATCTTATTATGTTGCAATTTAGTAGAGAGTCTACACCCTCGAGATGACATGTTTTCTAGGCATAAGATAACCCTGCGGATTCTTGGAATATTGGAGGATTCTTTCTTTATCTGGACTCTAGGCTTCCTCTTTAGAGGTGGGAGGCAAGTATCAACGCACTCAGAGTAGGCCCCTAGTGTGACTTTCTACTTTCGTATCAGCAATGTAGTGTTCTCCTCTAGGAACGGCCACAATGGAGGAAGCGCCCCTCTATGTTATGTTGTGTTTCTTTTAGTGCCATAGCAATGTTTGTACTCTCCTTCTAGGCATATCTTCTTTAACTAATAGAACGACCTCTTTTTGGAAAAATAAAACACACAATAATACTCAAATTATTGTGTGTATCTATTCTATTCACTCAAATTATCCTAGTTGTATTAATTAAATGTCACTGATGTGACATTTAATTAATACAACCTTATAAGGTACATGAACCCGTCTCCTACTCCCTCTACTTGTAGAGAATGAGCCCTTGAGGCCTTTTATAGAGAATTGTGAGACCTTAAATAGAAAGGACATAGGTGAATGCATGCAAATAGAAAGCCATTGTTTCTTTGACTTTTTCAAGCATTAATCATTACTAGTACTCAACCAGCACGTTGCTGCGGTATGTAAAAGACATTAAGAAGTGAAACATAGGAATGAAAGCCGGAATACAAAGGGTCAATCGAAGGGATTTTTTCCTCTTATTTTTTAGAAATCCAGGATTTCTTTTTTCTCTCCTCTCCTTGTGCCTTGGTTGTCCATGGTTAATATGTAATAAATATACTAAAATAAAATAAAGACTTAGAAAAACACTCTTATGCTTGAAAAAACTCACACAATAATGTAAAACAATATTTTGGTGGCCTATTTGCTCTTCTTATTTTTCTAGAATTGGTCTAGAATACTTGTGCTGACTACTTGAAAGTTAAGCCGTCCGGCTTGGTCAATCATCGTTTGTTCGGTTAAGCCTTCATTTCTCTGTCGATAATCTGTGTGTTTGTAGAGGAGGCACAATTGATTAAGTGCGACTTGATAAGCAATTACGTTGACAGATGGACGAGCAGGAGGAAGACATGATTCGGCGTAGGGAAGATGCTTTGAAAGAGCCTGCACATGAAATGCGACGTCAAACCAAAATGCAGCGAGCGGCGCAACCAAGGCAGCACCTGCATCCATGCCTATGCTTAACAGAACCCGCCGATATATGGCTTTCTGCTGGACCTAGCGAGCAAGATGTCATAAGATCCGTATCTAGGCGTGCCCTGCTTCATGTAATGAGGCATGGCAATCATCAGCATCACTCCCCGTGATGCCATGCCCTCACTAGTATGCATGGTAGAGGAAAAGCACGCAAGTCAGCCTCAAACTTCCATGTACCCATCTTGGATTTTGGCCTCCCAGACCCAGGAGTGTAGTGGAGATGCAGACATCACGCGCACGGACCGAACGCTTGTGGAAGGACTACTTGAGGGATCCGTCTTTCTGGTCGGACAACCGAAACTGCAAAGTAAGTCTCTTTCTTATTGCTTCAAAATTAAGTGGTGATGCCCTTTTGATTAGTTACTCGCCCCCTCTCTCCTCTCCTGTCCTGTGTGCCTTTTACAGACAAACCCAAAAGCCCCAGATTTCAAGCACACACTTACCCAGGAGTCTCTATGGATGGACGGCTCGTACAATCCAAGTTGGGTTGAAGACAGACTAAGGCAAGAGGGAATGTACAATGCACAAGAAGAACAAGAAGAAGAAGTGAAAAACAATACGGGCGGTCGTTGTTGGAGGATGCTTAGCTTAGAAGAGGCACTGCCTTCCTTGGAAGAAGGGGTACTGGCCCAGCCTGCCATAGAGGATTTTGCACACATCTTGCAGAAGTGTGGAAAGGAGAGGGACCGAGCACATGCACTGTGCCTGCATGCCTACATGCGCAAAAGTGGGCTGGAAACTCATAGATCACTGGGGAACTACCTTGTCCTGATGTTGGTGGAAGTCGGAAGTATCTGTGATGCCCAGCAGGTTTTTAACAGGTTGGTGTCTCGAAATGAGTGGTCCTGGAATTCCCTCATCACTGGTTATACTAAATGTGGGAAGCCACAACATGCTCTCACCCTGTACCGAAAACTGCAAAAGGATGATTCTGTACAGCTCCGTGAGCATACGTTTGTGGCCTTACTGAAAGCTTGTGCAGAGTTGAAAGATCTAAAACGAGGCCTCGAAATACATGCCCAGGTTGCCAGGATGGGGTTGCTTGAAAGAAGTCTTTTTGTTGGCAACACCTTGGTCTATATGTATGCAAAATGTGGTTCACTTGCAAAAGCACAGCTTGTTCTTGACAAACTTCCTGTTCGAGATGTAGTCTCATGGACGGCATTAATTGCAGGATATGTTGAACATGGGTGTGGTGAGGAAGCACTCAAGTGTTTTGAACAGATGCAACTTGAGGGTGTCTCCCCAAATGCTGCTACGTTTGTTTGCAGCTTGAAAGCTTGTGGCAGCATAGGAGCCACAGACAAGGGTGAAGAGATACATGCTGAGATTGAACGACATGAATTGCTGGAAAGAGACCTTGCTGTTGGCACCACCTTGGTGGATATGTATGCTAAATGTGGCTTGCTTGCAAAAGCACAGCAAATGTTTGACAGGCTTCCAGTTCGAGATGTAATCTTGTGGAATGCATTAATTGCAGGATATGCTGAACATGGCAATGGTGAAAAAGCCCTCAATTGTTTTGAACAGATGCAACTTGAGGGTGTATCCCCAGATGCTGTCACGTTTGTTTGCAGTTTGAAAGCTTGTGTTAGAATAGGTGCCATAGATAAGGGCCGAGAAATACGAGCTGAAATTGAAAGACGGGGGTTATTGGAAAGAGACCTTGTTGTTGGCAATACCTTGGTTAATATTTATGTCAAATGCGGCTCACTTGCCACAGCACAGCAAGTGTTTGACAAGCTTCCAGTTCGAAATGTAGCCTTGTGGAATGCACTAATCACAGGATATACTGAACATGGGCATGGTAAGGAAGCACTCAAGTGTTTTGAACAGATGCAACTTGAGGGTGTCTCCCCAAATGCTGTCACGTTTGTTTGCAGCTTGAAAGCTTGTGGCAACATACGAGCCACAGAGAAAGGCCAAGAAATACATGCTGAGACTGAAAGACGGGGGTTGCTGGAGAGAAACCTTGTTGTTGGCAACGCCCTGGTCGACATGTATGCTAAATGTGGCTTGCTTGGAAAAGCACAACATGTGTTTGACAAGCTTCCAGTTCGAGACGTAGTTTCATGGACTGCACTAATTGCAGGATATGCTGAACATGGGCATGGTGAGGAAGCAGTCAAGTGTTTTGAACAGATGCAACTCGAGGGTGTCTCCCCGAATGCTGTCACATTTATTTGCAGCTTGAAAGCTTGTGGCAGCATCGGAGCTACAGACAAGGGCCAACAAATACATGCTGAGATTGAAAGATGGGGGTTGCTGGAAAGAGACCTTGTTGTTGGCACCACCTTGGTTGACATGTATGCTAAATGTGGCTCGCTTGTAAAAGCACAACAAGTGTTTGAAAGGCTTCCAGTTCGGGATGTAATCTCCTGGAATGCATTAATTGCAGGATATGCTGAACATGGGCATGGTGAGGAAGCAGTCAAGTGTTTTGAACAGATGCAACTCGAGGGTGTCACTCCAAATGCTGTCACGTTTGTTTGCAGCATGAAAGCTTGTGGTACCATAGGAGCCACAGATAAGATCCGAGAAATACATGCAGAGATTGAAAGACAGGGGTTGCTGGAAAGAGGCCTTTTTGTTGGTAGTACCTTGGTCGATATGTATGCTAAATGTGGCTCCCTTGCAAAAGCACAGCAGGTGTTTGACAGGCTTCCAGTTCGAGACAGAGTCTCATGGACTGCACTAATGGCAGGATATGCCCAGCTTGGAGAAAGTGAAAATGTTTTCCATATTTTTGACAGAATGCTAGGAGAAGGTATAAAGCCAGATCCGGTCACCTTTGTTGTTGTTCTGAACACATGCAGTCGCAGAGGTCTATTTAATAAGAGCCTGACTTACTTTGAGGCCATGAGCAAAAACTATGGCATTGTTCCAATTCTTGAGCACCTCACTTGCATGGTTGATCTCCTTGGCCGTGCAGGCCAATTAGACAAGGCAGTAGAAATGATCAAGAAAATGCCATTCTGTCCTAATCTTGTAGTGTGGCACATTGTCTTGGGTGCCTGTAGAAATTGGGGAAATGTGGAGTTCGGAAAACAGGCCTTTGAACATGCAGTGCATTTGGATGAAAAGGATGCTGTAGCTTATGTCTTTATGTCTCACATCTATGCAGGTGCTGACTTGTAGGAGGAAGTGAGGTAGGTTGAAGCAATGAGAGTATAAAAATAAGCATGAAATGAGGCCAGGCACAGTGTTGGTGGAATTGTGCTGTCATTTTTGGTTGGGGATAATAAGTTGAGTTGGCTCCAAGGGTGATAGTTCTCTGGTTCGTGGTCCAATTAGCATCCTTGATAGCTGCATTGTTTTCAGGTTTACCTGCCAGATAACAGTACAGTAGGTTAGGAAAGGAATGAAGAACAGCCTGAACAAAGTTTCTACTGCGTGCGTGTGTGAGACAGAGAGGGCCGTATTCTGTCAACTACATTTACACTGAACGGGTATAAGCCAACCCAAGGAGAGACGGCATCCCACTTGTCCTTGGTTTTGGCACACCCATAGGTACCATAGCAAAGCTCATAGTGTTTTTAATCAAAGTCATGCAGTACTGACTTGCCGAGCCTGCCTATTCCTTATCCTCACAAAGGAATCATTCAAGGTATAGTTGTTGGGAGAGACAATGAAGCCATACAGGACATGGTTGTGAGCCATGGCTTGATCGATTCTATGATTACGAGAATTTTACGGTGGCCTAATGCAAGAAATGGATTAGTGAGAGATTAAGTAGAGTACACACACGTATACTTATCATAGAGAATAACCACCTAAACATAGTAAGTTTGTTATGAATCAACCATGAAAGCTTGGGCCATAAGATCCAAGAAAAGTACAATGTATAATATGTCAAAAAGTATATTGATCATACAAAAGCTGTCCAATAAGTGACTTATATATAAAGATGTGTCCACACTAGCCCATGCCTAAGATCTATGTACCTAAATCCCCATGTGTACATGAGTTAGTGGAATAGCTTTGTTACAAGCCATCCCCTCTTCCAATGATTTTGTCCATGAAATACAAGGGTGGTCGTGTATACAAAAGCATATACAAGGGCTACATACAAAAGCCAAATGAAGAAAAGACCTCTTGGATCAAATGGAAAGCCAAGTAGTCGCCTGACCATAACCATAGATCTCGTGCCACCTGGATCAAAAAGGTAAGTCGTATCACCTCAAGCCACAAATATACGGCTACTTGGATCAAACACAAAGTGTTGTCGTCCAACCATCGAAGGTAGTCACCATGGATGTTAGGATCGAATGGAAATCCCCAAAATACGCCATGGAGATCATGACATGAATATCCACCCGGATCAAAAATGAATGTGTCACGATGACATGCCGGATCAATAAGAATAATACTCACCAACTAGCCTCCAACATTACCAAAAGTGAATGCTCCACAATCAGTATATGTATCAATGCATAGGTATCCACAAGCATCACAAAAGAATGTCTTGTAATCCAAATCAATGCCTAAATCAAAAACTGTATCACGATGACATGCCTCATCATCTAGCCCAAACTGATCTACCTAGCATTCACCATGAATACCTCCTAGACATGATCAACATCATCATGAGGACCTCTACGGGCACCAAAGAAGAATGTCTCATAACAATCTAAATCATGGTAAACACATGCCATCAACACATGAACCATCCTGCAACTTAATCAAGGCATGGTCCACATAAACATGATCCATAGCATGCATATCCATAGAAGCATAATTTGCATCATCAATCACATGCATATTGACATCACCGATATAAGTAGCATGTGTGTCATCCTCAACATGTTCACAACCATAGTCCACATCATAAAATATTGACAACATCATTATGGACATACATAGATGTGATATCCTCCTCATGATGAGTACACATGCCTCTCCATGAGGTCTGACCTTCGTGAAATCATCTCCATCCTCCTCCAAGATACTTGGTTGTCCGAATACATAAATGACACCATGGTGAATACCACTAGGGAACTTGCCGAGAATGAGTAACCATGGCCAAATCCTAACTTCCCAAACATGTATGATCCTTAGAAGAGTAACTTGTCATATCCTGCATAAACAACTCTGCTCCTCATGACTCATGTTATATGTCAAATACTCATGGGCATCTAATGCATCCACATGATCCCTAAAAAGATAGGTAGGCATAATAGACATATCCTCATCCACAATACTTGGTGCCATGCATGCTCCTAAGATCATGTCCACATGATCTAACTCACATACATCAATACCACATACATCATCATCATGTGCACATGTATCAAAATCATCACCATGTGCATGTGTATCAATATCATCATGTGTACGTGCATCAATATCATCATGTGCATGTGTGTGTGATACATCATCATCATCAGCATCATCATCAGACTCTGTATGGCATACATCCACTATGGATCATAATCATAGTGACTCAAGAGTGTAGGACACTCGTGTAAGTCAACATCATCATCAGACTCTGTATGGCATACATCCATTATGGATCATAATCATAGTGACTCAAGAGTGTGGGAGACTCATGTAAGTCAACAAAAGAAGCATCATCCCATGCGAACATTGTTAAACAATCCGTGTCAAGGTGGCCAGGTGATGAATCAATGAAATCATCATGGACGGACCATCTGGCACATTCATCTACCTCATCAAAGAAATGCTTCCTGAGAGGTTAATCGACTTAGAAAAACTAGAAGAGACCAGACTATTAGACATACATGGGCTAATGGTAGAAAAGCTCCATCGATGGAAAAAAATGGTTTGACCAAAATGTTAAGGACAAAAGCTTAAAGAGGGCAACCTAGTGTTATTATTTGGAACAGGAAGTAATAAACAAAAAAGCTTAAACTTTGGGGATTGGGACCCTTCAGGATCACTGAGATTACCCAACAAGGGTCAATTAGAATTGAGACCTTGGATGGTATTGAGACCAATGGGTACATCAACACAAGCAAGCCAAAAAATTATTATATGGACCTTGACTTAGGACATGCTTCCTTAAATACATAAAAATAAAGAGGAAAAGAAGGAGCAAGTTAGGGTGAATAGAATCACCCCAAGAACAGGCTACAACTAGAATAAAAAAAGTAAAACAATGAATGGAAAAAAAAATTGTCAACCAATATGGCTACGCTATCATCATGATGGAGGGTGATGACCTAGATATTGAACCTGCAAGGGTCAGCATTCAAGTGTCTATGTTGGTTGGAAATAACAACACAAGCATAGCTCTATTTGAGATAGGTGCAAGTCACAACCTAATGTATTATGAAACATGGGAAGCTCTGAGTAAACCAAACTTGGCACCAACTAATGCAAAGTGTCATAGTTTCCATGATAGTGTGGTAAAGGTTGAAGGTTGTTTAAATATGCAAATTCTTGACAACAATAATCTTGTGTTGTTAAAAAGGTATATGTTATACTTGTAGGTGTCATCGAGAGAAGATATTACTCAGAAGAGCACAAATTATTGCAACCGATTGTTCTATACAATGGGAAAGAACATACCATCCAAGTGAAAACAAAGAAAGGCATAATAATAGTACCACTTTGGTCCCTAGGTTTTGGAGAATGCTCGTCTTTGGCACTGACCCAAGGTTGCTCAAGCTGAAAGGATGATCCAACAAGCCAAGATATGCTCATCTTTGGCACTGACCCAAGGTTGCTCAAGCTGAAAGGATGATCCAACAAGCCAAGATATCTGCACTGAGAAAAGGCTAGTCAAAGTAACAACTCCAACAGTCTCGAGACATTATCGCCCTTTAAACCAACTACCAACAACTAGAAGCAACTAGAAGGCAGTGGTGCCGGGTGAACCTCTTGAAGATACAAAATTATTATGAACGGAATAAGTAGGTGTAAAACCTAGGCCGAAGGAAACGAGGGCCTAGCTCAAAGCCAAAAGATCGACAACTCCAACAACCATAACAAAGAAGTGAGCCAAGATTGTTGGGTACCAAAGGGTATCTTGATAGTGCAAGGGTAGTACCATGGAACCACAACAAAAATATAAATGCCAAAGATCAAGCATGAGTATAATAAAGGACTCATCCCTAGTAAAAAAGAAAATGACCATGGAAAGGTCAAGTAGGAGTAGAATGAAGGACTCAGCCCCAATAAAAAAGAAAATGACCCACGGAAAGGACATAGACATTTGTCTAGAAACAGAAGCTGCAATTTCCACCTTGCTTCATTGACAAAAATGCAAAGAACTCGCCAAACCAAGTCCATTTAACCTTTCATTGATTGAAATTCTCAAATTGGGAACAATATATTCCATGGGCATCACCACAGATCATCAACCCCATAGGTCACCAAAACGGGGTTCAACCAATTGCTACTTTGTATGACGTTTGTCAGTGTTGTCGTAAGCTTGTGTTCCCAATTTGTTCTATTGGCTTGAATGGTCTTTGTCGAAATTCCACATAGGGTTTTGTGTGAACTTTCATGAAGCCTTTCATGAGGCAACCCTTGGTCACTTACTATCTCTAAAGGGCACCCAAACGTAGTGGTATGAGCATTGGCTTTCCTACGGTAGCCCTGGCTTCCGCCCACTTGGTGAAATAATTTGCTTGCTACTATGATGTAGCGAGCTTAGATCTTGTGTGTAGTAGGACTAATGAGTCCTACTAATGAGTCCTACAAAATCAATCCCCCACTTCCCAAAGGGTTGCTGGACTATAACTGGAGTGAGGGGAATCATGTCCCTCTACCATGGTACATTGAATAATGTCCCTCTGATGTGGTACAACGAATCGTTGACACTCATCAAAACCTTTGACAAATTTTGCCACATCATGTTAGCCATCGTAGACATGCTTGGGAAACCTTTCGTGATGTCACTTCTCAAGCGAAGTATCCACCTACAATTTTGGAGTGTGCATCCCCTAACACATGTATAAATTTTTCCTCATGAACACATCTTCATAAAATATCATCTTTACCTAGCTTATATAATTGTCCTGCTAGCTTAATATTAATTAATATGGTGCCGCTAGCTTGATAAGCCACCGAATCTTATCTTTGTTCAATGGTTGATCTTGTGAAAAACCATTTGTAAGGTATGAGATATTTCATCACTCATGTTTATCTTTGAACAAGCACGCATCTGGGAGATCATCATTGATTCCAATGTGGACTTGCCATTAGAAATTCCTGCCATGCAATTAGCTAGAACATATTGTGTTATTTTCTTACAGTGATTTGTGAAGTCAAACTCCAAGAGTAAAAGCAACCATCGTGTAACTAGACCCATGGTGCAAGGCTTATTGTTTCAAGATATAATAACGCCTAGTGATGCACAAAGAATATAATTGTTGTTGGCCAAAAGATAGTATATGTACTTCTTCATCGCATAAACCATGGCCAAACCCTTCCCTTTTTGTGGTTGCGTAGTTCATCTCAGCTTCATTAAGTTCCTTATCGGTGAAACAAACAGGATAGCCCAATTTTTGTGCCTCTGGTTGTGCCAGCACATACCTAATAGCAAAATTTGATGCATTAATATGTGCATGGAAGATTATGTCCCACTTTGGGATTCTCAAAATTGGTGCACTTGCTAGGGCCTTATTAAGTTCCTCGGTCCATTCATATGCTTGCTTACATTCCTCGGTCCATTCATATGCTTGCTAACATTACTCTGTTTATTCAAAGACTACTAATAGTCTATATAATGGCCTTGCAATCTTTGAATAGAGTACAATAAACCTTTTGTAGTACCTAGCATATGTCCCATAAACCTTTGAACTCCCCTGAAATTAGTGGGTGGATGTGGTTCCATAATCAATTTGACTTTGCTTTCATCCTTTTTGGAGATACCATTTTTAGACACAATGTGTCCTAGTGTAACCCCATGCTTTACCCAAAATTAGTATTTCAATGGGTTATGAATCAAGGATATTTTATTCAATTGACACCTTTGGAATACTTTTCTCAAGCAAGGTAGGTGGTCTTTCCACTTGGAGTGAGCACACAAATCATTAGTGAAAAATTCCAACCACTTATATAATTAGTCCTTGAATGATGTGCATGCACACAAGCCACTGAAATGTTGTTGGGGTATTGATTAGTATAAAGGGCATAACCCAATAGGAAAATGTCCCTCCCATAGTAGTGAATGAAGTCTTGTGCTAATCCTCGAGTGTGATGAGCATTTGATTATAGCAAAAAAAAAAGTCTAAGAAGCTATAGGCTTCTTCACCAGCAACTCTTTCCAAAATGTGTTCGGTTATATATAGTAATGGTGGGTAGAAGTCTTTTTGCATGACAACATTGATCTTTTTCAAGTCCAGCACACTCAAAACTTTTTCCATTTTTCTTTGGTACATTTCTTTGGCACAATGACAATGGGTGATACCCAATCAAGGTGCTCAATTTCATAGATAAATCCCACAACAATAAAGAGTCCCTCTATGATCGGGGTTGTGTGTTGTACCACCTTACCACCTAGAAGGTACGCCGTTTATATTGGTGTACTTTTTAAAAACACAATCCTTGAACTCTCTCAATAGGTCTACCAATTTGTTTTCCTCATTTGGAGTCAAGTCCTTAATATTAAACACTAGTTTGATCTCCTCCTCCCCAGGTTTCCTAGGTCTACCTCCTAGACTTCAAGGGATTCGCTATATCACATAAGAAATTTATCTTGCTATTACTTAAAGAGTTGGAATCTAAGGCGAACATAACTATTCGTTCAGCCACTGTATAGGATTTGTAATGCTCAAGGGATGGTCTTAAGTCCATTATATCATCTTCTTTTGCCTCAGTCTGGGACAATATCCTCTTTACTTCTCGTTCTTCTTTTTCCAAGGTTTTGTTTCTCATAATTCTTTCAAGTGAAGGAAGCCACATGCGCCCACATTGAGGCGGCTTCTCGAGGATTCCAACACTTGACCTATCCCTTGGTCCACATGCTATATCACCTACCCTAACTAGATGTTCAATCCCATCTTTGGATCTAGGAGTATAAAGCCTCATCCATTGTTTTGAACATTATATTCATGAAGTCATCTCCCGACCCATCCATGAAGCTAAATTCTTGCTCCTTCACTTGTTTTCGAATCAGCTCAAGAATTTCCAATTCTATTTTTTTTGCCTTATCTCCTCTCAGGGGTATACATGCTATCTCACCTTACGTAACCATATGTTAAATCCCATTTTTGGATCTAGGAGTATAAGCCTCATCCATTGTTTTGAACATTATATTCATGAGGTCATCTCCTAACCCATCCATGGAGCTAAGTTCTTGCTCCTCCCCTTGTTCTTGAATTGGCTCTAGAATGTCCAAATATCTTTTTTGCCTTATCTCCTCTCAGGGTTACACTATATCAAGAGTTTTACTGCTCTTTAGATTTTTTTCAAACTTTTCCTGGGCTTATTGAATAATACCCTTTGCGGTTTCAAGTTTCTCAATCTCTTTTTCCACATTGCGATATTCTCCCACACCCTTTGATGTTGCTTTTTGTCGGAGGCTTTCTATATAGAGGGACACTCTTTTGACTAGAACCTATTGGCCTTGTTTCTATAATTTCATCATTAGAACCCTATTGGATAAATACCATTGGATCACCCTTGCCTACCTTCTTTGGTCACCTTTGCCTACCTTTTTGGAGTTACAAGCCGATGACTTGTGTCTTTGTTCAACTAGTGGGCTTGGGCATAAGTTAGAACATTTAGCGGCGGCACTACAAACAATGCATCCTTGTTGTGGAGGTTTATTGCAGAGTTGGTGGAAGTTGTCATTTCCCCACTACTTGACTTGTATGGACAATCCTTGATTAGATGATCCACTCCACACTTATGTGGACACTTTACTACTTGGTGATGTCCTTGACAATGATAATATTGCAAGAGGTCCCTCTGAGTTGTTACCTTCATATCTCTCCCCTTGCATTGGGTGACATGGGCACTAGCATCACTTCTTGCACGACATAGAAATCGAGCACAATATCATGTGGCTCCTTATAGTAGTTATGATTCAGTTCAGACTCACGAGGATTTTTACTTTCTTCCAGCGGTTCCACTTGCTAATGACTTCTTCAGTTTTTTCTATACCCATGGCATTTATTTGTTCATTTTCTTATAGAAAGGTGTGGCATATAAGAAAATGAACCTTATGTAATACCCTACATGCCCCATGAATCTGTACACCCCTTGTAGTTGATGAGTGGTGGGTGACTCCAAGATTATGTGGATCTTGTTCTCAAAAGTGGTGATGAATATCCCTCCTGAAGGAGATCCTTGAAGGCTACACACATCAAGTTAGCTAGGTCTATCATTACTTGATTGCAGCCAGAGAAGCCATCCAAGAAGCTATAAGCTTGTGCTATGGTGACTCTTTATATAGCAAGGGGTAGTGATCATAAAATGTGGCCATATTAACCTTTTTGATGTTAACACAAACCCTAAGATTTTTGTTTTTTTTGGGGAATATCGGTGGCACCCACTTGGTGTGCTTGATTTCATGCACAAATCCTACATCGATGAGCTTGCCTAGCTCTTCTTTGACCATATGACCATCCTCAGGATTCATGTGGTATGCTCTTTGTTTGGATGGTTTCGTGCCTTTTATACATAGAGATGGTATGTTTTACCACTTCCAAAGGAATTCCCTTCATGTTAGTGCATTTCCAAGACAAAAACATCATGAAACTCCTTGAGAAAGTTCTCCTGCATTCTCAGGTGTGAGGTGTTTGGGATTGGCTTGGGTTCTTTACTTGGGCGAGGAAGATTTATTTCCTTAACCTCAGCGGGGCTATCATATGAAGCATGTGTCTCTCTGCCCAGGTTTCTTTGAGCCTTGTCACTATGTACCACTTTGTTCTCGATGTTGTAGGACTTAAAGTAATTAGGCACTTGCCCCAAATCTTCCTTTTATTTTTTCTTTCTTCTCAATCTTATTGTGCTTACGTCTGGCAACTCAACAGAGCTTGGCTTGCTCAAAGCTCATGGGCTCCTCATCTCATGACCACTATCTTAGTCTAAATAGTGACCTTGTTTAGGTTAGCCTCCCACTGTCAGGTGAAGGTAAAAACGCAGGTAGAGAGAGAGTAGAGAGAGAGAGTGAGAAGTGCTGGAAATTCAGTATATACTATGGTACAAAAAGGTACATATCTTTGCAGCCATGGGCTGCCTTCATAAAAAGGTTCCTAACCCTAAATTCTGCCCCCTTTGGGACCTCCTATTGACTCACACCCCTAGTGGGTGGAATGACCAAAACAAGGAGCACTTGGTGGCTTTTATAGGGTCTTGGACAAGTTGGGAGCTGGCCGACTGCTGGTCGGCCAGTATTAATTCATTATCAGATGGTGCGTTTTTGCATCAGAAGGTTTCCAAGAGTGTTTAGGGCTGAAAGAAGACTACCCAGAGCTTCCGCGCGTTACATTGGTATCAGAGCATCAGGCTCAGCAAACCTAAACGCTGATTCAGTCCCATATGATGGTGTACAGGTCCAAGGTACAGGAAAGTACACGGATTCGAAGCCCAAGGCGGGAACACAGATTGGGAAGAACTCCCAGGAGGTTTGTTGGTGGTGTTCCACAGTGCCAGATGGGGATGGCAGTTCCGTGAGCCAGATGGGTTCTAAGGGAACGGTCCCAAGGGAGGTTGATCCTCCAAGGGTGATGTGAGAGTGCCAGACTCAGAGCTTTCTATGTGGTTTACTTCTTCTTCAACAGGTGACTATGGGAAATGCACAAAAATTGATCCTTTTGCAATCCTCGCTAGATGAATCACCTAGCTACTCATGGCTTGAAATTGTTGTTGGCTCCCATGAGGGATGCTACGCTAGGCATAAACAGGGAGGTGATTTCCATCTCGTCCAATCGTGTAAACTTTGTTCCAAGATTTCATGGAAGTGTCCATGGTTGCTATGATGACATGCACCCCATCCTAAGAGTTGTTAGGCTCTAGGAGAGGTTCGTAGTCCTTGTTCTCATCTTCATTATCCAATAAATTGTTACAAAATTTACACATGTGAGACTGAAGTGATTTAGAGAGTTGTGTCAAAATCATTGGTGAGAATGCCTTGACCCATGGGATGAGTCTTCTGTAGTTTTAGGTTTATCTTCAAGGACTGGTTGCCTTTGTATATATAGATGTGATTGGTTTTGCCATCATGAACCAACCTTGCTTCTCTCATGTAAGGCCTTTTAAGGATCATTCTGTATGACCCTCTTCTCTAAAAAATCCATCACCATGAATATGTGGTTGAATCTTAATCCCAAGGTCTTAATCTTTTCATCTTGCAGAGCAGGCAGGACACCTAAAGGCTTGGCTATGCTCCTATCGCCACGCTTCAATATGAGGCTTATGCCTACAAGTGGTGATGAGCTACCCTTCCAGCAATCCTTGGTGATTATGCTGACACCACCACCACCATCCAAGATTACAGAGACCATAAGTCCCTTGTACACATGGTAGAGGTAACATGGTGTGTCATTTTAAAATAGGGCCCCACATTGTGTATGGGAACTTTTGGCCGTCTTTTGGTTTTGGATATGGAGGGAGGGTGCTCAATGGGGCATGATTCATCCTCTTCCTTCTCAAGTTTAGGTTTAGCTATGTGGGCTCTTAAATTCTCATTCATCTAATCCAATAATCTCTCCAAAGTTACGAATTTAAAATAGTGCCCCACATTGTGTATGGGAACTTTTGGCCGTCTTTTGGTTTTGGCTATGGAGGGAGGGTGCTCAATGGGGCATGATTCATCCTCTTCCTTCTCAAGTTTAGGTTTAGCTATGTGGGCTCTTAAATTCTCATTCATCTGATCCGATAATCTCTCCAAAGTTACGAATTTCTTAGCAAAAGATAACTTTTCGGAACTTAGACCTCCGAGGACAAGGAGGCATGCTATGTCCATGGGTGATACTCGTACACATGTAGTGGGTTCATACTCACTCTAAGATAGGCTAGGACCTACCAATGTGTAAGGGATATACACTAGTCCTTCCCTAGGAGGTGGTTACTCTGAAAGGGACATTGTTGATTACGGTGCCCCATGGAAGGCCAACTTTCACCTCCCAGTGTTTCCTCCCTTACTGCATTAGCAATGTGGTGGGGCTTAGTTAGATTGGTTCGAGAGTGGTGCTTGCAACCTCTTGAGGATGGATACAAGTTGGTTCTAGAGGTAGTTCTTGTTTGCAACCTCTTGAGGATGGATACAAGTTGGTTCTAGAGGTAGTTCTTGTTTGTGACCTCTTGAGAATGGATACAAGTTTATATAAATAAGGTTCCCTCACTAGGATCTATGATGATTGGCTCTAGGATAGGGTCTAGGATATGATTAGGTAGGGTTAGTGGTTCAGCACTTGCTATAGCACTAGCTTTAGTTCAACCTTAACCTCCCTCATAGATTTTGGGAATGTTTCATTCTCTCTTTATCCAACATGGGGTTAGGGTACTCCTTGAGTTTCTTTGGAAGGTTTCATGGTCTATGTGTTTCTTTCTTTTGGGAAGAGTGGGTTTGAGTAGGAGATCACTAACTATCTCTACAAGGGAGGTAGCATCATAGCTCTCATCCAAACCACTCTCAATGGTTACGAGATCATTGCCTTTGGCAAATAATCATGCATCACATTTGTACACATGCTCTTTGAGGTCTTCTTCTTCTAGCTTTAGTTCTAGTTTATTAGCCTTTTAGGCACCGATGTTATAGCCTTTGGGGGATTGCAACTCTGACTTCTTTGGCTCCTTGCTTCAAAGTTGAAGCCTCGCCTTTTTTCTTAGTGGGGGCAGCCTTGGATGTTCCTTTGGGTAACCGCCCTCGTCTTCTTGGAGCCTTGCAATAACATTAAGGAGGAATATGTGAATAAGTCCTCCTTGTATGCTAAACAAGTTAAGGCTCACCAAAGTGTTAGTAGATGCTTCTACCATGGTGGGGACAATTGTCGCTCTAATGTTAATCCTTGTAAGCATGGTGGAATCCGAACTTATAGCATGTGCCTCTATAAGGAATTATGTTAGGGTTGGGAAAGGGATTTGAAGTGCTTGGAGCACTCTCTTGAGGGATTGGTGGAGGGTCTTTGTGTGAGGGGACACTATGCAATATGATGTAGGCCTTTGTATATCACAAGAATTACATCGATGGCCTACGTACCATGTTGTTAAGGTCTCACACTCTTTGTTGCACTATGTATTTAAATAGAGAGGTGTAGTATGTGGGTGAAGCTTGTTCATGATACCCATATGTTATTGCTCATATAGATCTTCTTGGTCATAAGACTCATAGCTCTCTTGTTCCTAGGTTTCTACTGTGAGGGAAGGCCACCAAGTACTATTGTACTGGTGTAGTTATTTAGAGGAACTGGCTAGGGTGGTACTATCAATAGAGGTCGATATGACAGTTTTGGGGTGGTTTATACATACCTCTCATGGTAAAGGGTTTTGATGTGTAGGCATTGGAGCTTGTTGGAGAGGAGTGACTAGTGGGGTTTTGATGTGTAGGCATTGGAGCTTGCTGGAGAGGAGTGACTAGTGGGGTTTTCCCTACTCCACTATTGGCCTATATGGCCTAGCAGATTCTCAACCAACTCGTCCATGCTCATGTCCTTAACTAGGACTCTAGATGGTTCTGGTTGGGCACCCTTGGCAAAGCTTTGGATGATGCATCAACTAGATATATGGTAGTACTACACTATGAGGTCATGCACTTATGCCATGGATACTTTTTTCCCACATGGTTTTTCCCCATGGTCATCCAGGTGTGAATGATCATCTTAACGTTAGCTAGTATATAAGTAATCTCATTCAGTTTAGGATTGCTTATGTTCTTATCTTTGAGCATTGTGTGTGTATGAGTTTAGCTCTCCATTCCATGTGAACTAACAATGGTATTAGAGTAAAGTTTTTTCATCTACATTGCGTTCAAGATTTCTATAGCTGTGTTCATCAAGCTTTCCATAGCTTGTATTACATTTTTCATCTACATTGCGTTCAAGATTTCTATAGCTTGTGTTCATCAAGCTTTCCATAGCTTGTATTCATCAAGCGTTCCATAGCTTGTTTTACTTAGTCTTTTATCAAGTGGTTGTTGTAGCACTTTATCACTCCTAGTTGAGGTGCTACTTGAAGCTTCCATTGAAGTTGTTTTTCACAAAGCGAATAAGATTTCTCATTCTTGAATCAATTTTTTATTCATGACATGATTCTAGCATAGCAGCAGTCGGCCAATTTTCACCGGCGGTGGATTGTTTTGCTCACAATTGAATCATTTCAGTGGAATAGGCCACATGATCCAACTCCACTTTTCCATTGCTTTACCAACCGACCGCCATCTCCCTGATAAAATTGCCCGATTTTGAAATTGCTTCTCTACGATCATTTTTAGTCGTCGCTCATTTTTAAGATTGTTTTCAGGTTTACAATCGGTTGATGCAACTGGAAGAATCAATTGATTCCACTTTTTGGTCAATTCTATTTTTTGGTTGATTTTATTTTTTGGTTGATTCTATTTTTTTGGTTGATTCTATTTTCGACTGATTCTACTTTTTGATTAATTCCACTTTTTGGCTAATTCCACTTTAATTGATTATGGTTCCAAAAGTTGGGTTGTGTAATGATCCTACTCAAGCAATTCTACCTATTTTAGCGATCCTCCTCAAGTGATTCTACCTCAGTGATTCAAGTTCAACGACTCCACTTTTGTGACCATACGATTCTACTTTTTAAGATTGTCAAATTCGACCTTTTTGAATAATTCGATTCAACTTTCTTGGATTTTAAAGAACAACAAAAAAACAAGGACATAAAAAGTAAATGTATACAAGTCATGGTTATGAGTGTGGAGGCTCAATAGTGATCATATGGATTATCAACTGACACTCTACCTAAATTTGCAACCTCTGGAAGTAAGAGCTGCTCATCGATGGGAACATCTGTGGGGCTTACACCTAGCGCATATCATGCAAACACTAGAGCAATGATGATGATCTCATTTGCAAGAGACATGAAGGAGTACAACATTTGAATATAAATTAAGAACAATCCACAACTAAGAATCATATCTGAGCAACTCACTATAATATCCATGATGTAATATCCATGCCATATTGAGAGACATGTCCCTACATTAATTTGTCATGGACAAAGATGCAATGTGCTACCTCCAATCCCAAGACGTGCACATAACGCTCCACCTAAATCATGGCTTGTCCTAAGAAAAAAATTAAACATTCATCTGACTCCACTCTAACAAGCAATAAGAGTGCATACTATTTAGATAATGAAAGAGAGATTGTACCTGCTCTAGAGGACACCATATGACCAACTATCCACCATCTGCCAATGAGGTCGCTTCCACACAGAGATGCCATGGATGTACTCCTTACTCAACATTCCACGTCTCAATCCTAGAGCCCTTTTCCTTATTTCAAGTCTAGTAGGCAAGTCAAGGAAAAATAGGTTTGATGCCCACTTGACCCTCTTCCCAAACCTAATGTAAGCATGGTCTTTCCTCACCAAATTTGAGAAAAATTCATGCACCTTGGTGTATGAGTCATTCTGCTTCCCTACCCTGAAATCCCGTCGCCCATGGAAACATAGTCACTCACACCACACCCATGGCTTGCCATCATACACTCAAAGCAAACCAATGGGAGAGGGCAACAAAAAAAAAAAAGTAACCACCTCCTTTGTCGCAATCTTGTTATCTATCAACAAAACATAACGTACCACTCAATCAAACAAAGAGCATGTTGAATTACACATTAAGGAAAGAGTCAAGTCTCTTCTACCTGCACTCTCATCCTCAATACCCACAATCTCTTTCTCTCATGCCAAAACGTGCCCTTGACCAAAATCAATCCACCAAGGGCAATGCAAGAGCTCCCATTACGATAGTGCATGCATGATTTTTGGATACATGCATGTGTCCTCATTACCAAGATCCAACCATCCGTTGCAATGATCGGGTAGCCTTGCTAGAACTTTTTCTCCCACTAAATGGGTGAGATACCTAGCAAGAAAGTGTCATAATTTCAACCCAATAAAATAGACACCTACACTAAAGCTTGCCAAAGATTGAATTCACCCATAGGGATGCCAAAGATTGAATTCACCCATAGGGATGCTAAAGATTGAATTAACCCATAGGGATGCTAAAAGACTATCTTACATGCCATGTAAGCACTACATATTCATAAAGGTCTTGGGTCTAAATGAGGTTGTGCATAAGTTTTTTTCACCAACAAGTAGCTTTGTCTAAGTTGGACTTGTCCCAAGCCTTAACTAAAAAGACATGCCTATCTTGGCGGATAAACTTGGTGGTGGAGCGGTCACTTTGTGTTTTTTTTTTTGGGGTGGAGTTTGGACTAGACTTAAAGTTAGCTGTCTTTCTTAAGACAATTTTATATTTTGGATGGCTGCTCTAAATTCTTGCTTTGAAGGATTTATAATCAAACATATCATGCTTCTATTCGGCGATAGGCATCTCCCAATGAGTTTGTTTTGTGTTGTTGCTACAAATTGTTGTTATCTTCTTATTTGTATACATGTGTGTGTGAATGTATAAGTATGTATATATACATGTGTGTGTGTATATGGCACATGCATTGAAAATTTGGAAAATTTTTCTAATGGGTTCCAAATTTATTCTCAAGATTGATCAACATAGTATTATACATCTACTTTCTCAACCTCTCATATCTGATCGCGGAACATAAAATGGGTTGCTTTTATTCAAAGTTTTCAGCCTACTATTCTCTACTAGCTTGGTAAAGAGAATGTGGTTGTTGACGCATTTAGTAGTAGTCCCAATATTTAGAATATTACCATAGTGGAAAACTACTCTATGAGAGACTCTTATGACCAAGACCCAAACTTTGTAGTCATTTGGACCAAAATGAGAGATAGGAGTTAGATTCCACACTCAGAATATTCTTATCATGACGGATATCTCTTTTTCCAAAATAGATTTTACATAACATGACCTTTAGACAATTTATCATGGTTGAGTTTCACCAATCCCCTTATGTTGGACATAGAAGAGTATTTAGAGTAGAGGAGTATCCTCTACTCTAAAGACCAAAGTCTGAGATTTTTTCAGCCAATGATGAAAAGAGATGTAGCTAGATTTATAGATGGGTGTACTGTTTGTCAATAGCTATAAGAGAAAAACCCAAGGATTACTTATGCCACTACCTATTCCTAATGTACCAAGGGAGCAAATTTCTATGGATTTCATTATAGGTATTCCTCTTATAGCTAATCACAATGATATGATATGGACCATTGTTGATAGATTTAGTAAACAAGCACACTTCATTGCATGTAAAAAAACACTCTCACTGCTAATCAAGCTACACATCTATTTTTAAAGCACATATTTATTCATCATGGTTAACCAAGGGTTACTATTTCAGATAGATTCTAAATTTTATAGTGATTTTTGGACTACCTACTTTTTTCACCCTCAATCTAATGGCCAGACTGAAGTGAACAATAGCACAATCATGGATCTTCTTAGAGCTTGTGTTTCATCATAGCCAAGGACATGGGATAAATATTTACATGTTCTTCAATTTGCCTATAATAATACTACCCATTCAGTACCAATAGCACAATCTTGGATCTTCTTAGAACTTATGTTTCATCACAACCTAGGCAATGGGATAAATATTTACATGTTCTTCAACTTGCCTATAACAATATTAACCATTCGAGTACTAAAAAAAGGCTCCATTTGAGGTAGTGTATGGTAAAACATTACCTACACCTATGACCTGTTTTTTACATACAATTGAGGATGCTGATGTATTCATAAAATAATTTAAGACTACTCATGAACAAGTAAAAGAAGCCATTAGAAAATCTCAAGAAAACTATGATAAGCAAGCAAACAAAAAGAGGAAGTCAATGACCTTGGCACAAGGATATGTTATCCTTTTGAGAATATAGAAAAGAGGCTCAAAAGCATATAAAAGAATCATGTTGTCAAATCGGCACCTAGATTTTACGGTGCTTTTTGAATGATATAAGAAATTCACTTTTTGGATATATATATATGTGTGTGTGTGTGTATAAGGAGAGTTTCTTTGATGAAAAAAATGAAAAAATAAAAATTTTGAAAAAGTCAAATTTTTGGGCACCCTTATGGCCGAAAATTAAGCTCTTGGGAATGGTGATGCAACTTGCATTCTTAAAGACATTAAAAAATAGGTTTTTTGAATTGATATATATTTGGGAGTTATGGTTTGAAAATGACATTCAAAAATAAAATTTTCAATATATATATATTTGGGAGGAAAGTTTTACATGAAAATACACTAGAATGTGAAAAATATCAAAAAGTCATTTTTTAAGAGGACTCAATAAATGCTCTTCTATTTTTGGTATAAAATATTAGAATGCATCTTGTAATCATCAGATATCATAGAAGTTAGAAAGATATGACAAGATTGTTTTATGAGGTAGTTATGACTAAGAAATGATATAAAAATTTTACTTTTTGGGTTTATATATGTATAAGGAAAGTTTTTTGATGGAAAAACTCAAAAAATGAAATTTTTAAAAAGTCAAATTTCGTCACCACACCAAGTAATTACAACTTTGTATGAAGCTTCATGGAAGATATAAGGTATTATAGGAGATTTATCTTCCTCTATGTCCAACTTTTATATGAGTTTCTCATTTTTTGATAATAGACCAAAGAATGCTAATATACATATACACAACAAATTGAAGAAAGAATTAGTAGATGTACCAATCTTAAGACCACCTTGATGAAACTTTGTATTCCACATCAACATTGATGCCTCAACCTTTGCTATTGGATGCATGCTAGCACAATTATGGGGGAACAACTAAGACTTCCCTATGACCTTAACATTAACCTTTGGCAACAAAAATTGTGTTCTTTGTTAACCAAGATTTACTCTACCTATAAACAAACCTTGTACATTCAGTATATGGTTGCTTATTATATGGTTGCTTATTCTTAAGAAATTTAACTTCTCAATTACAATTTGAAAAGGATCATTTCATGTGCATGATCACCTGTCTAAGATACCAACCACCTCTAGGAGTGGATAATAATCTTTCTAATGCTCCTTTATTTAGTCTTAGTACAGGTCTTCAATGGAGTGAAAGATTACCTAGATAATTGTGTCTCTCAAGACCTACCAATCAACAAAGACAAAGTTAGACTTCCTATTAATTGATAGGAACAATACTTTACAAGAGGGTTTAAGATGGCATCATGAGAGAATGTGTGCATGCAAAGTGCATGAAAATAGATTTCTCACCATTCTTAAAAAACCCCACTTTGGTATATCTAGAGGACACTTTGCACTAGATTCCACTACTTGTAAGGTTCTTCAAGTGGGCTTGTAGTGGCCTACATGTCTTGGTGAGTGCAAAATTTATTAAATAATGAACGAATGCCAAAGGTCTTCCATAATCCAAGGAAAAGATTGAATTCCCTTGACACCTATAATTTTTTTAAAACTTTTGAGAAATAGTGCATTGGCTCATTGGTCATATTATCCTAGTTGAAGGACCGTAGGCATGCTAACACATGAGTGCTATATCATTATTGACTAAAATGATTAGAGCCAATCAAAATAATTGGGAGTAGATGCTACCCTTAGCACACTCCTTACAAAGTGGCTATCAATAACACACCTTCTACTAACTTGAATTAGGTCTTAACATAATAGTGTCAATGGTACATTTGGTCCCAAGTCTTTAAATTACAGCAAGAGATAACCTCAAGGGAAATCCTCTTAAACAACTAGACGACAAAGATTCCATGCAGTCTACAAAATGCACAAGTAATGGTTTTCCAACTAACTCAAAGGCAAAGGCATGCATGCAGGAGACATAGTACTCATGTATGACTTCAAAAATACCAAACAAAAACTAAAATTTAGAGGCCTAGGTCCCTTTAGAGTCACTAAAATAACTCTTTAGGGGATAGTAAGGATTGAAACCTAAGGTAGAGTTTGAATGGAAATCTATATTCATAAAAGCAAGAAAAAATGATACTTACACAAGATATTCTCTTTTCACAAGAAAACAAAAGAAAATAATAGCTTGAAGCTAAGAGGCAAAGATCTTGCACATCAATCTTTCTAGTCAAAAAAGTACAAAGACCTTGTAGAGTGCAAATCTTGATAAACACACTTGGCCTGCTAAAATTGACTTAACTATCAAGCCAAATCGTCTTGAGATCTCCACAAAAAATATTACATTAAATTATGGTTAGCTTTGGTTACCACTAGAGCTAATCGCAATCTTTTATCTTGAGAAACATGGACCTCCCTTGGTCATCCCACTCTCATGACTATAACTACTTGCATCAATGCATCCAACAATCATTTACCACTAGAGTTAATCACAATCTTTTTATCTTAAAAAACATGGACCTCCCTTGGTCATCCCATTATCATGACTATGATTACTTGCATCAATGTATCCAATAATCATCCCACTCTTATGCCTATGACTACTTACATCAATACAACCAACACTTGTTAGTATTGAAAATTTTGAAGCAGAGGTCTGTCTTGGAATTGAACCCATGGTTTGCACATTCTATATAACCCGGATACATAGTTTTGGAATCAAACCCATGGTTTGTACATTCTATATAACTCGGACACATTGTTGGGGTTAGCTAAAGAGAATGTGGAGGAGAGGGAGAGCTTCAAACCCTAGCAAGAAAACACATACACACAAGAGAGAGCAAGACACAAGAGAGAGACGGATAGCTGAATTTTCTTCTTCTTCTTCTTCTCTACTCAGCCAACATAACATAAAAATAAGAGTACACACTATATGGGTTAGTACTCAACTACTACATACAAGGGTCGGCGGTCCATAATGTGAACCTGACTAAATGAGCTGGCGCTATAACTATGCCAGTCTCTAGTAATCCAAAATGGCTCTCACACAACCTGTCATCCCACAGGCCGCATATCACCCATAATCTCACCAACCATGCCAATGGTGTAGATGCGGAAGCTATCACCCAAGCGGGTCATCAATGTTCGTCGTAGCACTAGTTGAGCTCGATATCTCAACACTCCCCCTCGAGCTTAACTCCACACACTGCACTCCAAGTAAGCTCCTAATACTGTAGAGCTTCTTTGTGCGTAATGCCTTTGTGAATATGTCAGCCACCTGATCCTGTGTGCTGACATATACCAGATCTACATCTTGCTAGAACCTTCTCCCTCACAAAGTGATAATGCACCTCCATGTGCTTCGTTCTAGCATGATATACTGGGTTACTGGCCAACTGTATGTTGTCACAATATATGACAACCCAGGGCTCTTCCATGTCACTAAAGTAGCTTCTGAAACCAAGCTACCTCACAAGCTGCCATAGCAGCACCCCTGTACTTTGCCTCTATACTCGACACAAGGCAATTATTGGTTGCTTCTTACTACTCCAACTCACGGCAGCACTCCCAAATGAGAACATAAAACCACTGGTAGATCTCATGTCTACAATACTACCAGCCCAATCAACATCTATGTACCCATGCAGCTGTATCTTTGTACCAGCCTCATAGAAAAGTCCATAATCAACTGTGGACTTTATGTACCTGAGGATCCATCTAGCCATATCCAAGTGTGGCTTCCTAGGGGCCTGCATAAACTAAGTCACAATTCCAATAGCATAGCTCAATTCTGGCCTTGTAATGGTCATGTAGATCAAACTTCCCACTATGCACCTGTATGTAGTGGGGTCCTCCAAAAGCTCACTTATATCTATGGAAAAGCTTTGTGTTCTGCTTCAATGGCACTGAAATAGGCTTATAGCCTGTCATACCATACTTGGACAACATGTCCAAGTAAAGCCATACTGTCTCTGCAAATAGCAAAATTCCATGAGGTGATCTCGCCACATCTATGTCCAAGAAATACCGCAGCTCACCCAAATCCTTCATCTCAAACTTCTGCTTCAAAAGCATCCTGACATCATGTATGTCTGCATCACTATCACCAGTGATTAATCAAGTCATCCACATAGATGACTAATGGTATGATCCCTCTATTTGTATTTTTGACATATCGTGAAAAATCTACATTGGATATCTGAAATCCAATGGTATAAGATACTCCCTGATCTTGTTTGACCATGCTTTGGGTGCCTGCTTCAAGCCATACAAGGCTTTGCATAACTTGCAACACAAAATCTGGATGTGCATCACTCTTATAACTTGGTGGCTGCATCATGTACACTTCTTCTTACAAATCACCATGCAAGAAAGCATTCTTTACATCCATTTGATGTAAAGACCAACCCTTCACTGCAGCCATAGCAATGACAGCTCTCACGGTTGCCATTCTTTTGCAACCGCGGGGGGGCTGAATGTCTCCTCATAGTCTATGCCATAAGTCTGCACATAGCCCTTGGCAACTAATCTTGCCTTCTTGTACCTACTCTCATTGAACCATCAGCATTGTGCTTGACTTTATACACCCACTTACATCCAATTGCCTTCTTTTCCTTAGGCAAAGGCACTAACTCCCATGTTGCATTTGCATCCAATGCTGCCATCTCCTCATCCATGGCATCTTCCCATTTCTTGTTTCCAATTGCCTACTCAAAGCAAGTGGGCTTAACCTCTTGTATTGCTTTTACCATGTAAGCATAATGATGGGCTGTATATCCATCATATCTCAACCTATCAAGGGTATCTAACCCTCGTAGACCTACGTACACCTGGATCATTGCCAAGTGTCCTCAAAATAGCCTGGTTCTCCTTACACCAGCAGTAACCACATCCGGAATGCCAAGCTCCTCATCAAGACTCTGCTCAGAGCCACTAGAGTCACCATCCACATATGAGTGACCTGCTGACAGATCAAGCACAAATGGTTAATCTACCTTTTCCTTCCCTTTCCGTGATACATGTGTACATTCATCATTCCTCAACCTTCCTGACCATGGTCTAATATTGGATCCACTGCCCGAGGACTCCCCAGGTCCACTCAACACCTGTTATTTAATGCTCTACATGTGGTGTAACATCTGCACTTCTTACATTTGCATCTTCTGTTGCCTTCACTACTGGTGCATACCAACTACTCATCTCATCAAAGACTTTTTGTTCTACATGTGGTGTAACATCTGCACTTCTTACATTTGCATCTTCTGTTGCCTTCACTACTGGTGCATACCAGCTACTCATCTCACTACTGGTGCATACCAGCTACTCATCTCATCAAAGACAACATCTCTACTTACTCACATCTCATGAGTGGTAGGGTTATAGCATCTATAGACTTTTTGTTCCATAGCATAACTAATGAAGATGCATTTACTCACATCTCACGAGTGGTAGGATTATAGCATCTATAACCTTTTTGCTCCATAGCATAACTAATGAAGATGCATTTCTCTGCCTTTGGATCCAACTTTGTTCTCACTTCATCAAGAACATGTACATATGCAATACACCCAAACACTTTCAAGTGAGACACACGGCCTCTACCTCTACCTCTATCTCTACCTGAGTTAGAGTAGAAGGTCTGTTCCAATGTGTTCTTGCTTTGTGAAGAAGAATCCTCACCTAAAACCTTTTCTTCTATGATCAGCATAGATATCAAGTCCCGAAAGTTGGGAATATTCTCCCTAACTGCAATGGAGGTCTTGAATGGCTTGTACTCTTTGCCAAGCCCATTCAAAAACAGACACTCACCAAATCATCATCCTCCACTAATACATTGATAGACCCAAGGGATTCAACAATGCCCTTGATCTTTAAGGCATATTCATTGATGGACATGCTTTTCTTTTCCACGGTATGCAACTATTTCTTTAACTGCAACTTCCTTGCCTTTGTGTTAGTCTGGAACATCTAAACCAGATTCTGCCCTTGGAGTGTTTGCATCCTGTATGTGTCCTATCATCATAGTGTCTGTGACACTAATTGAAAGCCAGTACATGACTTTTCTTGAACCTTGATTCCAATCCTTGAATGCATTTATATCTGTAAGAGTGGCATTCTCCTCAGATAACTCGGAGGCTCCTCATTGTCTCCTTCTACATAAACTTCACTTAATATATTCTTTTTTTGGTTGCTCCTCAAGTTGTCCACATCAAGGCCTTTATTGCATGTGTATTTGTATCAAAATTGTATCAAAAAAATCTAAATGTACTTGATTTGCATATTTCATTTTTTGCAAGGGTGATTTTTATATTTCACTTGCTAGTATGTATAGTTTGAAGGCTTAGAAAAGTTTCCATGTTCAGGTTGGGGGAAAAAGTTGCCATGTTCAAGTTGGGGGTCTTTTTGCCTTTGTAAACCTTTCTCTCAAACATATGTATCAATATTTTTTATTTTAATATTATTTAGTTGTAAATTGCTTGGTGATAGCAAGGCTACTGTCAAAAAACCTCATCCAATCCGCCTTGTCAGTGTAGAAACTCACTTAGAATTTGTTGGGATCAATTTCTGAATGTAAAAGAATGAATATTTTTAATTTATGTCTAAGGGGATCAGTTTCTGAATGGTCATGGCAAGGCCTAGAGCCTGAACCTCCTCCTCTGTGTAAATTTTCACCCCCATGAAATGGGATTCAATTCATAAAATGGGGTTAAATTTTTCAAAGTATCTTTAAAGCACCTTGGATACATACAGATATTGAAGTGTCAGTTCACAATTTTACATGGTGTCCATGTACTCAAATCATAGATTTAGGCATGGAGTGAGCATGGGAGATTAGAGGTGTCTAATGAGGGCAAAGTAGAGATATAGGCATGTGTTGAGCATGGATGATATATGGAGGATCATAAAGGCCACTTTGGTGATGTTCACTGTACCATTGTACAGCTACTCATTCATATTATTGAGATGAATCCATGTACACAGTACAGCTTGGTGATTTAAATCTTATAGAATTAAATTGTCAAAGGATACATTGCAAGAATATAAAGTCTTTTGAGAACTATCTATATCATACATTGCAAGCATGTATCATTTGAAGGCCTAAAAAAGAAAAAAAAGCCTTAACCTGAACAGGGTGACTTTTGCCCAGATAGGAAGCCTATTTGGGAAAAAGTCACCCTGTTCAGATTGGGGCTTTTTTGCTTTTCTAGGCCTTCAAATGATACATGCTTGCAATGTATGATATAGATATTTCTCAAAACATGCTTCCAATGTCAACATCAAGGCAGTGCAACATTTTACCATTTTACTTTGAACTCTAAATAACTAGGTGATGTCAGGGCCAGTGTGAAGGCACCACATTTTCCATTTTATCGATAGCTCATCATGGGAAAAATGTATTTATCTAAGGTTCACATTAATCAAACTCTCTCCTTCCATGTGTAAGAACTCTCTCATCATGTAAAAGGGTATCTTTTATGATCTTAATACTACTTTGTAGGGCACTATATATCTTTAATTTTAAGCACCTAGTTTATAGGAAGGCCTATATGAATGCTTATACATGACAATTGAAGGCTAGAAAATGCAAAAGGAGCCCCAACCTGAACAGGGCAACTTTTTCCCAGACAGTAAGCCTGTCTGGGCAAAAGTTGCCCTGTTCAGGTTGGGGTTATTTTTGTATTTGGTGGACTCCAATTGTCATGTACAAGCATTCACAAGCATTCACATTCAAATACACATAGGCCTTGCTATCAATTAGAGTTGGGTGTTGGCTAAACCAGACAGAACTACACACTCATTGTGGTCAGAGAGGACAGGGGGGGCATCATGGGAAGTTGGCCTAAATTAATCACTACTGATACCACATAATAAACATGCATTTGCAATCCAGTGTTATCCATAATGGCTCTCTCTCTCTCTCTCTCTCTCTCTCTCTCATATCATGGCTAGATAGGACAGAACTATACACCCATTGTGGTTAGAGAGGATAGGGGCCATCATGGGAAGTTGGCCCAAATTAATCACTATTGATACCACAAACTAAACATGCATGCAATCCAGTGTTATCCACAATGGCTCTCTCTCTCTCTCTCTCTCTGTCTCTGTCTCTCTCTCTCTCTCTCTCAGATCATGGAAACTTACATTATTCAAACTTTATGTAGACATTATGCATAGAAAACCCACTTGTATTAATAAAAAGGAGTTACATTGATTGTCTCTTTAACAAAGTAGTAGTGTCGAACACAGTATCTGCGATAATTTTCTAGGCTAACTCATAATGTTCTTGAGACACCTAGCTACAGTCTTGCACCTCTTCTTCTTGCTAAGTGGAAGGGTCCCCGACAATATGGCATTCACAACACAATTTGGGTCCTTCTGACCAATACTCTCTGCAAATGCAGTGTGTGCAAGCACTTTAGAAGCGTAACCCCTTTGGAGGCAATGTACGCTACAGCCTTGTTGATGAGCACTATCTTGTCAGCATTTCTTGGAATCATTGACAAGCATAGGACCTTGCTAAGTACTTTGAGGGCTAACATGTAGAAGCTTGCCATGGGGGCGAATGCATTGTGCACCACAACAAGGTGTTGAGGTGCAATACGACCCATGTAATGGGCCAATGCAGCATCTCTTCCAAAACGCTCACGTGTGCCACCTTTACGTTGAGCCCAAACATCTACAAAGACTATATGCTGCACACAAGAAAGAGGATTAGTGGAATTCTAGTAGTAGTAGTATAAATTATATTTATTAGATTCATACATAATTTATCTTAGCGTGTGTTTGAAATCAGAGACAACCACCTCAGGCTTGCAAATGTCAATGGAGGACTTGTGTTCCTCCAACGACACTAATGTAGCATCCTCAGACTCTCTGGTTAGCGGCAATTGATTCCTGAGCTTTTCTAAACTCCTCCTCAGTCACAAGGCTTTGATCAGCCTTTGCAATTGCTAATTTCAGGATCATCACCGACTCATGCACACCACCCTGCACCGGAACAAGCCCTTGTTGCAAAGCCTCCGAGCCCTTGTTGTCGATAGGAAATTCATCATTCACAGCTAATAAGGAGAGGCACTCGCCTTGGTTGAGCTTGTAGACCTTTTCTAGGTCATGTAAAAAGAGGAATTCCTCCCCTTCAATCACCACAAAGCTGAGCTTACTAAGCTCAAGCTCCGGCATCTCATGTGTAACCTCCTTTCCCTTGCCCACTACATCTGGTACATCTAGTTTACCCTCTATAGCACCCTCCCCCACCTCTTCTCCACCCCTTTGTTGTGGGCTGAGACACTTGCCTCTCCATAGTATGGCACCAATGCCTTTGACGAGGATGCTTCACCAGATTAAGGTGCCTCAATTTGGAGAGGAGGAGATATTTGGCCTCATAACGGCCTCAACAAGCTGGTTGAGGACCTCAAGTTTAGGATCCTCTTCCTTGCCTTGTACCATGCCTCCAATTGAGACATCCTCCACCTCTACCTCTTCATCAGAATCTTGCTCACCCATGTAATCTCTCTCTCTCTCTCTCTCTCTCTCGCACACACACACACACACACACACACATACATGTACATGCACACCCTCTTTCTCTCACATACACATGCACACACTCTCAAATGTTGAAACTCTCTCTCTCTCTCTCTCTCTCTCTCTCTTACACACACACACACACATGTACACAAATGCACATGTACTAAAACACTCTCACACATAGACTTCCATGTCTCTGTGTCTCTTTGTGTTTTTCTCTCTCTCTCTCTCTTTGTCTCTCTCTCCCCTCCACACACACACACACACACACACACACACACACACACACACACACACTATCTCTCTTCTCACACACACTCTCCCACATATAGAAACTCTCTCTCTCTCTCTCTCTCTCTCTCTCTCTCTCACACACACACACACACACACACACACACACATACATTCATGGACACACACACATACATTCATGCACACACACAAACACACTTCTTTCTCATGTACACGTGCACACACACACACCCACATGTAAATATATATTATCTATAATATTATGTTTTATTAATCTTAGAGACGTATACCTATATATACATGTGTATTTATAAAATAAATAAACACATATAAACATATATTTTTAATTAATATTAAAATTTAATACGTGGGGATGCATGATGAGGTGTGTTCACTCTTAAATAAGTGTATCTTATATACAATGTCTTTTGTCTTCTCTTTTACATACATATGTGTGTGATTGTGTGCGCACATACACACGTATGTGTGATTGTGTAATGTCTTCACGCATGCATGTGTCATGCAAGTGTCTTAATTGTGTGTATGTGTTAGTGTGTATTTGTTGTGTGTGTGTGTACATGGTGTGTATGTTTTTATTTATGTGTATCCATAGCGAGTGTTTGCATGTATGTGTGTGTGAGCATGTGAATATACTCGTGTTATGTACATCTATGTGTGTACACGTGCAAGTGCATATGTGTGTGTGTGTGTGCATGTCCATGTGTGTGCACATGTACTTGTATATGTGAGTGTATTTATGTGCTTGTGTGCATGTATACATGTGTGTATGTGCAAGCTTGAGTATGTGTGCAAGTGTGCATATCTCTATGTATTGCACGTGTGTCCTGCGTGCGAGTGTGTGTATGTGTTTGTATGCGTGTGTGCACGTATCATGTGCTTGTGTCTGTGTGTTGTGTGTTGTGTGTGTGTGTGCGCGCGTGCATGAACATACATGTGTGTGCGTCAACATACATATAAATCTATTTATATATACATGCTTACATACCTATAGATACACATACATACATAATATATATATGTGTGTGTGTGTATATTCTCTCTCTTACATATGCACATAATATATATATGTGTGTGTGTATGTATATTCTCTCTCTTACACATGCACATAATATAATATTAGAAGATATGTTTGTGTGTGTGTGTGTGAGGAGGAGGAGGGGGGAGTGGTGGGCACACTCGCACGCATGCACGTGTGTCCATGCGTGCGAGTGTGTGTATGTGTGTTCGTATGTATGTGTGCACGCATGTGCTTGTGTTTGTGTGTTGTGTGTGTTGTGTGTGTGTGTGCGTCGACATACATATAAATCTATTTATATATACATGCTTACATACCTATAGATACACATACATACATAATATATATACGTGTGTGTGTGTATGTATATTATCTCTCTTACACATGCACATAATATATATATGTGTGTGTACGTATATTCTCTCTCTTACACATGCACATAATATAATATTAGAAGATATGTATGTGTGTGTGTGTGTGTGTGAGGAGGAGGGGGGAGGGGTGGGCAATTTGCTTTCTAATGTATTATGTATATATATATATATATAAGAATCTCATTCAATGAGTAAATGGTTTGATGGTGACAACTAATTGTGAGCGCCAATGCATCTAGGCGTGTGGGAAAGAAACCCCCAAACGCTTGTCTTCTCTTCTCCTTTCTCCTTTTCAAAAATTCTCCCTCTTCTTTCTCCACGTGAAGGGGTAGGCACTCTTCCTTTATCTTGTATAGATTCACTTCACAAATTGTAGCGCAAATCTCTCAATCTTCTTTTGGGTCTTCAATCACTATTGGCATTTGGGTCTTTTTGTTTGCAAGCTAGGTGACATAATCGATTCGGCACCCCAATAGGGACCCAAAGTTTATGGATATTTAAATTCATTAATTGGGTAGTTTTTCTCTCATAGAAAGATGGGCAAGTGGAAAGAGGAGGATTAATACACACATATACACTTTGGGACCAAATAATAAAAACACTCATGCTAGTTGCATTTTTGAGCCAAGCTTAAAATAACAAGAGGCTTTGCGCCATGAGTGCTATCCATTTTACTAACTAGTTGCCTACAAAGTTTGGTGTTGTTCTGATGTAGTTTGCCCCCAAAATGGGTTGGACCAAGAACTTGACCAAGAACTTTCCGTGTAAATTGATATATGTGTCTTCAAAAAATGCAACAATTTAGTTACATAGAGAATATATCTAATAATCAATTATATTAAATACAGTTGGCCATTATTATTTCGGAACAATTATATACCATATCTTTGAATATTTGTTTTGGAAAGAATATAATAGCTTGCAATTTTACTGCATTTATTTTAGCCTATATTACAATTTACATTTTTAGTTATTACATAAGTATTTGAACAAATTAAAAAGAAAAACCAAAACTATACACACAAGAAATGAAATATACACATTAGAAATAAAATACACATTTTTTTCTCAGCAGCAGCAAGAACTAATAATAGGTAATGATTCAAAATATTATTAAAAATTTAAGATTTTAAAATATTTCTTTTTATTATTCAAGTCATGGGGAAGGCTATTCTGGTCTAATATTTGCCATTACTACTTTGGTCCAATATTTGCCATTACTACTCTAGGTTGTGTTATCAGAATGAAACATAGTGGAAAGAAAGGGCGTGAATGTTAACGATCCTCGAAGTGGCCTTGACTTGGTCAATAGGATGAGACGGAAAAATCTGCAAGATATGTGCGTGCATTTTGACCACGTTCACAGAGTTCTTGGTTGGCCAACTATGTCTGCTCATGAATACTTTATGTGATGGTATTTTTGAAACACACAAACTTGATAGGCATTCGAGAAAATGAAAAATACAAGACAGTATTCGACAAATAAAAGGGTGCCAAAGAAGGAAAGAACTTGCATTCTTCATTGGGAGAAGAGCATGGTGTGTCATGCCCAAAAACCTATACGTCCTTCTTTCCATGAGGATCATAAGTCTTTGTGCTGGAAATGGAGAAATTCATCGTCTGGGGTCGCAGCTGAGATTTGCAAAAATGAAATTAGAAAATGTTGGTGGTCAAGGCATGCAAAACAAAGAGATGTTCCGGCATAGGAAACATGGTTAGCTTGGTGGGATATCCGAGAAAATGAATCCGAGTGTGACTAGTGGATGAACGGACATGTTTGTAGACACATGAGGTGCAAATGCTCCTGGGAAATAGATTTGTGCTTCAAAGTGGAGGACTGTCTCTACAATCAACTCAAGCCAACGCAAATGCAGTAAACATTCCAAGTGCTTTTTGTTCAAAATACACAGGATATCAAGATTGTTAGGTGGTGAGTCCGATTGACTAAGGAATTTCATGAGAGTGTAGAGACGAGAAGGACCTCGGATGCATAGGTTATTCATGAGGCCATTATATTATGCAATGAATCCCACATCTTTTACATTAATATTGAGGGGTTCAGAGCAATGGGTGTGAGCTACTCTATGTCAATAGCAAACTTTCGTTGGTGGTGCACGTGTGAATGTTTTCAAAAAACGAGAGGGAAATCACCTGGGATACATACCATGCAAGCACTTGTACTTGGTTTACTTGAAGGTTCTAGGATTTCATGCACCAAGAAACACTAAGGTGAAGTTGTTTCAAGCACTTGGTGGCAAATGATGCCATGTACAAACATAATATGTAGATGTTGTTGATATCACTTTTTTGATGGCTTGTATGATAGTCTTTTTTGTTATTAGCCTCGAATTAGCACACTTTGATCGCTAAATAGTGTCATTTGCTGGATTAAATGCTTTTGTTTTTAACTAGAATACAATTTCGTACTGGCATGGACATGTTTGGAAAGTGATGCTATTCTTTCCTATCTAGCGGTTGTTTGTCAACCCTGGATTTCTTAGCACTTCAATAGCTTAATCACCATGCAAAAGCACAGTAGCAAACCCATCCAAAGGGGGTTAGCAAACTGCACACAGAGCCCACCCCCATTCTCCATATCGAGTTTCTTAGTAGCCGACCCCCTGCTTTTCATCAGCAAGACTTTGAAGCTTTCTCTAGTACGAGCAAAGCAGCTCAACGTTTCCTCAAAACATCAAATGTGACAGCATCTCATATACTTCATTACTGCGCAGCAACAATAGCAACCTTTGCATTTCAATGGCCCGATATACGCAATTGTCTCCTGAAAGGTAGAAGCTCTCACCTGCTGCAACCCACCATCAACACCACCCAATGCGCTTTTCTCCTCTGCGCCAGCATCTGGAATCTCCAAAGCACCACACTCCGGCAGCAGCCTTCTCTTTGTAGACCTGCAGTGAGCGAGAGAAGATAGTTGCAATTGACAAAGACCCATTGGGCTTAACGATTCTTTTCTTGTGAGGGTGAAAAGCTTAAAAAGGGTTCTTCATCTCTAGTTCTGTGAACTTGGCAATGATATCAAACTCATCTTAGGTCACTATAATCAGCCTGTTTTAAAGGGCCATAGTTCAAACTCCTGATGTGAACATAAGCCCACTCCAAACAAAATAGTTAATTAAGACGGGATTTTCATCAACTTCATCATGTCGAGCATTGAGTTCTTCATTTGTACTTTTTTTTTTGGGGGATCTTTTTAGATCCCGGCCTCGAGCCATATGTGAACGAGCACGTTAAGTGTGAGTGTTACCTTCTCATAGTCTACTCCCTGAGTAGGGCATCACGTTCCTCTTCCTGTATGTACCAGGCTGGAAGCTCTTCCATCTTCCAAACGAAGGCAATTCTGCCAAATCTCATACAACTGCCAATATCTCTCCATCATAGCATCATCATAGCATCAATACTCTACATCTGGGTACTGGTTGTGTTGAGACAATATGCAAAAGAAGACTTTGCCTACTAGACACAGCAGGACCTTGTCGTGTGCAAACCTTAATGCACAAAAACGCCTCATGATCATCTAACCCAAGAAACTAGCATAAGGCACCTTGATGCCAATGTGACATGACTGCAAGAATTAAGCATGATTACTACTAATTAACACAAAAAAGTAAAACGCTAATCTACTTGCATAATCAACACACAGAAGTAGATAAAGGAGAAAAGAGAGACTCTTTACCTAACCTACTCTTGCTGTATAGTACGAATGAATATATACAATGGAAGCACAACTCTTAACTCGAATTCGTTTACTGTGCTGTGCAATTCTGCTACAATGCGTAGCCTGTTTGATGACCTGTTGTCCTCCATTAGAGCAACACTCATGGAAGCTGCATGCGATGACACTGCAAACTCTGCTCTCAAATGACCTGACCCTGCACTTAAATAGGCATCTGGATGCTGGTCGGCCAGTAGGGCTGCTGGTCTGCTACTAGATCTGATCTGCGGCTCCATAAAATAATATACATGACCCTGATCATGGCCACCTTGGTAACCCCTTGTCCAGGTGCCCAAGACTCTTCCCAATCAGCCCATACTCACCCTCGGACGTTGACTTTTAGGCAACCACTACTTAGGATCATGTCCATGTGCAACCCGACTAGGGTATGCACATAACAGGCGCCAGGTGCAATACCCAACTTCTCAATCTCCCTATGTGGCATATCTTTCTTTGCATCATCAGAGATATCCTGTAACACCGAATGCAAACTTGAGACATGCCCTTGTCTTCGAGCTTTGCATCACACTTATGCTTTCGGAATGTCTACTATCCCCAACCAAAAATCAATGCACAATTCCGCCGGATCATCAATTCATCAATAATGTCCTGGCCTCTTCCCTGATTGTTTCTACACTCCAATTTCCTCCACTTTTTTTGCTTCCTCCTGCAAGTCAGCATCTGTGTAGATTTCAGACAAAGACATGAGCTACAGCATCCTTTTCATTCAAACACACTACATGTTCAAATGCCTCTTTGCCAAACTCCAGATTTCCCACATTTCTACAAGCACCCAACACAGTATGCCACACCACATGATCAGGACAGAATGGCATCTTCTTGATCATTGCTACAGCCTTATCTAATTGGCCTGCTCGGCCAAGGAGATTAACCATGCAAGTGTGGTGCTCCACAGTTGGAACAATGCCATAGTCTTTGCTCATGGCCTCAAAGTAGGTATGGCTCTTACTCAATAGACATGCACGGCTGCATGCATTGAGAAGAACAACAAAGGTGACCAGGTTTGGCTTTATACCTTCTTCTAGCATTCTGTCAAAAACACAGAAAACGTTTTCACTTTCTCCAAGCTGACCATATCCTGCCATTAGTGCAGTCCATGAGACTCCGTCTCGAATTGGAAGCCTGTCAAACACTTGCTGTGCTTTTACAAGGAAGCCACATTTAGCGTACATATCAACCAAGGTGGTGCCAACAACAGGGTCACTTTCTAGCAACCCGTGTCTTTCAATCTCCACATGTATTTCACCACCCTTGTCTGTGGCCCCTATGCTGCCACAAGCTTTCAAGCTGCAAACAAATGTGACAGCATTTGGCGAGACGCCCTCAAGTTGCATCTTTTCAAAACACTCCACTGCTTCCTCACCATGCCCATGCTCAGCATATCCTGCAATTAGTGACGTCCAAGAAACTACGTCTCGGATTGGAAGCTTGTCAAACACTTTCTGTGCTTTTGCAAGCAAGCCACATTTAGCATACATATCAACCAAGGTGTTGCCAACAACAAGATTTCTCTCCAGCAACCCCTGTCTTTCAATCTCAGCATGTATTTCTTGGCCCTTCTTGGTGGCTCCTATGCTGCCACAAGCTTTCAAGCCACAAATAAACGTGACAGCATCTGGGGAGACACCCTCAAGTTGCATCTGTTCAAAACATTTGACTGCTTTTTCACCATGGCCATGCTCAGCATATCCTGTAATTAATGCATTCCAGGAGACAATGTCTCGAACTGGAAGCTTGTCAAACACTTGCTGTGCTTTTGCAAGCAACCCACATCTACAATACATATCGACCAAGGTGGTGCCTACAAGAAGGTCTCTTTCTAGCAACCCCCGTCTTTTGATCTCAGCATGTATTTCTTGGCCCTTGTCTGTGGCTCTTATGCTGCCACAAGCCTTCAAGCAGCAAGCGAATGTGACAGCATTTGGGGAGACACCCTCGAGTTGCATCTGATCAAAACACTCTACTGCTTGCCTGCCATGCCCATGTTCAGCATACCCTGTAATTAGTGCCGTCCAGGAGACTACATCTCGAACGGGGAGCCTGTCAAACACTTGCTGTGCTTTTGCAAGCAAGCCACATTTAGCATACATATCAACCAATGTGGTGCCAACAAGAAGGTCTCTTTCTAGCAACCCCTGTCTTTCAATCTCCGCATGTATTTCTTGGCCCTTGGCTGTGTCTCTTATGTTGCCACAAGCTTTCAAGCTGCAAACAAATGTGACCGCATTTGGGGAGACACCCTCGTGTTGCATCTGTTCAAAACACTTGACTGCCTTTTCACCATGACCATGTTCAGCATATCCTGTGATTAATGCATTCCAGGAGACTACACCTCGAACTGGAAGCTTGTCAAATACCTGCTGTGCTTTTGTAAGTGAGCCACATTTAGCATACATATCAATCAAGGTGTTGCCCACAAAAAGGTTTCTTTCAAGCAACCCTGTTCTGGAAACCTCCGCATGTATGTCAATTCCTCTTTCAAGATCTTTGAGCTTTGCA
The DNA here is from genome assembly GCF_041138505.1 of Cibotium barometz. Taxonomy (NCBI): domain Eukaryota; kingdom Viridiplantae; phylum Streptophyta; class Polypodiopsida; order Cyatheales; family Cibotiaceae; genus Cibotium; species Cibotium barometz. The sequence continues at coordinate 27,355,248 of NC_141047.1, read as the reverse complement.
CAAGCTTTCAGTGCAGCCACAAAAGTATGCCCACTGGGCTGTATAGAATCATCATTTTGCATTTTCTGATACAGTTTGAGAGCATGCTGTGGCTTCCCACATTTGATATAACCATTAATAAGGGAATTCCAAGACCACTCATTCCGATACACCAACCTGTCAAAAACTTGTTGGGCATCGTGCATGCTTCCGACTTCCACCAACATCGGGACGAGGTAGTTCCCCAGTGATCTATGAGTTTCCAGCCCATTTTTGCGCAAGTATGCATGCAGGCGCAGTGCATGGGCTCGGTCTCCCTCCTTTCCACACTTCTGCAAGATGCTTGCGAAGTCCTCGACAGAAGTCTGGGGCAGCGCCCCTTCTTCCAAGAAAGGCAGTGCCTCCTCTAAGTTAAGCATCCTGCAACAACCGCCAGTACTGTTCTTCACGTCGTCGTCTTCTTGCGTTTTGTGCATTCTCTCTTGCCTTAGGTTGTCTGTGACCCAGCTTGGATTGTACAATCCGTCCATCCATAACGATTCCTGGGTACGTATATGCTTGAAATCTGGGGCTCTTGGGTTTGTCTGGACAGGAGATGAGGCAGGGGGCGAGTAACTAATCAAGAGAGGGCATCATCGTCACTTAGTTGAAGCGATAAGAAAGGGGGGACAACTTACTTTGGTGTTTCGGTTGTCCGACCAGAGAGAGGGATCCCTCAAGAAGTCCCTCCACAGGCGCGCGTTTCGAGCTCGTGATGCCTGCATCTCAGCAACCCATTCCCCTGTGGAGGCATATGGCACGTACTCAAACAGGCCACCAAAAGCCTTTTTAAAAAATTAATTTTAATAGAATATCCATTATGCTTAGGTCTATTAAGAGTAATAAAAAAAAGGATTAATGGGTTCGTGGGTGTTAAGTGTTAGTGCTTGCTTAGGTTTATTAGGTCTATTAAGAGTAATAATATCCATTATGCTTAGGTCTATTAAGAGTAATAAAAAAAAATAATGTTTTGGTGGGTGTTAAGTGTTAATGCTTGCATGGCCAAGTACGTGGCCATCTTTTTTTGCTATGATGGGTTCTCCACGTTGTCTATGCCTTCATGCTACTGGCAACGTCTTTGCTATGATGGGTTCTCCACATTGCCTATTTCTTCGCTATTGGCCACAACATCTAGCCAACGTCTCATGCTCTTTTTAGGGTTTGCCATGCTATAATTGGGCCTTATCTTCTTGCCCTACTATGACATGTCTTGTCTTCTCTTAGCCAAGGTGTCCCTGTTGCATGTGTCTCCACTATTTACCAACGTCCTGCTCATTCTCTCGTGCTCTTGGTGGTGCTCTAGGGAAGGTAATATGCTGGTCTCCTCTGGCTCCCTTGACTATTGTCTTGCTCTTGATTTTTAGGGTTTCCCATTATATGCACCATGGCCATGATGTGCTATAATGGGCCTTATCCTCTTGTCAACGTTGCTTGGCCAAGGTGATGACATATAAGGTTTATAAATATTCAGTGCATGTCAAGATTCCATGTGGTTGTCTGTTCGCGTCCATTTAGGCATTGTCTCTTTGTGTGGTGTCACGACACATGTTTGGGCAGCATTGGTTCGTCTTATGTTTACTGCTCCCATTTGTTTTCTCGTCCTCGATTTGTGCTATGGCTCCTCAAAGTCCTCTTGCTAGTATTACAAATACTTACTCCCTTCTCAAGATGTGGTTGGACCATCTACTTTGCCTTATCTTACAAATCCAACAACATCAACTACCACCATGGTAGAGCATTGGTTGTCTCTTGCTTTCCTTACATCATCACTCCACTTGCTGATGGAGATTGTTTCTATAACGTTGCCATAGCCGAGAAGGGCTCCGAGCTCTAGTCACCACCAAACCGTAGAGGGGAGTGTGGAGTTATCCATAGTAGAGAAGGGCTCCGAGCTCTCGTCACCACCCAATCGTAGAGGGGAGTGTGGATAACTCCACACTCCCAAGCACTTATAGGGCCTTGCTCGCCCATAAGCCTGCCTGGTCGCCCAAGTGCTATGACTTGGGCACCCTCACCCCTAGATCCTAGTTGCACCCGCTGACCACACTTCGACGTTTAGGTTCTGCAACTAGTCAAGTGCCCACATATGCCACTACGAGCTACATGACATTAACCCCCCTTAAGAAAAGTTTTCATAAGCCAAAAACAAATTGGGGAAAAGATTGTTAGTTGGTTCCATGTTGAGGTTTCCTTTGGCCTATCCTTCCACTTAACAAGTGCCTATCGATACATAGTATCCCCCGTGTTCCTTTGGCCTATCCTTCCACTTAACAAGTGCCTATCGATACATAGTATCCCCCGTGTTCCGATCTCTAAACCCAAGAATGGTTCATGTGGAAGTGACTATGACTCCAAGAACTCAACCAAAACTTAGGACGGACTACATTGTCCTGATGGATCACTAGCGCTGCATGTTTCCTTGGTCATAGTACCTAAGGAAAATACATGATGTGCATCTTGTTTTCCTTGTCATAGTACTTAGTAAGGTTGATGGCTCACTTGAAAATACAAAGCTAGGTTAGTTGCACATGGACTTTCACCACGTGGAGGGTTTCGACTTTGCTCAAATCTTTGCTCCCACAGCTTGCATAAAATGAGACAGTGAAGGTTTCTTACCAAAGTAGGTTTCTTGTGGTGTGTTATCCTTGAGCGCCTTTGTGTAGCTTTGATTGAGGATGTAAACTGTTGTGCTTATTGCTTCAGCCCAGAAAGTGTCTCATAATCCTTTCCCAAATGGGTTATGAGAAGCGAAGGTAGGTATTTCCTTGATAGTTATTGTGGTGCTCGCCTTGGCTGCTCATAAACAGTGACCAGTTTTTCACATGGATGTCAAACCCGCATTTTTGCATGGACATCTCAAGGAGGAGGTATATGTAACTTAGTCACCAAGTTTTGAGATGCCTAGATCAGAAAACAAAGTTTGCAGGCTCAAAAAGGCATTGTATGGGCTGAAACAGTTCCCAAGGGCATGGTGCCATAGGATAGACCAATTTTTCAAAAAGATTGGGTTTACTAGAAGTGCTTTTGATGCTAATTTGTATGTTCTAAAAAAGCATGGCAAGGTTTCTTTTGTTGTTTTGTATGTAAATGACTTGAACATCACAGGTGATAATGAAGAAATGATCCAAACAGACAATGGATATGCCGAGGAGATGCCGAGCCGTGATGAGTTTGAGATGATAGACTTGGATCTTATGCCTTTTTTGTTTGGGGATTGAGGTTTGGCAGGAGTGAGGTAAGATCTTAATATTGTAGCAAAAGTATGCTTGGGAGACTCTCATAGCATTTAGGATGATCGACTGCTGCAAACCTGTGTCAACACTTATGGAGGTGAATGTGAAGCTTTCTGTAGAAGATTCTTCACCACTAGTAGACATCAAGAAGTACATGAAGCTCATGGGGAGTTTAATTTTTCTCACTCTCACTATACTTGATATCAACTTCATAGTTAGTTTTTTGAGTAGGTTTTCCAACAAGCCATGGGAGACTCATTGGAAGCAAGGGATGCAAGTACTTAGGTACATCAGAGGTACTCTTGAGTACATCATTACTTATAGTGCAGGTGACACTCTTATGGGTTACTACGACTTAAATTGGGCAAGAGATTTTGATTCCAAGAAATTAATTTCTAGATATTGTTTTTTGCTTAGTTCCAATGTTTTCTCTTGGACGAGCAAGAAGCAGCCTATAGAGGCACTTTCTTCTACAGAAGTTGATGCTTGTGAAGCAGTACGGTTGAGGAGGATTTTAGTGGACATGGGAGTTCAGATTAGTGGGGCTAAAGCCTTGCAATATGGGAACTAGAGTTGCATGACTATTTCCAAGAACCCTGTGTTTCATGCTCGAATGAAGCACATTGAGATTCAATATCATTATGTGCAAGAGCTGATTGAGCATGAGATAGTGGAGCTAGAGTACTATTCTATGGACCAGAACTGCGCCAACATCTTTACCAAGGCTCTTGGGAAGGATTAGCTCACTTGGCATCTTCATCGACTTGGCGTAGAACATAATCTATCTTCGGGCAAACATTGAGTGGGGTATCAGTATACACTCAATGCCCTCCTCTCGGCATGTATCTCACATCTATGTTTGGTGCACATTTGTAAAGACCCCCATTACGAGGAGAAGCCATTGGTGCACATATCTTTGGTGGGAACCCTAGCTTTAGACGCTGATGGGGTCGTTATTATGATCATCATGGTTATAGGAGATGGTTAGGGGTGCAAGCATTATGGAGAATGGCCTGACGGTATGGAGAATATTCTTGGAATATTTCCTAGGATACCTAAGTTCATTAATAGTGGGAGCAGTGGATGGTTAGTCATGTTCTTGATACATAGGTAGTGATAACCGACTGTGTTGCTACCACACCACCTAAAACACTATATATGGACATAATTATTACAAGCTAAGGTATCCAATGCTTGTGAGTATCAACACCCTCTAAAGTTAGTACTTCCTCCATTTAGAGTCTATCTAGATTGCCATCTAAGCTACCACACCACCTACAACACTATATATGGACATAGTTATTACAAGCTAAGGTATCCAATGCTTGTGAGTATCCACACCCTCTAAAATTAGTACTTCCTACATCTAGAGTCTGTCTAGATTGTCATCTAAGCTCTACTTGAGAGCGCATGGGTGGACATCACCATCACATTATTGTACCTGTCTTGGAAATTTTAAATTCTCTATTTATTGCATTGTCTATTGCACTTTGTTTTGCTATCTATCTTTTCATTGCGCTATATTCTTATACTTGTCTACATTACGCGAGATAGATTAATGAGAGCAATTAGTGTTTGTGTGTCTCTCCTCTGGTCTCTCAGCTATTCTCTTTTCAAGTAGATTGATGGAGGATCTTTGTTTCCATTTAAACCCCCTGTCCCGATTGTCACTGACAGTCTGAGCACAATGGCAATTACAAAGAATCATGTCTTTCATGCCAAGACCAAGCACATTGAAGTACATTTCCACTATTTTAGCGAGAGGTGCCATGTAGGAGAGATTAATTTGATCTATTGTAGTACATATGACAATGTGGTAGATCTTTTCACTAAAGCCTTATCACATGAAAAATTTGAGGCCTTTCGTAAAGCTTTGGACCTCTTCCCTTTCAGAGACTGATTTGCAATCTCTGCAAACCTCACATTTGTACTACAGGAGAATTTCTTAGATATATGGTAGTACTACATTGTGAGACCATGTACTTATGCTATGGGCACTTTTGTCCCATTGGGTTTTTTCCCATGGCCATCCAAGTGTGAACGAGAACCTTAGGGTTAGATAGTATATAAGCAACCTTATCCATAGTTTAGGATTGCTACTCATTAATACTTTCTTTTTGTACTTGTAGAGAGCTTCATCTTTCTCCTTTGAGCCTCTCACACTCTATACCTCTGTCTTCTTATTTTTTAGCATTATGTGTGTGTAAGTCCAGCTCCATTATATGAGATGGATAATTGATCCACATTACCTTTATCCCACATGGTCGATAATGCCAAATCAACTTAGCAAGAGGCCACACCAACTCCATTGCAACTATGGACAAAATCCTTGCCACATGCCCTATATCTCATTGTGGATCCATCCCAAATCTACTACTTAACCTTGCATACCAACTTCACGGCATATTCTTCTAGACCATCCACACCTCTCCAACCTGACAAGAACTTTGACTTGGGTGACATGAGGATGTGTTCACACCATTAGGAAGTGGGTATGTTAACCACTTCGTAGGTTAACATGGTTTTCCTGTCCATCCTATTGTAAGGCACATTGCCATCTTACTACCCACTCAAATGAGAACCTATCTTTTATAAGATGCCACTAAACTTCATAAAGTAGCCTTGTCTTGAGATTAATGCCAAATTAGGGGAGTCACTAACTTCATGTACATGCTTGGTTTTAACTAGAACTACTGGCTTGATACTATTTTTAAGTTTTGTCCGCCCTAGTTTGAAATCTAGTCACTTGTATATCAATCATGGATGAGCGATACACATTTATTCCCTTGTAATAGAATGCTTGTGAGCTCTTATCTATTCTCACTTACTTATGCTCTATTGAATCTTGCATGCTTGGTGGATGCTTTTTAGATAGGTTTCATTGTAGGTTTCTCCCATTAGCTTGGTGGATGCTTGCTAGATAGGTTTTGTTATAGTTTTCTCTCGTCCCCATTAGCTTCTTCCCCATTCCACCTTTTGTGAGAGAGGACTATCATGAAGGAGATTCTATTCTTTCCTCCATCTAGGTATCGAGAGCTCTAACTTCACCCCTATAGACATGGAGCATTCTAGTGTGATAATGGAGTGAGGTACAATGGACGACCTAGCGCACCCATATCACGGAGTTGCATTATGGCTCAAAGGCAAAAGCCAATGACACATGATTCAAAAAGGCTAAGGGTAAGCTCTTGACTTGATGAGCATAGAAGTGACTACTATATAGGCATAGAAGTGACTTCTACATAGGCATAGAAGTGACTTCTACATAGGCATAGAAGTGACTTCTATATGGGCATAAAAGTGTGACCTACGCACATGTAGACAGTGGATATGGAGGTTCTTCTTGAGAGAGACATTTTGACTTTTTAGTTATTTTTTCCTATTCTTTAATAATATCTAATCGATCTTCTACTTTGAATCTACTTAGCTATCTAATTTTTTAAAAAAAAATCCAAAAAACCTAAGATTTATTGAAGAAAATTGAATCTAAATGCAAAATAGAGAAAACATAATAGAGTTAGTCATGCATCTTTATTTTGCAATTTTGTGTGACTACTATAATATTATGTAATCTATGTGATGATCATATAAATGTTCATTAATGTCACAATTATGTTTAATGTTAAATCTGTAAACACTGCATTGGTTTATCCTCCAAAACTTTTAGCAATCTTACCATAATTGATTCCATGCACATGCTTTGGTTTATGACCTACATGGATTTGGCATAAGTGGATTTTCCCCCTTTACCTGTTAAGTTGCAGATCCTTCACCGTTTCTTAGGATATCCTTCAGTCTGACTTTGTTGTCACTCAAACTATGATGGCGTTCATCATTCTATCTTACATGATGTTGATGTGTTCTTTTTATGTGAAGTAGATTCACCTATTTTGCATCTCTGTTTTGTTAATCTGTTTGTGGCATTTGGTTGATCGAGTCAAAGTAATTAAATTTCATGAGTGTTCCTCTCTAGCTCTATTAAAACATCTTCCATTTTTTGCATTCAAGCCAATTTTATCGCTTTTGTGTGGTTATCTGGTAGTTTTCCACATTCATGTTCAATCAGTGTGCAAGATTTGCTTCTTCTAGAAGTAGAGCACCACAATGACTCTTATATAGGCTACTATGTAGGATCATTCATTTATGATGGATCGGGATCGATGTTATGATGCTCACCAAGAGCATCGACACTATGTAGCACTGGATAGTCTATGGGAGGATATGCTTGGATGAGGAATATGGGGCTATTGTTGAAGAAGATAAAGTACCTGCTGTGCTGAAGAGGAGGATGAGCTTGAAGACATTGGGGTTTTGGAAGATACATATGGTGATCATGCAACGTCAGCACACGGATGATTACAAAACCTATTTAACTCACTAGTACCTATCTCAAATGTAGCTTGGAACCTATTGATTTTTGTCATTACCTCTAGTGATACCTATCATGGCCCAATGGGTATCAATCAAATAGCCAAAGTTACCTCTAGTGATACCTATCATGGCCCAATGGGTATCAATCAAATAGCCAAAGTTCCATGGTAAGAAGAAGGAGGATCTAGACACGTGGAAAATTTTGAGACCACCTAGTTGGCCAATGGCATGCCATTATAGTTATTGCTATTCAGAGATGGGAAGGCAACCAATTTTAGCATGCGCAATATGGCCCCAATGTGTTTCTTACATACGAGGAACTACGTAATGCGTTTCTGCACCAATTTTTGAAGGATAAGATATCCTCATAGGTGTTGGTGGAGAAATTATGCCACCTAGAGTAGAAAACCGTGTTTTGGTAGAAGATTACGCGACTAAATTTCACACACTACAGAGCCGAGTAGACCCTACAGATTAGCCAAATAAGGCACCTATGGTAGAATGGTTTATCTAGGGTCTACAGAAGAAGTCAAAGCCTATTGTAGCATATGTTAATCTCACCATCATCAAATTTGATAAGCTGGTGGAAAGGATGACACTTTGGATTATGACTTGGATGTGGAGTCAGGTTGAGAATCCAAGCATAGGAACTGGAAGAAGAAAAGCTAGAAGCCAGAGACGATCAAAGAATGATTAATGGTAGCATCATGGGCTAAGCTTTAGGGTGCAAGTGTAGGGAGAGCTAGATCTGGACTACTGTGATCAGATGTCTGGTGCACGAAGTGTTTAAATCAAGGTCACACTAAGAAGGAATGTAATCTTACTACCTTCTATGCTATATGTCAAATCACCACTAATGTTTTAGAGGCTTACCCATACAATGGCAAAGTGCATCATTCCCAACAACATGTGGCGGAGCACACCCAGGCTCTAGTTTGAGTCCAACAGATAGCACCAGTCAACCATGTCACTACTACAAGCATAGCATAGGCTTGCCCCTATGCATGAGGTCATGGTGATGTGGTAGAGGTGTACCTTTCTAGTGTTAGTACTCCAAAGCAATCCATCGTCGTCTCGTAAGATCATCATAAGATGGAGTGTCTGGGTGTGGTAGTGTCCTCACCAAGAACTCTAAAAAACACAAGCATGGAGGGGTCCACATTGGCCCAACCTCAAACAATAACAAGCAACCTCGTGCAAATTTAGTCATAACTAGAGGCATCTGAGCCTCCGTAGGCTATCATGGTAGTCACAAGGGTGTAAGGCCTAGTAAGTTGATTTATAGAATTGGGATGGACTAAGGACAAAGGAAAAAAACCAAAAGATGGTGCAGGAAGCATAGGGCAAGGTCCGAAATTCTCAAAAAGATCCCCTCTCAAGGACTATGGTAGCAGATAGTTCGGAGGCCATTTGAGCATAGAAATGAATTAGTCTAAAAGAACCAAAAAAGATCCCTGGTGTAGCGCATAGCCAGAAAGTGTCGGATACATCATAATCAAGCAACAGCAATCAGAGCATCTTCATCCTTTGACACTATGTCTAGAGAGGTGCTGAGAAACTAGATTGAGCCTTAATTTGGAAAAATGTACCTTTACAGTGAGCAACGAAGAATTTCTAGGACATATAGTTTCAGAGGAAGGATTAGCATGTATCCTTGAAAGGTGATCATCATAGTCAGAGTTCAAGCTCCATGCAACATTAAAGAATTGGGAAGGCCTCTTGGGCTAATCAAATGACACACAATTTTCTTTTGTTATCTGACACATGTGGCATATCCACTATACATACTCACAAAGAAAAATGCTCAGTACATATGGAACGATAACTGTGAGCAAGCGTTTCAGCATCTCAACATGATGTTAGCAGTAACACCAATAGTGCAACCTTTACACTAGGAGAGGTTATTTCATGATTTTGCAGATGCATTAGATGTTGCAATTGAAAATGCATTAATGTAGCAAACCAAAGGAGAATGGTTCCACCCAATTTATTATGCAAGTCGGGGGTGCTGTCTGTTGCACAAAAGAATTACTCCACAACAAAGAGAGAAGCCTTAAACATGATTTATTTAGTCAATAAGCTCAGACATAATCTCTTGGGCAATCATTTAGAACACATGCTTGGAAGTGGGCATGCAATTATACATTTTTTGTCTTGGATAGAGTTTAGAGAACCACCGGATAAAGTACTAGATTAATTTCCGGATGAAAACCTATTTGTTCTGGAATATCCAAACATGTGGTATGATGAAATGCTGATGTTCTTGGCAAATGGAGCATTTCCGAAGGGAATGACCAGAGATCACCGGAAGAGGTTGGCACTCTATAATATAACTTTTACAGTTGTAGCAGGCTAACTATACAAAATGGGGGTGGATCAAATATTAAGACAATGTGTTCAAGATCATGTGAAAGTTATAGTGATTACAAAAGCACATCAAGGTGTCAATGGAGGACGTTTTTCCAGAGAAATTTTAGGACAAAAGATATTTTAGGAAGGATTATGGTGGCCCATGCAATGTTAAAAGATGCCTGGAAGTTTGCCAAAGCCTATGACTTCTGCTAACAGTTAGGACAATCGAATGCTGCAGATATAGTGCCGCATAATCTGATATTGTCGTTAGAAGTATTTCATAAATGGGGACTAGATTTTGTAGGACCTTTCAAATTCCCAGCTCAAAGAACCAACAAAAAATACATTATGGTGGCTACATGATTAGTGCACAAATTGGGTTGAAGCCAAAGCTCTTAGAGATATAACAAGGCTACATCAATAGGCAAAATTCTTATATGAGATGATAATAACTAGATTTGGTTATCCAATTGAAGTGGTCAGTGATTAAGGTGAACATTCCTTGAATGAGGTGATCAAGAGTCTCACAGAGGATCATATGATCCACATTTTATTATCCACATGCTGAATCCACAATGCTGAATCCACAATCAAGTGTTATAGAAAATATTGAAGAAGATAGTTAATCAGAATCAAATTGGGATCATAAGTTATATTCAGCACAACTTATAAAGTAGCAATAGGTCACACTCCTTTTTCATTAATGTATGGTCTAGAGGTAGTTATGCCGATGGAATTCATCATTCCTAGTTTCCAAGTAGTAGTGACGCAGACTCTCTAGTGGAATTAGACACGCATCGTCTGGAGTAGTTGGTTTAGCATTGGAGAAGAAGAGAATTCAGAGTAGCTAGAATGTTGATGGCATCTAGAGGTGTCAGAAGCACTTTGTGGGAACAAAATAAAAGTTCAAGATTTTTGATGTGGGTGATCCAATTTTATTATGCAATTCTAGAATGGATCCGCATCTAGGGAAGCTCAAAAGCTGAGGTAGATTTGGATATCCGTAAAATTTGGTATGGGCACATTTGAGCTGACATCACTAGATGGTGTGAAATTGTCAAAGCCAATTAATGGGTTCAGATTAAAACCCTACTATTTTAGTAAATTTCCAGAACCGGTGCTTGTGTACACCATTTTTGTCATGCTCTTGCATGACGCATGTTTGAATCCACGTAGTGGGCATGCATTGGGAAATGTGCAAAGCCATTAGGTCATTAGTATTGCATCATGGGGGAGCATGCGTTCTATTTCTCTTAGCCACCTTGTTGCCCCGATTTATGTGCTCCTTGAATGCATGATTCATGAATCAATATCTGGATTTATGTGCTCCTTGAATCCATGATTCATGAATCAGTACCTAGATTTTTTGATGTGACCTTTCTAAAACTCTCACAACTCGCAAGCTCTCTCTGAAGCCATGGTGGAATTCGATAAGTTGATAGCAGTTCTAGATGTCAACACTTGCTTTAATCGCACGTGGTTAGAGAAGGTAGGGTTGTTGCAATTTGCTTCCCCTCCATGGAACCCTCTGACCACCATTAGCTCGAATGTATAGGAACAGTTGGCAAATGAGAAGTGTACAAGAACGGGCATACATGTTGGAATTAGGGTTGCAGGAAAGCACACAAAGCTTGGAGAAGAAGGAGCAAGAATGCACACAACACTAAGTGTTAGATTGTGTCAATGTACAAAGATAAGTTAGCCCTAGAAGAATGGGCGTATATACAAGCCGAGGAAAAAAACCTCCTAAAGAGGGAAAAAGTGCCCCGGCGGTCCTAAGTGTATTCACACACATCACTGCCTATATATATATATGGCAACAAATCCCCCCTGGGAGTGATGGTGTGAACGAGAGCTGGCACTCATGTATAGGGGAGTGCCATGCCCGAAGTAGATCAGTCCACAAAGGGGAGCAAGCCCAAAGCTTTGCGGAAAGCTTCGAACTTCTCACGAGGAAGCGCCTTTGTGAAAAGATCGACGAGGTTGTCCTGTGTTGGCACATAGGCCAAGCTGATCTCTCCTGCTGAGAGTCTCTCCCTGACATAGTGATAATGCACCTCAATGTGCTTTGTGCGAGCATGAAAAACTGGGTTTCTCACAACTGCCAATGCGCTCTGACTGTCAGTGAAGATAGAGGTGGCAGACTCCTGTCCAACACCCAAGTCAGCCATAAGCCGTCTGAGCCACACACACTCAACCGTAGCTGTGAAAGCTACCCTGTACTCAGCTTCACAACTAGAAGTGGCCACAGTAGGTTGCTTCTTGCTCAACCAAGATATGCATGAGCTACCAAGCATGAAACAAAAACCACTTGTGGACACTCTTGTGTCATAGCAACCAGCCCAATCTGAGTCCGAAAAAGCATGTAAATCTGGCGGCAACGATCCCCCCTTGGGATAAAACAACCCAAGATGTATGGTGCCACTCAAGTAGCAAAAGATGCATTTAACTGCCTTCCAATGTTGAGACCCTGGGCTATGCATAAACCTGCTCACCTGTGAGACTGCAAACTGAATGTCCGGCCTCGTAATGCATACATAAATGAGGCAACCAACAGCTGTCTGATAGAGTGTGACATCAAAGTGATCTCCAGCATCATGAAGACTCAACTTCAAACCTGTCTCCATTGGAGTAGCAATAGGCTTGCAGTCTTCAAGGCCAAATCTCCGCAACAATGTTTCAATATACTTTGTCTGACACAAAGCAATACCTCCACCACACTGCTTAAATTGTATCCCCAAATAATGATGCAAATGCCCCAAATCTGACATCTCAAAAGAGGCATTCAAATCAGCCTTAAAATCAGCAATATGACTTTCATTTGGTCCTGTGAGCAGCATGTCATCGACATAGAGAGCAATGATTAGATGTACATCATCCACACATTTAACATATAAAGTGCTTTCTGTTGGACTATTCTGAAAACCATGTGCAGTCAAATATGCATGTATCTTTTCATACCAAGCTCGTGGAGCTTGCTTTAAACCATATAAAGCCTTTTTCAACCTGCACACTTTGTTTTCCTGCCCTCTTTGAACAAAACCATGAGACTGCGATACATACACCTCCTCATGCAAATCTCCATTCAAGAACGCAGTCTTTATGTCCAACTGATGTACATTCCAACCATTATGAGCTGCCAATGCACAAATGCTACGAATGGTAGTCATACGACAAGTAGGAGCAAAGGTCTCATCAAAATCAATGCCATTTTCTTGAGCATAACCCTTTGCAACAAGTCTAGCCTTATAGCGATCAACACTGCCATCTGGCTTTCGTTTCAACTTAAAAACCCACTTACATCCAATGGCCTTTTTACCAATAGGCAAATCACACAAAGACCATGTACCATTCTTGATTATAGCATCATATTCACTTTGCATTGCAGCCAACCAATTTTTTGATTTTTGTGCCTCATCAAATGAAAGAGGTTCTTCCTCTTCACACATACTAGACACAGCCAAAGCATAACAATCTGATGCATAAGAGGCATGCTGAAGACCTGAACGAGTACGACTAGATATAGGTGCATCAATTTTACTATCACGTAAGGTTTGCACCAGCCATTTAGGCATACCTCTAGCCTGCTCATTTTCAGCCCTATTCTCAGAAATTACATCCTATAAATCTGCATCAGAAATAGGCTGATCTATGATGTCGTTTGAAATCTGCATAGGCTGAATATTTGCCTCATTAGGATTTACATTTGAATTCCCACCTGTAAATAGAGGCAACAACGTATCAAATACATCCCGTGAGCTCACACCTGTCTCTTTGGTACATGATAACAAAGGCTGTACAGCATCTTCCACAAAAACAACATCTCGACTAATCAAGATACGCTTTGACTGCGGATGATACAATCTGTAACCCTTGCTCTCAGCACTGTAACCAACAAAAATGCATTTGACAGCCTTATCATCCAATTTTCTACGTGTTGCACAGGCACTAAAGCATAGGCCAAGCAACCAAAGACACGCAAGTGACCAATAGAAGGCTTCTTGACATGCCAAGCTTCGTATGGAGTAATAGATTGCAAGGCCTTAGTGGGACACCTGTTGAGTACATATGCAGCACACATGACAACCTCAAGCCAAAACGCATGTGGCAAAGCTTGGCTCTTGACCATACATCGTGCCATCTCCATAAGTGACCTGTTTTTCCTCTCAGTAACACCATTTTGCTGAGGGGTATACGGCACTGTACATTGGTGTTTTATCCCACGACTAGCCAAAAATGCATCAAACTCTTTAGACAAGTACTCCCCCCCTCGATCAGAATGGAGGGTGCCCACAGTACAATTGGATACATTTTCAACCATAAGAAAAAACTGTTTGAAGCACAAAAACACTTCGGACCTTGCCTTCAGTGGATATACCCATGCATGCCTCGAGTAATCATCAATGAAAGTCACGAAGTACAAGTGTTTACCAAATGACGGAGTTTGCATAGGCCCACATACATCACTATGTACAAGTTGCAATTTGCGAGCGGCCCGCACAGAACCATCCCTTGGAAACGCAGAACGTTGCATTTTGCCCAAAATACAGCCTTCACAAACATGTTTCAATGGTGCCTCAATACAAGTGAACATATCACGATGCGAGGTAATGTGCTTTGTAGCACCACTGTCAAAATACCATACATTAGAGTCAACAGAAACTGCCCAAACATGCATCATGTACAGATGGGTCATACTGGCAATACACGCTAAACGCCCATTCTGTATCCTGCACAACATTTGCAAAATCTGCATTTGTAGAAGCATCCGCTATTGTGGCTGCATTTGACTCTTTCTTCTTTGCCTCTTTAGCCTTTAGCTTAGGGAAATTCTTAATGACATGATCATTTGCCTTACAATAGTTGCACCTGGTCTTTTTCTTGCCTTTATCAAGAGCCTTCTCAGACTTATTGTTGCTACTTGTGGAAGGAGAAGAAGTTGCAGACCTACTAATAGGAGAAGAAACAGTGGAAGGGGCTGCCTTACCACTTCTTCTCTGCTGCTGCTGGTGCTTGATCAACTGCATGCTGCCTGGCCCTGTTTTGCCTGGATTGCGCTTCTTGCAAGAGCTCATTGACTAAAGTATCATACTTGACAGCATCAGGTCTGTCCTCATTAAGAAGTCTCCACGTGGAAGCAAAAGTCTGATATGTCTCAGGTAAAGCATCAAGAACAGTCTGCACAAGAGAATGATCAGGAATAATCTCACCTGCAGAAATCAACTGTTCTTTGAGATCTTTAATCTCAGCAAGAAAAACATTCATGTCATCATCTTCCTGCATAATCTTCAATTCTAGCTCTTTACGCAGGTAAGAGATTTTTGCCTCGTTACGACCTGCATACAAACCGGCTAGAATATCCCAAGCCTGTTTTGCTATTTTAGCTGAACGAATATGTGGAGTGATGTTACATTTGACAGAAAGTGCAATCAAGGCATGAGCCTACGCATCTTTACCATCCCAACGAGGAGCTTGTTCAGCAGTGGGTAAAACAGCAGCAACAGTAGAGCTGCTAGAATCTGCAACATCCTCAACAGATCCTACATCCACAGAACCTGGACGTACATCCATACCTTGCACAATGTTCCACACTCCTTTTGCAACCAAAACATGCTGCATCATGTATGCTCAAAGTGGGTAGTTGCTGTCTCCATCCAATTTGTCATCAGCAGCAGATAACATGCAAAATACATCATTGTTGTTATCAGCCATGGCCACTGACTGAAACTGATACAAAAGCTACCTGTAATGAAGCAAAGACTGAATAGAAAACAACTCGTGCTATGTAGCACGGTCCACAATAGAGTACGTATGCCTATTTTGCAGAAAACTGCACTGTCAAAATTTCTGCAAAAAATGACGAAAACACCTGTGCAGAACTTGAAATGCAAAAATGGAGCCCGAAATGACCTCAGATGCGATTTCTGAGAACGCAAAGCTCTACGGGCTTATTTGCAGAGTATATGGACCTGGAAGCGCTCGTGAAAGCTCACCTCAATCGGAGAACGTGAGTCGGGGGGTGTTGGCGACGTAGCCCTGGGAGCCGATGCCGGCTCTGATACCAATTGCTGGAATTAGGGCTGCAGGAAAGCACACAAAGCTTGGAGAAGAAGGAGCAAGAATGCACACAACACTAGATTGTGTCAATGTACAAAGATAAGTTAGCCCTAGAAGGATGGGCGTATATACAAGCCGGGGGAAAAAACCTCCTAAAGAGGAAAAAAGTGCCCCGACGGTCCTAAGTGTGTTCACACACATCACTGCCTATATATATATATATATGGCAACAATACATGGATCTCACCTACTCACTTTGCTGAATGTGTGGCCAAGGTATTTCATTTGCCTTTGAAGGGTGCCATGGATGTTCCATCCAGCCACATAAGAGAATATGGAGTTCTACTTTGGTTCCAAAGCGTCTAGCAAGGAGTATAAACTCAACAATCACAAAGAAATTCAAGACAAGTTGTAGTTTAGGTTTCTCATTGAAATGGTCATCCTCACCCACAAGCTCACTTAGGGCACTAGGTTTACATATGTATGCATATGTTGGTTTTCTCATTAAAATGGTCATCCTCACCCACAAGCTCATATAAATGCCAAGGAGGGCACTAGGTTTATATCTGTATGCATATGCTAGGTTTATTTCTATATGCATATGCTCGTAAGCATATGCATACAGATATAAACCTAGCATATGCAAAGAGGGCATTTGGTTTATATCTATATGCATATGCTGGTAAGCATGTTGCATGGGCACACATTTTGTTTAATCGGCTCTACAAACATAGCTTAAGAGTGTAGGTCCTAACTTAAAGAAGAAGATTAGGCAATATCTGCACTTTCTCCATCAAGGGATCTCAACTGCTATGTGGACCCTGATTATAGCTACCTCAAGAGCACGGTGCACACCACATTTTCAAAAGAAAGTGAAGAAGTTTCAAGATAAGGAGAGGGGGAGGGGTCCCATAAGGAAATAACCAAAGAGAAAACCCCAGAGAAAGTGCTAAAATTAGAAGTGTAGACACAAACAAAGACACTCAAGGCCAGCAAACGACTCAAGATAAGGAGAGGGGGAGGGGTCCCATAAGGAAATAACCAAAGAGAAAACCCCAGAGAAAGTGCTAAAATTAGAAGTGTAGACACAAACAAAGACACTCAAGGCCAGCAAACGACTCTAGTCTAGATTCTTTATGTGGCGCAAAGTAGTTCAAATCCACTAATTTTTTCGGATGAAGCGGAGGTAGTGGATACAGTTTTGGTGCAAGTTTCATGCAAATATATTTCAAACTGTGCAATAAAAGCAATTGGTGCATTTGCATCATTTTGATAGCACAAAAAGATGCTCTATAGAATGCTCATAATTTGTCCAAAGCTAAGATGAGAAAATCTAGAGATGAAGTGACGAAAATGTCCGTTAATTCGAAACAAGGTGCAGCTTTAGAAGCTAAACATGCGACCTTGAGGTGAAATTAGAAGCACTCAGAGACGATGTAGCACAATCCAATGTGGATAAAGCCAGAATGCAAGAAGAAATTTTAGATTTTTTAGCAAAAATATACATGTTTAGAGCTGAAATGTCAAAATCTGATGACCTAGCATCTGTTTGTCATGAATCATGAGGCTTCATATAAAACTATATGAGCAAGAATCTTGATTTTGTAAAGCAGGATAGATACAACCTAAGATTTGGAGGCCTATTAATGCCCGAAATATATTGGTTTTAGACATTATTGTTGTTCACTCATATTATGTCAATGGCTTTCTTTTTTGCTTCTTCCATGGCATTGTTTTTTGAGAGAGATGGACAAATTGGTGTGAGATCTCAACAACATGAGAGAGAGAGAGAGAGAGAGAGAGAGAGAGAGAGAGAGAGAGAGAGAGAGAGAGAGAGAGAGAGAGAGTGTGTGTATGAGTGAAATAGAGAAAGAGTGTTTGATCGAGACATTAAAATAATAACAATTGTGCTTAAAGTAGTTATTCTTATGCTTAAAGTAAAAATTCTAGTCTCAAAAAAGTTTTTTAAATTCCTTTCAAAGTTATAAAAACAGTAGACATTGCCATGTTCCAATACTCTTCTTCTAGACACATCCCACACTCTCCCCTTATATCTTCATATTGTAATAGGATCCTTGTGAACTCCTTGGTTATGGCTTCATCTAATACTACTACATTTGTAACCATCTTAAGTAAAGCTCTTCAATCTTTCATGCAGCTTAAAGAAAAGGAACCCAGATTGGATGCCATTTTAGAAGCATGGACAACAACGTCTAAAGTGCATGAGCTCTACAAGAAGCTCAAAACATGCCAACGGTAGACCTTGCAGACAAGAACAAGCTAGAGGTGAAAGCAGCAAGCCATAGGGATATGGAGAGCTTTTGGTATCATTGAAGAGGCAAAGGAGGATCCTCTTAGAGTTGAAGTTGCCACCTTCATTCGCAAGTTAGGGTAGATGGAAAAGGCCAAGATGATAGTTGAGGCCCAAAATGCTTTCAAATGGTGTCTTTGTAAAGAAGTACAAATGATCGTGTCGTGTCATGTAATGGTATGGCCTTGTAAGTTTTCTAGGGAATATAATGGAAGTTTAAGATCATAACATGGTGACTTTGTAAACGAGTTGCAATGGTAATTGTAAACGAGTTGCATTGATTGAGTTGCAATGTGTGTAGTGCTCTTGTATCCATCTACTCCTCTCCTCTACTATCACCATGAATCGCAATGTGTGAAACAGAAGAGGGAGAGAAGTGTAGAGAGAGAAAACACTCGCCTAAACACCAAAAAGTGCTCGCTAAAAAATACTCGCCAAAAAAATACACCCCACATCGGGGAGTTAACCCTCATTAGGGTTGGCTAAGTGCTAGTCTCCAAACCGACCCTTGCATGGTATCTTTCTCTTCTTCTCTCCCTCTTGTGTAAGGTAGCATGTTGATTTGGTTAATGGATATATTAGGCCTCATGGTAGTAAGATAAATCAAAGTTATAAAAAGTTGCCTATATAATGTCGTATCAACCTTTAGAGTTGATTGTCAAGCTTGACAACACATTCCCTTTACAGTTGAATCAAGCTTGTCAAGCTTGACATCACATTTCGTTGGAGTTGAAATGGGCTTTGAGGAAGGTTGATCCTTTTTCCCTCCAAAATTCTAAACACCAAATAATATTGTGTGTTCTGGCTCTTAGGCAGATCATCTTTCATTGTCTTCTCTCTGTTCTTCGCGTTGGAGTTGAAATGGGCTTTGATGAAGGTTGATCTTTTTTCCCTTCAAAATTCTAAACCTAAATAATATTGTGTGTTCTGGCTCCTAGGCAGGTCATCTTTCATTGTCTTATCTTTGTTCTTCACTCACGACATCATTGCCATCTCTAAAGTACCTAAAACCAAAATTATCCAAAAAGGAAATATCATTGACATCTGAGCATTGAGTAATATGCACGGGACTTTCATAACTTTCTAGAATACTGTGGCTCTTTTCTTGTCCATTCCATTTCCTATCTTGGGAATAATCCAATTTGCCAAGGGGTAATACTTTCCAAGAAGTAGCAAGGTCGGGAGCAAGGTCTGATGCAAGGCTTGCACATAGTTGTCCGTGTACACATATGCACCAACCAACAAGCAAAAATTATTTTTTAGATCACCTTTCTTGAATACTACATATTGCTCACAACCCCTTGTGATCTCTTCATTAGTGACATGACAGAAGAACCTAAAGTGTGGCTTATGAAAATCCTTCATGCAGTAGCGTAACATGCCTTCATAAGTATGCCAACAATGTTTGAGATCTAAATAGATGACAATCCCCCTGGTCGACTTACACACATCCCAGGCCATGTCCTTCTAAAACGACCATCTAAAAATGCACATGACTCAAAGTGCCACCTTATTTAAAGGCAAATAGATCACAAATGCACTCAACACAAATTCTTGCAGTGAAAGCAATATCCATATCCATTTCTGCTTTGTCGACACCAACAATCACGGACACCTCAAGGATTTTGTCTTTGATAAGGGAATGTTGTGAATACTTGGGGTGGAGTCTTGCTTTTTGCATACTGTGTAGTAGCACTAGAGGTACCTGATGATCTAGGCTTCTTTCTAACATAAGGTAGATTACTAAGGGCAGTGTCACGTAGCGTGTAGCGGTGTATGTGGCATCTCGACTAGTTTGTGGAGCCTGAACATCGACGTGCAGTCAGCCGGGTGTAACTAGGGTCTAGGGGTGAGGGTGCCTAAGTCATAGAACTTGGGCGATCGGGCAGGCCCCTATAAGTGCCTAAGTCATAGCACTTGGGCGATCGGGTAGGCCCCTATAAGTGCCTGGGAGGTTGGAGTTATCCACACTTCCATCTACAGTTGGGTGCTTGGAGCCCTTCTCGGCTATGGTAGAGGCTATGGTGACGTTACATTGGTATCAGAGCAGGGTTGGATCGACCGCTCGCTTCTCCGTGTGAATGGGCTTCGGAACACACAAGGAAAATCTCAAATTTTATGTTAGTTTTTGAATTCTCGTTTTTCTTGCTGACAGGTTGAAAGAGGGGCCATGAAAGAACCAAACAAGCAAACAAACTAACGGCCTGTAGTAGGAACGCCTGATGCACAATTGGGCACAAGTGTAGACTGCACACATGGCAACACACCCGTCAGATTGCTCAGCAACCTTCACCACACCGGTAGAATGAGCATGGCAGGACGGTCATTAAGGCACAGGGAAGAGGCCGGAGACACCACCCTCGGGGCCGAGTTACAGGAAAAATCAGCTATAACACACAACATAATCAAGCAAGTGCTAAAATCGGCTAAGGTCATTTAAAACTTCATTTTAAAAAAAAACCTTTTTTTGCTAAGGTCATTGGAGAGGTTTCACGTGCTGTAATCGCACGAGCATAACTCGAGATTTTAGACCGCGCTTGTTCAAGCGAGTTTCAGAGCGTTATCTTCTTTGAAAGTGCCGACGTAAACCAATAGCATGTGGTTGTGTGTGTGGGTACTCAGTACAATAGATCACAACACAAGTTGTAAATACAATCATAATCGAACTCAAAATCAAGGTGCAAGAAAAATTCAAAGATATATATGTGTGCATAGTTCACACAAGGATCTGCGGTTTGATGTCCATTGGCACAATGAGTGCATATGGTGGGCATGCTTTGAAATTTTTTTACAGAGTTTGAGATGTATATCCTATGTAGTTACGGGTATGCATGGGAGCATGCATACAGCTCTCTTGAGATGTAATGCAAAATGTGACACAGTTTGCAGTTACCAAATATGTGTGTTTGTTGTGCTTGCAAATACATCACTATGTGGTAGCCATAGTGCTTCTTAATAAAAGGTGCAAATGACATAGATGCTATTGTCCATAGGTGCAAATGACATTGATGTATGCAAGGTCTGAAATGAGACAATAGTGGGCTATATATATGTATGTGATGTCATTAGGCTTGTGGTATTTCATGCATCTTAGTGTGCTGATTACCAATCTGCTATGGTTATGTTTGTGAACATTATTTCACAAACATGTGTTTGCACAATTACATTGGGCATACATTAACAAGTTGTAATATTTAAGGTGAACCACTTGCGAAGTTGCCATTGCTCTTTGGTGTTCGGCAAGTCTACTCTGAAATCTAACTTAGAGCTGTCAAGTTAGTGATTTTTAAGTTTTGTAAATTTTTATAAGTTATAGGAGTGGTAGGACTCCACTAACTTTTTATGTTGGGGCACACAAGTGTCGATCTCCGCTACCCGAGTTGATGGATATCAACCCACTTGTTGTTAGCTTTTGTTTGTTGGGCCAAATGAATGTGCCTAGGTGGTCTAATCTATGGATTTTTTAAATCATATTTGTTTGGAGGGTTATCCCCAACAAGTTTATCTATCTTGACTAGTTTGTTAAGATAGTGTTTGACCCAACTAAAGCCTACTTTGTATTTGTTTACAAAATTCACCATAGTGTGGCCAAGACCAAACTAAGCCCACTGTTCTTGCCCCACTAGTTGACAAGAAAGTGTCCTTGGGTCATTTAATAACGGTAGGGTTCTGTCATTGAACAATGTTAGGTTGCATTATTTAACAATTGTAGTGTTGTTTACTTGCTTGGAAGTTGGTATAGCAACATTGTTTGGTCTGTATAGATGCAAGCCTTTGTGTGTGGTTTTTAACACACCAAGACCAAACTAAGCCCACTGTTCTTGGCCACTAGTTGACAAGAAAGTGTCCTTGGGTCATTTAATAACGGTAGGGTTCTGTCATTGAACAACGTTAAGTTGCATTTTTTAACAATCGTAGTAGTGTTGTTTACTTGCTTGGAAGTTGGTATAGCAACATTGTTTGGTCCGTATAGATGCAAGCCTTTGTGTGTGGTTTTTAACACACCAAACCAAGTTTATGCTTCACAAGAAAATGTGAGTTATGTTCAAGCTTTTAATATTGATTTAGTTTGAGGAACATCTTTCGCTTCCAAAGATTTTTGAGTCAGGTTTTGACAAATTTTATGGGAAGGGGAAAAGTTGGAAGCTTTCTTCCCACCTTATTTACCTCAAATTGTTAAATATTTTTAAAGCTAGAAGGATGTTTCATCTCTTCAATTTGCTTTTGAGATTTGTAGTTTTGAGATTTGTAGAAATCTTGTAGAGATTCGTAGTAATTTCAAGATCTGAGGTTTGTAGAGATCTCAGACTTAGATTTGAGAAATTTTGATTAGCTTTTGAGATTCATAGCAATCCTAAGCTATGGGGTTTGTAGTAATCTCAAGATAGAAATCAATAGATTTCGAGTACATTAAACGGATTTATTAAGGACATTTATTAATTGTTATTCATCATGTTTATGTTGAGTATGTAGTTCCTCTAGTTTATGTGGAATAGGGGTATGTTCCATTTGTTTGAATAATTG
This sequence comes from Cibotium barometz, assembly GCF_041138505.1. Taxonomy (NCBI): domain Eukaryota; kingdom Viridiplantae; phylum Streptophyta; class Polypodiopsida; order Cyatheales; family Cibotiaceae; genus Cibotium; species Cibotium barometz. Next base: position 27,332,382 of record NC_141047.1, on the reverse strand, counting down.
GGGGTGTATATGACATGTTATGTCATCTTCGGAAATAGAATTTCCTCGTTTTTATTTTGTAACTCCATAAAATTTACAATCCAAGTGGCTGGAGTTACACTTAGCCCAAGATTTATCGGATTAATTCTACAGGTATACTCTGGAGTGAGTATCGTATAATTTTATGATTGATTTTTAATCTCTTAAACGGTGAGCACATGGTTTAAAATATGCCTTATATAAATGGTGATATTTTGCATTACTCTTGGGTTTTAGGGATGTGGAATCAACCAATTAAAATAAAGAAGATTCATTTTTTGAGTCACAGTAGTTTTCATAATCATTTGATGGTATGGGATATCAAATGTTCTACACAAGCTCTTGTAACCTTGGTGGTATGGGACACTAAGGAAAACACGAAAAGTTCACTTTATTGGATTTTGTTTTCGTGGTACAAAGTCACTATGTAGATTATGTCCGCATGATCAATGTTATTGATATACTTTGATAACCATTGGTGGTTGTAGCCATAGTCTACTGTGTCTAGAGGGGGTGCTGATCCAGAGTCTCAGTGATCAGAGGGGTCTCTTGACATGGATATTAAGTTTAGAGCTAAACAAGGTGGTTCAAAAGTAAACCCAATGTTGGGAGCTGATCCAAAGAGATCAAAGACAAACCACATAAAATTTGGTGTTAGTTGAGAATGATTACAATCAAATCTTGATCTTGATGCTAGTACTGAGTGTCCAGTAGTTAACTTGATTGCTCTATTGTTAGGCATGGTATTGCTGTATGTGTGCACACTTTCCAGCAATCATTGTCTCGCGCGCAAAAAAGGTGTGCTCATTCGGAGAGGTTAGCCGAGGTTTCGACGAGAAGAAGTGTGAGTGCTGATACGGAATGATCAAATGAGTCTCTTAGGTTATGTACTGAGACGAAGTGCTCAGAGGTGGACCCTTTATGTCCAGTTGACCTTGTGTCAAATGGGGGTGATAAACTTTATCGAGGGAAAAAGTGGTAGTTTCTTTTAAATTGATTATTGGTTGTTGACTTCCAACAAGCTCAAATTTTATGGAAGTCATAAACCTTAGGTACTTGATATTCTAGATAAAGCAATGGTTGCCAAAGTAGCATGTGGATAGACATATCTTTACTCATTGGCTTGAGGGTTATACGACTCTCATTGCTTACACATAGATCACATAGATGATGTGAATTGTCCTAGGAAGAACAAAGGACTCAAAACCGTTCTTGGGAAAACACATGAAGCTTTTGAGAGGGTGAAGTTTCAGACTATGCACTTTGCCAATTAAATATTTTACCACACAATATAGTACAAGTTGCTAAAGGCTTATAATAGTTGCACAAACTTGTTGCATTGAACTCCATGTGGTTTCTAATCACGAGAGAGAAATATCTTTAATGTCATAGAACATGCAAAGAAATCCCTTTGATGTCAAAGAACATTCATTATGAAACTTTTGAGGATTCGAGAACTTCTCAAGTATACAAAGGCATGATGTTATTCGATGCCTTGGTAGTGGTTCGTGTTTCATTGACATCTTTCATAGTTGCAAGTGGCAATTATGGTTTAGTGTTTTCGAATGAAACACTATTTTTTGCAATGTCATGAAAAAATGGATGCACTAGAGAGCTCTTCGACAACTCAATTTTGTAGGATACACTACCATCTATAGTTCTACAGCTATAGAAGATCTAGACTAGAATCAATCCAGTCACTGAATGTTTCAAATTACTCTAAGAAAATTCTAAATATGGTAAGAAATCCTTCCAATTGGGTTGCTTATTTGCTAACATTTGCACGAAGCATATTCTCTAGCACTTGATTGACTCTCTCTGCCTGCTGAGACTGTTAAGTTAGGGATGGTTTGCCGTACTTATATTCATAGTAGTTTCCAACTTTTTGAAGATTTTCCTTTAAAAGGACTATCGAACTTCCTATCTCTATCAGACACTATATCTATAAGCAGGCAATATAGTTTATAGAGATGTTTGATAAACGAGCCTAGCAAGCTCAGATGTTTGATAACGAGCCTAGCAAGCTCAGATGTTTTCACATTCTTTTAAGTTGGAATAAACTTGGCCATCTCAATCAACCTATTCAAGATTCCCTTCGAGAAGAGTTTTTGTCTACAAAAATAGTCAAGAAAGCTATGAACAAGTGTATGTGTGCAGATCATACAATCGTCTATGCCTGTAACTTTCCCTTTCCAAACCCATTTGATATTACATTCATAGATAAATGTTTTAAAATGAGACACTTAACGTTTCTTACCAGAGTGCCTTTGTGTAGTCCCGATTGAGGATGTAAACTATTATGCTTATTGCTTTAGCCTAGAAAGTGTCTTGTAATCCTTTCCCTTTTTGCATGCATTAAGCCATCTTCATGACAGTCTAATTGCGATGTTCTATAGCACCGTTTTGCTAAGGTGTGTAAGAGTTGGTGCTGTCTCATTCTCCACAAGCTTATGCCATTGTTTAAACATGCCAAAAGCGTCAGCCTTATTCTGAAGGAAATAAAGCTTATTCCAAAACCCACATCTTTCTACTACTATAATTGTCAACTAACAACATAAAGTAAGATGATCCCCCCAATGTAGTAGTAGGCATCTTACCACAAAGATCATCATATAGTAGCTCTAGAGGAGTCTTTTCCCTATTGCTGCTCTCCTGGAAATGCCTTGCGTTGTTGCTTGCTCATCATACAAGCCTTACATGGTTCCTACAATTATGAAAATACAAACAAATTAGCTACCATTCTCTCTCTTTTTTGCATCTCCTTTAGCACTGCAAATCTGATGTAACCAAATCACTTATGCCAAAGCCTACATGTGGTCTTATCTGCGTAGAAGTCACTATAAGGGCAGTTAGCTCGATTGTTGCACCTTACTCCTTTGCCAACTATCTTGCCAGCAACATCTAGGATTTGTGCTTCAGTTTTCTTAAAGTGTACTTCAAGTCCACGATCTCCGACAAAACTAACAACAGATTCCTCTTGACTTGAGGTACATAGAGCACGCTCGCTTCTTCTCTTCACCTATAGCTGCCACAAAAGAGATAGTTCTAGACCCTTCAAAGATCAGACATTTAGCATTATTCCCAATATCAATAGTATTGGGTTCCTGTAGAATCATCCAAGAACTATATCATCCCTTTTTATACTGCTCATGTGTCAGGATGATCCATGTAAGGTTCCCCCCTTCTAAAATAGGAGAAACACTTAAGATAGTCCACTAAGTCTTAACTTGGAGAAAATTTCCTATTTATCGACACCTTGACCATGTAGAGATTCAAGGATACGATTCATAGGTAAGACCTAGTCCTATCCCGCAGGGGAAGCGTGATCTTCTAAAAGTCAAATCACCCATAGGGTAATTTATCATAAATTGGGCAACTACTAGACTTGATTTCTAGAGACAACGCTTTTTTCCTCATCCATGCAAGGCACAGCCGCCGCTGACCTAGTCTTCTAGAATAGAGTTTCCCAAGAACCTAATTATCTAGCGTAGGGCTTTCACTTAATCTGTTGGAAAGCTACCCGACTAATCGGATCCACCCATCCGTAGGATGGTGCCATCGGGGCATTCCATCCTCCCACTTCCACCCTACTCACGCGTCAATTTGTTTTCTAATTAATCCTACCACACTGTTTGACATAAATAAACATGTTCCTTAATTAAAGCCCTTTTCACAAGGTTTGTTAAGACAACCTTTTTACACAATACAATCATGCCAAAGACAAAATATATATATATAAAGTTTATACATGAATCAATTCCATACAAGCCAAACCGGCTCTCTTATTCTTTTCCTTTATTCTACCGATGATCTAGAATTCGGCCTTCCAGCCTCTACATGTTGGGCAAAACCCTACGGGACTATACACCTCATCGTCGACCGCTAGCGAGGACTCAAGCCGGCCTGTCGCCCTCTCAGGCTCCATCGCTCGATCCTCCCGTCCCTTAGAGGGATGTCTACACACTAGGGTGGGCTTATTCATCGCACTAGCCTGGGCCCTCAGAACTAGGCAGCATCATAATCTCGCGCCTCAATCGGCGAACCTTATTCTCCCAATGGTATGAGGGATACCTTGGGCCATTCCCGGGCTTTGCTAACGACACTGCGCCTGGCTACACAAGCACGGAACGGAGTTAGTGTTGAAGCCAAGAAAAACTCGCACTCTTTAAAGATAACAATTTCAATACAATTTATTGAATACAGCATCACACAATTCGTAACTTCATACAATTTTATGTCATTATTTTAAAAGGAAAACATACACATTTATTAGCACTAATATAAAAAAAACTCTTCTTTAAAATATAACCAAGCTAACCTGGCCACCATTTTCTTGAGGAGCTTGAAAAGGGAGGGTTGGAGCATCTTCCCTAATCTCGTTGTTGCGTGCTCCTCTCGAGGTAATATTCTGACGTTTTTGGGATGGGGCCATCTTGGACATCGACTTGTAGGGCTCGCTGCTGCGGTCGAAATGCTTCAGTCGAATCTCAATTCTGAGATCACACAGAGGCCAAAAAATAACAAACTTATGATCTCTCTATTTTTCTCACCCAGTCCTAGCTACATTTCACACCAAATACATAATAAAAGGCAAGAGTAGCTATTTCTGTATATGTGTGTGTGTGTAAGAGAGAGAGAGAGAGAGAGAGAGAGAGAGAGAGAGAGAGAGAGAGAGAAAGAGAAGAGACATCCATCAATAATCTTAAAGCTTATGACATTATCTTTACCAACTTCCTTAATGGAATGCACTTTAGTATTTCCCTAAAAATGAAGCGCTTTTCCTCAGAGCTCCTACATCTACTACCCACAATGTAAAAGCCATCTAGTAATCCCAATGCCTCTTTGATTAAGAGGAGCTTGAGATTTTCATCTAGCTTATAAGGGTCTAAGACTATATAAATATACTGAGGATTAAAATTAAAGCATTGGCAAAACCATAAAGAAGGTTTTTTACTTTTTAAAGAACGTTTCTCTGGTAATATAAGACTACTACAATTTGTATATTCTCCAAGGCTACTATAGTTTGTATATTCTCTAAGGCCCATATATTCTCTCTCTAGAACTCTCTCTACAATCTCAAAGGTAATAGTCTAATAAATGAAATGTTTCTAGCTTAGGCAGCCAAGCATATCAATATTATAAACTGTTTAGACATGGCAAAAATCGTTATTACATTAACATTTGCATTACAAATTATCAATATTAAAACACTCGATGAGATAGAAAGAGATAGAGAAAGTATTTTGATGTGCAAACTTCTCTCTCTCTCTCTCTCTCTCTCTCTCTCTAACCAAACATATGAACAAAAAAAAATCTTTATCTATGCATCACATATTGACAACAAACACACAAATAGATAAAGACAAAAAGGGCGACAATAAAACTAACCTCAAGTTGAAGAGAGAATTGTATTTGAAACCACCAACCTTGATGCTATCATCCTTGTGCTTTCTTCTACACAATCACACACAGAGGCCAAAAAAATAACAAACTTATGATATCTCTATTTTTCTCACCCAGTCCTTGCTACATTTCACACCAAATACAATAAAAGGCAAGAGTAGCTATTTCTGTATTACATGTGTGTGTGTGTGTGTGTGTGTGTGTGTAAAGAGAGAGAGAGAGAGAGAGAGAGAGAGAGAGAGAGAGAGAGAGAGAGAGAGAGAGAGAGAGAGAGAGACAAAGAGAAGAGACATCCATGACATTATCTTCACCAACTTCCTTAATAGAATGCACTTTAGTATTTCCCTGAAAATGAAGCGCTTTTCCTCGGAGCTCCTTTTTCTACTACCCACAATGTAAAATCCATCTAGTAATCCCAATGCCTCCTTGATTGAGAGGAGTTTGAGATTTTCATCTAGGTCTAAGACTATATAAATATACTGAGGATTAAATTTAAAGCATTGGCAAAACCATAAAGGAAGTTTATTACTTTTTTATGAACGTTTCTCTGCTAATATAAGACTATTACAATTTGTATATTCTCCAAGGCTACTATAGTTTGCATATTCTCTAAGGCCCATATATACTCTCTCTATAACTCTCTCTACAATCTCAAAGGCAATAGTCTAATAAATGAAATGTTTCTAGCTTAGGCAGCCAAGCATATCAATATTATAAATTGTTTAGACATGGCAAAAATCGTTATTACATTAACACTAAAAAGTCATCTAATGAAAAGGAAGCTCCAATGAAGCCCTCTATTAGAGGTGTTACGGTAAGAATATTTCTTTCCAAGCCAATGAATAATCAGCAACAACACAAACCCACAAAGTTAGGAAAGCAATATACAACAACCTATACAAGCATAATCGGATACCAATAGTGGAAAAAGCTACATAATGTAGTGAAAGACCATGAAGGTGCTTCAAGGAATGTCAAAGCAAATGTTTGGCATTCGATTGATATTCTGTTCCAAATGTGTGAAAAAGTCAACCACTCCTAGCACGATAAAAAGAGCTTTCAAGACAACTTACAAGTGTTCAAAAAAGCATTTAGAGCTGCTTGGACTGACACCAACATTACACACTCCATGGTATGTTTCTAGCTTACTCTTGTTTTCTAGTCCTCGATACAACTTACATTGTATGTTTTCTTATGCAGCATATTCTCTATAACCACATGCCTTACTTTATCAACAAGTATGGAGATCCTAGCATTTGGAACACACAAGGGCTTGAGAAATCATACTATATGGCTCAAAATGCATATTTCAGGCACACACAACATGGTGGTGGAAAAAGTAAGGCAAACAACCTACAAGAAGTGTTCCAATGGTTCTATAGAAGGATACTGCAAAACAACTACACAAAAAAGAAACCTTGAGGTCATCCAAACTGATGTAGACACTCAGAGATATGGAAAGGACAAGATTAAAGAATTTTGAAGCATTTAAAAACTCAAATGCCATACAAGCACAAAACAAATGGAGAGAACAACATAAGTCTTTTACAATGTATATTTCCATTCTAATGACTTGTAATTCCTGTGGTTCTAGATTTTGTTTATACCTTAGCAAACGGTGTTTGCCATACTCTTCAAGTTCCTGTGGGTTCTCTATGCCTAGATACAATGCTACTGCAACATAGGTATGAAAGTAACCCCTTCGGGTGCTGGCATAACCAAGGTAGCATCCAAAAATTTCTAAGGAAGTGGACTTCTCTATCAAAATAATCTTCTCATAACTTTTAGGAATAATTGTTCCACCTAGAAATAGAAACAATGTCTTGAATAAAAAATTTACAACTCTCCCTTCCTGGCTCATGGCATTGTGGTAGATTATCATCGTTGCCTTAGACAATTTGGGTAGGTAGTGAGAGAGAGCTGCGTCTCGGCCATAGTACTCCCTTTTATGCCATTGCAAGAATTTGTCATTGACTTTAAACGTACTCTGTAAAACAAAATACTCAAGGAAACATAAATCTACATATCACTTCTTCACACACGCACACACACACACACACACACAGAGAATTTTAATGTCGTAGGAACAATTGCAAGAGACCAAAACTATCTATCTGACGGAAAGTCAGATTCAAACACAACATGTGTTGAATATCAACTCCATGAACTAACCACTTCTGTCACATTTGGGTGTGGTGGAAGGATTAGTCCATTTTTGTTTATTTATGCACACACCTGAGTCTCATCTATCACAAACAATTGGTCTTGCCAAAGGTTAATAGAACTTTTGCTATCTTCTCCTACTATGTTCATCCACTCCTTTGTGGAGTCATTCAACTTATCATACCCATATTTGGCCTGAAGCTCCATGAAGGTCCTATCGTCTAGCACAAAGCCATCATCTTTGAACTTTTGTGCTTTGCTCAAACATAGGCTGAGACACTCTTTACTATTGTAATTCTCCTCCAATGCTAAGTCATCATTGTCATCTTCTGAGACAAAACCACTGCTCTCTTCCTGAAATTTGACAATAGCACATAGAGCAAAATCTTCCCTAAGACTGAAAATATTCTAAATGTCAGATAAGAGTACATAACGTTTGTTATCCATAATGAATTCTAGCAGTACTAGCAATATTAGACCACATTGCTCCACTTTATAGAGATCTACATCCAGAGGTCTCTGTATGTTGCACGTCTTAAGAGCAACAATATCCGTAGACTTGGCCTCCTCTTCCTCTTGTACTAATTGTATCTCTTCCTCAACTTTTGCCTCTTGAGAAGGTAACTCATCTTCTTGGGGAATCTCATCTTCAATAGTACCTTCATAGAGAGGCTATTCACCCCTTTCAGGAAGCTCTTTATAGAGGCAGTGCAAGTAGCAGAGGAATCCCAATGGCTCATACATCAGCCTCTGTAGCAACTCATGTGTGTGTGGTACACCAAGTAGGCTTATACGAAGATGGGAGTTGCTGGTACTTCTTATATAAAAAATTGTTTGCCTTCTTGCTCTGCGCACAATCCAGCAAGTGCACATAAGCCTGATCCCTTCGCAGCAGCCTTCCTTTGGATTCTGCTTTTTCGAAACCATCCCTCTATTTTGATAGGTACTCTACATGTTGGTCCAAAATCGACTCTACTGGTGGCAAAGGCTTGTTAAACATCTCAGCAATTATGTGAAAGTTATCAGCAGCTCTAGCATTACAAACAAAACCAAAAAGTCTCAATTAAGGCAAGATCATTGCTCTCAATAATTTCCTCCTTCTTGTCCTCAAGGTCTATGCTAAGAGCTTGCTACTTCTTCTTCTACATGTCCATGTCACCAGTTGGCCCTTTCTCCTCCTTAGCCTCCGTTGATTGAGAAATCGAAATCCCTCTTAATAGAGGGCCTCTGGGGCGAGCAGGTCATTTGGAAAGGGACACCAGACTAAGAACACCAACTTTCTCATGTTCATCTTCATCTGTCCCCATATCCTAGTCTTCTGAATAGGGTTCCTCATCATTATGCTGCTTAACAAAGTAAAGGGGGGAATTGGATTCTCTCGGCTCCACAGTTAGAAATCCTTACTGCTCTGTCTCTCCTCTCACAAGCTGTGGCTCCTCTATCCGTGCCATAACCTCGTCAGGGTCGTCAGTAGTGAGGTCAATAGACCTTTTTTTGTGGTCCTCAACAGCTTTGGAGCCTTCATCTCCACATGTCGCTCCTCCCCGTAGCACTAAATTCTGCATCCAATGTCCTGGCTCCCCACTTAAGCCTTCTCTGTTTTGATCAGTAAAACACTAGGAGGAATTAGAACCCGAGCAACCCCTCTATCTATATTTGTGTAGTTTGGCACGATAGCGCACTTCCATTCCTCTTACAAGCACCATATCATGCCAAACTACACAAACCACTCTCTCTCTCTCTCTTTGTGTGTGTACTATATGTGTGTGTCTGTGTTGCATATGTTTCTGTGTGTGTGTGTGTGTGTGTGTGTGAAAGATTGTGTGTGTTTGTCTGTGCATGCATGTCTTTGTGTCTAAGTGTGCGTGTGTGTGTGTGTGTGTGTGTGAGAGAGAGAGAGAGAGAGAGAGAGAGAGAGAGAGAGAGAGAGAGAGAGAGAGAGAGAGAGAGAGAGAGAGAGAGAGAGAGAGAAAGCAAGCTTACCTATTGCCATTGCTGCCTACTTACGTGGGAGTGGATTCTCTCTCTCTCTCTCTCTGTCTCTCTCAAAAACGAGAACCGTTAATAGTAGTGTGAGGTTTAAATAACCCAAACGTGTGAGTCCATTCTTTTTAATCTATTTGTAAGGGTTTGCGTGAGAGAGAGAGAGAGAGAGAGAGAGAGAGAGAGAGAGAGAGAGAGAGAGAGAGAGAGAGAGAGAGAGAGAGAGAGAGAGAGAGAGGCTACAACATTTGTCCACATGTGATAGTAATAACTGACACGTGTGATGTTGACCATTCACACGTGTGAATTATGAATATTAAAAACGACACATTTTTTATTCTATTTGTAAACGGTGCGAGAGAGAGACTGACATTTGTCCAGCAACACAAGAAGGCACTGACAGCGGTCCATCAAATATGACAAGGCACCGATGGCTTTGGTATGTCTTTCTTTTGATGTGTACACACACACACACACACACACACACACACACACACACACACACACACACACTCAAACACACACACACACACAGAGGAGATGATAAGGAGCTTTAAGAGGGGTGTGTTTGTCTTTGTGGCAATGGAAGATGGTGAGAGACAACTCTCCCTTGACCCGATGGATCTCAGGACTCTCATGAATAGGACAGCACAGATCTCAGACACAATCCTATATGTGTGCCTAAAGTAAGTATGCGAATTGCCTTTACTGATGATATGGTCCTTTTCTCTTTAGGTTTTTCCTTTTTCCTCAATGAGTTACCCTTGTTTTGCAGTTTAATAAACTGCCAGCTTCCTCGAGAGAGCCATTTTGAGGTGTTTATTCTGAACTCATAGCTGGCACCATTGCTAAGAAAAAAGAGCACTTCCCAACACCAGATACAAAAGTGGTTCACGTATTTGAACATGCTCGAGGTTACAATAGTAATTCTTCCAAGGTATGTTACTTCTCTATCTTTTTAGTCATATGCATCTAATAGATAGGGGATGCCTTAGTTATAGACATTTCTTTTTTGCAGGAACCATTGGAGCCTTGCGTGTATAGAATTGGATAAGAGAATTGTGTGGACCCTTAATTAAATACCAAGTTCACATCCTAAGTTAGGACTATAAGTAACCATCCAAAGTAGCTTTCTCTAATATCTTAGAGTGCTTGAAGTTGGCAGTGTATCTTATTGTGAAAGCTTATTTGTTATGTAGGTTTATAAAAAGGCTTCTTGCTATTCTTGGTGCCCAATATGAGACTATGAATTGTACAAGTCAGAGATCAAAAAGCAGGTTCAAGTACCCAAGCAAGGAGACTCACACTCCTGTGGTTGGAGAGTGATGATCCATGTAGAATATATTCTCCATATTCTCTTCTCCATGCATCCCTTCATGTCCAAGGTAAGTGGAAGAATCATCGGGGTGGACATTGATTTAGCTAGATTAGTTTGACATTATGAATTTTGTGTACTCCAGACCGCCTTATAGAACTATGATAGCAACTATGTGGAGCGCTATAGAGTGACCATGGTACATTTGATCTAAAGAATGCCACGGAGATGACTAATAATAACCAGCCAGACTTCCCTATTACTGTGCAGACGTTGAGATGCTTCTTCTGGATGAAGGGGGGGAGCCAAAGCCTTCTAAGGACATAGAGGCAAATGCTGAAGGAAAGACAGAGCCAATGCCTGAAGATAAGACAGAGCGAAGGCCCGATGATGAGGTGAACAATGAATAACCCAAGGCTGATGAGGCAAAGCAAGATAAAGAGGCATAGCACCAAAGCCAAAGCCTGAAGAGAAGACAGAGGCAAAGCAAGATAAAGAGGCATAGCACCAAAGCCAAAGCCCGAAGAGAAGACAGAGGCAAAGCAAACTGAAGAGACAGAGCCAATGCCTGATGAGGAGGTGAACAATGAAGAACCCAATACTGTTGAGGCAAAGCAAGCTAAAGAGACAAAGCCAAAGCATGAAGAGAAAACAAAGGCAAAGCGAACTGAAGAGACAAAGCCAAGGCGGCCTGATGAGGAGGTGAACAATGAAGAACCCAAGGCTGATGATGAGGATCCTAAGGCTAGTGAGGATCCCAAGCCTGATGAATATCCCAAGACTAATGTACCTGATGATGTAATGTAACCATCTCAATTTTAACAATTATTTTTATTAAGTGCTTATTGTCCCTTAACAACAACGATTATAAGTTTCAATCATATTAACACTTATTAGAAGTATGAATCATGTTAATAATGGTTCTAGACATGAGGAGGCTTATCATCTTGGATGTGAATGGACTACTGCTCAAAAGACAGCCCAAGAGCTTTGGACCAAGTGTTGCAAGGAATTACAAAGTTGGGGGCATGCATGTCATGCTAAGGCCCAAATTGTATCAATTCATCAACTTTGTAACTAAGCACTTTAGATTGGCCATCTGGTCCTCAATGATGATGCATAATTTGAGGCCTCTTGTCATGCTAGTTTCAAGAGAATCTAAGATTGAGGAGACAGAATTGTATTTTGTATATGACCAAAGGCACTGTTATCTTGACCCAGGTGTTTGTCATCCCGACAAACACCTGGGTACTATTGCATATGAAGCGCTATGAGGATATCCAACATCCGTATGATCCCACGAATACATTATTAATTGATGATACCCCTGAAAAGGCAATGTATAATCCTATTGGAACATGGATATTACCCCTTCCTTTTGAAGATAACCCAGATGAAGTTTATTTGGAAGAACAATTGATTCCATATTTAGATGGATTATATAAATCAAAAGACTCTGTATAAGATTATGTAATGAGAAACCCATTTTTGTAATGTAATGTCTTCAACTGTATAAGTCAGACAAAAGGCTCTTGATGATTAATTATGTTAAAAGAGTACATTCAAATGGGTAATGTCAAGTAGGAGTGTCATTAACAAGATGGACTTGATTATGTGAAAAGAGTACATTGAAATGGGTAGAGTCAAGTAGGAATGATCTTGACTGTGTTAACCAATTCTTTGCATTGTATTAGTTGCTCCCTTCTAAGGAGGACTTTTCTTCCATTGTGAATGAAAGTAAAGTGTGCCGGCATGTCTTGCAAGGATTCTTTGACAGTATCCTTCCTTAGTTGTTGTAGATTACATTTCTCCCATATAGAAACAATTGTCACCAGTGTTGAAGCTTCATTAATCACTTCAATGTCTAGGACTTTGTTGTCCACTGCACTTGTGGCTTCCTAATCCATTGGCACCAACTCTCCATTGATGTAACGAGACCTACTATACTAGAAGGACAAGATAAAAGTTTGAGTTGCAATCATGTACTTTTCAACTATTGTCTCTAGTGCAATGTTACAATGGATATCATCAAAAACTTTACTTCGCCATCCCTGAAGTCTTGCTAAGAGTAATTTATCCAAATCTTGCTAAGAGTAATTTATCCAAATCTTTGTAGACGAGCATGGTTCTTGCTATCTTCACTTGGAATAAGCTAAAAATCTCCACAAACACAGTAATTAGTAGGTAAACCACAATTCTCACTACATGAGTTGGAATGCTCCCTCGTAGGGAGCGTTGCACATCCTTGAAGAGCTTGTTCCTTGCTGACTCCATTACTGTTGAGGAGTCTGGGATAGGCTAATCCATGTAGTTCCACTCAGCTTGCAAAGTTACCTCTTCCAAGTGGCCACCACAATTGTGTTTCTTGTTTAGCAGATGGTAGCATTAGGGCCAAAAACGGCTAGAAAAGGGCTATTTGTTAATCTAAGGATTAAGAAATTGTCCAATTGTGAATTGACACGTATACAAAAGTATGGCATTCTTGTCTCCTCTAAATGTCTTCTTAACGGTTCTATTTTAGTGGCGAACGGCTAAAACGGCTTAATTTAGACGTTTACGATGGCTAACATTAAAGTTTGGGTCCAAAATAGTGACATCTTGTTCCATTTTATATTTCAAAAAATCAAGCAGGAAGATACGAAATCTTCTCTTTTCAGGCTCTGAAAACAACGCTATTAATGACAAATCACCAAATTTTTTCAAACGTCTACTTTCCACCTTCCCTCCATTTTGGTATGGCTCATTCCCTTTTCCACCTTCCCTCCATTTTGGCATATGGCTTATTCTCCTTTCTTTGCATTTTCAAAAGACTCACTATTTTTCTCTCATCTGTGAGCTTCTATGGCGTCCTCACGTCGTCCTTCTCATAATATAACTTCTTTTGATTTTCATAACACCAGAGAGGATGGTGTTTGGAAACCCGTGTCTTTTCGTGTGAATGATTGGGTAACAATGCTTCCCTCTTGCAAAGGTGCCCACAGGGTGAAAAGAACCAAGCAAAATGAAGTGAAATCACTCAAATGCCATTCCACAATGAAATCACCTATGTCGTCTACATGAAGGTGTTCACCTGCATTTTGGCTCTGAATAACTGAAGGAATGTCTGTATGTGAGAAGAGCCACTTTAATGTTTCATGACTCTCTACTGGCACATGAGCTGATCCAATCCACCATAGCTCCATTTCTGATTGAGTTTTGTGGTATGGAGAATCAAGCTTACCTTGACTGTAGTCCAATGCTTTATTCATTAGGGATATAGATATTCTTTCCATTTTTTGACATTTTTGGATTTGAGCTTCATCTAATTTTATAACAAATACAAGTTTTCCTTCACAATCTATTTCTCAAATGTTGTAATATCTCACCATAAAAGATTGGACTTTTCTAATGTTCATCCAAATATTATTATAAACGTTGTATTCAAAAGACGATTTTTTTTGTCTCTCATATGGCATTGTTCCCTCAATATAGAAATACTCTCCGAAATGTTTGGAAATTTCCTCATTTAACAGAGTTCTATATTTTCCAACATTGTGAGGTCTAGGCAACCCAAAAGCTTTGATTTTGTAATACTTAAGGACCCTGAACCAAGTTTTAGAGATGGCTCTGTATCCCTTTCTACTCACTCCCACTGTGTCACAAACTTCTTGCATTTGGGAAGGCTGGACCAATAAGTCCATATCTTTTAGTAGATGTTGAAAGACTAGTTTTTTTTTAGTTTGATTTTCAGGAAGTTTCAAAAGTTTCAAGATATCCGACCTATTCATAAGCTCATTCAAAAATCTTACCCTTTCCTAAGCATTAGACATGTCAAATCCTAGAAGGGTAGTAACATGATCTCTTACAAGTTTTAACCTTTTTTTCCTTTGTCCAGATCTCTCTGTCAAGTTAACTACATTCTGCATTCGTTTTACTTGTGCTCTTAACCCTATTGGAGTTTCTTTTAAGGTTTTCAATTGATCATTTTCTTGTTTCAAAGACACTATTTTGTTTTCAAGTTCTATAATTTTTGTTGCATTCAAAGATAAAGTATTTTGAAGATATGTAATATATTCTGCATGTGATTGAGATAGTCTTGAACTATAACCAAGTAAGCCATCCACCCCATCACCAACAAATCTAATCAAATCATGTGGTGTGTGAAAAGAAGGATACCGTCCTGTTCTGGGATCCGGTGGATATAGACTTCCATCTGTCCTTAGGTCAATATGCTTCTTTCCTTCGTTGCGAAGATGTTGAGATTCATTCGCACATGAAAGGGGTCTTTGGTAGACACTCCGTGTAGTTGCATACTCTTGGTTGAGCTTGATATTCAAATGAAACTTATGATTAGATGTATCACTCATTACTAACACAGCTAAAAATATTAGCAGAGCTATTAGAACATGAGAGACGCAGAAGAATGAGAATGAGATGTATCTTGTGAAATTCTTAGAGAAGCAGAGGAGTAAAATTTTTTGGAGAATGGATGAGAGCACGTTCAGAGGGAATGGTCATTCAAAAGTAAGAGAAATAAGTATTTGCCACGAAGTCACTAAAAGAGGACAAATTTTGAGACGAGCCATTAAAGAGTAGCATGAAAATGATATATTTTTTTAGATTTTAAAATATGTACTTAGATACGTGTTCAATCACATAGATACGCTTTAAATATCCAAAACGGCCAAATTTGGAGCCGTTTTGACCGTCAACATTCTACTAATTAGCAAGTTAGCGAAATTCCTTACACAGCCCATTTTGAGACGTTTTTTGGCCCTAATGAAATGATCATAGAAAAAGATACCTGCATCTACAAGGCTTTTGTTTCTCCTCCCCTCATACTATAGCCAACCAATGTGTGCATGAACCACATTCATAATTCCAGTGATGCACTCAACTGGCTCCCACTCCTCATAGGATGAGGGATACACATATGCAACCATAGAGATGGAGAGTTTGCATAGTTCATGAGACCATTATGAGAAAATGAAAGTGATAGATTAACTTACAGTTTGGTCTATGCGAGGGCAAAGATATGTCATC
Source organism: Cibotium barometz (assembly GCF_041138505.1). NCBI lineage: Eukaryota > Viridiplantae > Streptophyta > Polypodiopsida > Cyatheales > Cibotiaceae > Cibotium > Cibotium barometz. The sequence goes on along the minus strand of NC_141047.1, from coordinate 27,316,478 downwards.
TTGACTCTCAAGCACAAGCTCATTATGCATATATACATGCTGCACTAGGACCTCCTTGATGGTTGTCCTTCCAGCCTCTATCTTAAAGTATTTCACTCTTCCTTTCCATGACACCCTGAAGACATTCTTGTTGTTTGTCTTTCTTCTCTTCCTTGGCTGCATAAGGACCCAGGTGCCCTTGGTGATTAGCACTTCAGTCCATTGATTTTGTGCATAGATAGAGTTGGATATACAAGTATGGCAAACACTGATGATCTTGGTCTTCTTGTCCTAGGAATTGAATCATCTATGATGGCATTAGTGGGGAAAAATCGGGATAATAAAAAAATCTCCTTGTCCTAGGAATTGAATCATCTATGATGGCATTAGTGGGGAAAAATCGGGATAATAAAAAACGAGATTTGCTACCCATCGTTTCAAGAGGAAATGGAGTGCAGAAGGTTGAAGCTTGGGGAAATGGAGTACAGAAGGTAGAGGAAATGAAAAGAGCGCGAGAAATTGTTTAAGCCCAAGAGGAAGTCTGAGAAGGAGGGAATTTTTCCTCCTCTGCAAAGATACGTGTATTTAATATATGGATAGGAATAGAAGTTTCCCTCTCTACAAAAGTGTAGGTGTGTTTAATGCATTTGAGTGTGAAAAGTGACTATCAAGTATAAGTAGAATACATTTTGAGGTGGAAAAGAAGAATTTTTGGATTTAGGAAAAAGAAATAACCTATTTTTCAACTTAACGTTGCCTTCTTCCTGATTGGATGCACTCTTTTTTCTCTCTCTCTAACGAAAAGGCCCTATGAATGACCTCCAAAATATCCTAATGGGTTTTAAGGGAGTTGTTATTACTGCGATAAGAAGAGTCACACTAAAGAAGTAGGCTGACGAGAAGAATAGTACCTTGAAGTCTTTATGGAAGGGAAAGGAGTCAGTTAACAATGCCAAGACCGAGTTTTAAAGGAGTTGTTATTACTGTGATAAGAAGAGTCACACTAAAGAAGTAGGCTGACGAGAAGAATATTACCCTGAAGTCTTTATGGAAGGGAAAGGAGTCAGTTAATAATGCCAAGACTGAGCTTGAACTTTGGGTTGCCACTTGAAGGGATATGTTCATCTCCTCAAGATCCAATTGTTGATGATTCATGGATTTTGGATAGTGGATTGTAACATACCCATCTTCACTAATAAAGAAATGTTCATGTAATAGATAAATTTATGAGTTTTTGTGGTATAAAAATCAATGATTTTATTATTTGAGTCATTTCTACTTAGAATCTTCAAATTCTGAGTCCAAATTTGGAATCTGCGCGTGATTTTATCCTAATATAGGATTTTATAGCATCCAAAAAAACGGACACCGGATCAAGCTTATACGTAAATTTCAGTCATTTTAGTTAAAAACGACGACCTTTAAACCTTAATAAATACACGACCGGGCGTCCGATTGACGAACGGTCTGAATCCCAATGACCAGGAGAACCTCTCGGACAAAAAAAAAAAATTCGCCCCCCTGGGGCGGCGGTCCAGCACGCAAATCGAGACAGGCGTCCTAAATTTGGAAACCCTGCTCCAAAATTTGGGTCGTATACACTTACTAGGGCGCCCGTACGATGGCCGCAAAAGAACCAAAGGATGGCCACCCACTGTGTGATCCACACGTACCCCTACGTGGACACCCATGCTGCCCTAGACCAGATAAGGTACATGCGTACCACTCCTTTCCCTGACAACAACTGACACTGTAACTTTCCCCTAGACCCATGCAGGCCACTGATCCATAGCCTTTGCTGGTACACCGTCCTTTCGTCTCCTTGCTTTGCGCAGTGCTCGTACCCGTACCCCACAGCTATATAAACCCCCGGGGTGCTCCACAGGCAATACACATTTCTACGCAGCGTATGCCCTGTTGTACCGCCATCCATCCCTGTGTAGTGTACTTGCTACAGTACAGTCGCCCCTTGCAGCCGCCCCTCTCACACCCCCTCTCTTTTCAGATAAGTGCTAGGAGGTAGTGTCCTTAACTCTTTTCTCCCCCCCCATGTGAATAGACTTACAGTAGCCCTCAACCCTTCTTCCCCTTTACCAAAACGTTTTTGTCTTTTGTCTTAAGGACATCTCACGATTCCCCCCCCATTTGCGTAGACTTTAATAAGAGGTTTTTGCCTTAAGAAAGGATTCATGCACTATAGTCTTTTGCTTGATTGTGTAGAAGAAAGCACAAGGACGATAGCATCAAAGTTGGTGGTTTCAAATACAATTCTCTCTTTAACTTGAGGTTAGTTTTATTGTCGCCCTTTTTGTCTCTATCTATTTGTGTGTTTGTTGTCAATATGTGATGCATAGATAAAGAATTTTTTTTTGTTCATATGTTTGGTTGGCGAGAGAGAGAGAGAGAGAGAGAGAGAGAGAGAGAGAGAGAGAGAGAGGTCTGCACATCAAAATACTTTCTTTATCTCATCGAGTGTTTGAATATTGATAATTTGTAATGCAAATGTTAATGTAATAACGATTTTTGCCATGTTTAAACAATTTATAATATTGATATGCTTGGCTGCCTAAGCTAGAAACATTTCATTTATTAGACTACTGCCTTTGAGATTGTAAAGAGAGTTCTAGAGAGAGAATATATGGGCCTTAGAGAATATACAAACTATAGTAGCCTTGGAGAATATACAAATTGTAGTAGTCTTATATTAGCAAAGAAACATTCATAAAAAAGAAATAAACTTTCTTTATGGTTTTGCCAATGCTTTAATTTTAATCCTCAGTATATTTATATAGTCTTAGACCCTTATAAGCTAGATGAAAATCTCAACCTCCTCTCAATCAAAGAGGCATTGGGATTACTAGATGGCTTTTACATTGTGGGTAGTAGATAAAGGAGCTCCGAGGAAAAGCGATTCATTTTTAGGGAAATACTAAAGTGCATTCTATTAAGGAAATTGGTAAAGATAATGTCATAAGCTTTAAGATTATTGATGGATGTCTCTTCTCTTTGTCTCTCTCCCGCTCTCTCTCTCTCTTTTACACACACACACACACACACACACACACACACACACACATGTAATATAGAAATAGCTACTCTTGCCTTTTATTGTGTATTTGGTGTGAAATGTAGCTAGGACTGAACACGATCTATCAGGTAATAGGCAGCCCTTCAAAATCATGTAGTCACTTTCCATACTATTGCATGTGCAATAGCACTTAATTCTTTGCTATAGAATGACAAACACCAACATCAGCACACCCTCTCTACTCTAATAAATGAAAAAAAACATTTGAAAGTTTGGTAATAATTTTTTCCAAAGCTATCCAGGGTATATAGACTCACAAAAAACTAGTAATAGTGACAAACAATTGATGTAATTGGAATCCTGTTTTCTGAAATGCAGCTTATTGAAGACATATACCACTCCTTATCACTCTCCAACATTCCTCTGACTTGACATGCAGCCTTAAAACAGGGATACAAATGTCCATTCTCACTGTTCGTAAATCCAAAAGATTTATAGCATGTACACACTATGAGTAACATACGTAAGTAATTTGCTCACATGCACTCGAGCTAACATTATACATACGTCCAATCATATTTTCCCTTTTCCTTTTAGTCCATGATCGAAGAGCTGAATTCCACACCCACTTGCAAGAAAAATCAACATATAGCAAGCTATTTGCATCTGTCAAATATGGTTTACTGATGGAAGAGATGATGTTTGATTCTATTAAATAAGCTGATTTTTTCATTTTCATGGAAAGGAATCTAAATAGTTGTCAATCAAGAGCATTTGATACTATCCTTGAGGCTGTTTCTTTGAACCAGGGTGGTGTATTTTTCCTTGATGGACCAGGTGGATCAGGAAAAACATATCTTTATAATGCCTTGCTATCTCGATTACGTGGAGAGAATCAAGTTACATTGGCATGTGCATCGTGTGGAATAGTTGCATTGTTGCTTTCAAATGGTCGTACAACTCACTCACATTTCAAAATCCCATTGGTTCTCAATGCTTCTAGCACATGTGGTATTAAAGCTAATAGCCCATTGGCTGAGATGTTGAAGCTTGCAAGGCTAATCATTTGGGATGAGGCTCCAACGATGCATCGGTACGCTTATGAAGCATTGGTGGACAGGACGTTGAAAGACATTATACATAGTGATATAGTGTTTGGTGGGAAAGTTATGCTCTTTGGTGGTGACTTCAGGCAAATCTTATCAGCTGTGCCAAAGGGATTACCTGAGGATATTGTTGATGTAACATTCTACCGGGGTCACATATCTGGAGATATGTGAATGTTTTAAAGCTCACCCAAAACATGTGGGTCAGACAGAGTGCTTATGATTGTATAAAACAAGAATTTGTCAAATGGACATTACAAATTGGAGATGGCTCTATAGGCCATCCAAACAATCAAGATAGAGTGGTAATTCCACCATGAATGTTGATCCATGGGAACTCCATTTTGAGTTTGGTAGAATGGATATACAAAGATATTCAGAGAGTGGAGGATTATGGATGCTTCTTGAAAGATCGTGCTATTATTGTACCATGAAATCTAGAGGTTAATGAGATCAAGGTATTTATTAAAGGAGGATAAAACACCTACGATTTAGGGTGAAGAATTGCTAGAGCTAGTGAAAGATCAGGCAAAATCTTTCAAAGGTAAGCGCCGAGGCCCCGATCTAGTGAAGCTATTTGTGAGCTAAGAATTCGTGTCGCAAGAAGTGATGGAAGATGACGCTCTCGTGAAAAAGTGCTTTTCAAGTTATAACTTTGTACAAAATACATTCGCGAATCTGCAAGCATTTAAAGAAAGCTCATTTTTCTTTGGGAGATTGATGGCCTATGTGAGTGAAAACTGGCTAGGATCCACAAATTGAGGCCTATGAAAGATACCCGTGTTATTAGTGTTAGTCTTGATAAAAAACAGGAGCAGGATGTAACACACACAAGAGAAGCAAACCCTAATCCATAATCATCAATCATAAAGAAGGAGAGAAGCCATAGTCACCATCTCTCTCACAAACACAAAAGGGAACACAACATAGTGTTATGTCCACACTACAAAGTAAACCTAATGTAATGTCCACACCACACATGACCAGCTGGACGCGGTCATAAACACACCACACGATATCTATCTACCATACTGTCACTCTGTCAGCACCCATGTGCTATCCTCCAGCTGTATACGAGCTTGATATTTCAACACTCCCCCTCAAGCTCGACATGTCCATCTCTAGGACTCCCAATCTAGTACGGAAATACTCGAACTTATCCTTACCAAGTGCTTTGGTAAAGATATCTGCAACCTGCTCATCTGTCTGCACATATGTCAAATCAACATGCCCATCGAGCACCTTCTCTCTGATGAAATGATAATGGACCTCAATATGTTTGGTCCTGGCATGATAAACTGGGTTGCTAGCAAGCTGAATACTACTCATGTTGTCACAATGAATGACAACGCTCATATCACTCTGTAGCCTGACATCATCTAGCAACTTTTTCAACCACATAGCCTCACATGCAGCTATGGCTGCTCCACGATACTCTGCCTCTGTGGTAGATAAAGCAACTGTAGGTTGCTTTTTACTGCTCCAACTCACAGCTCCACTACCAAGGCTGAAAACATAGCCACTGGTAGATCTCCTGTCATATGCACTACCGGCCCAATCTGCATCTGTATATCCATAGACATGCATGTCTTTTCCTGCCTCATAGAAAAGACCATAATGCGCGGTAGTTTTGACGTATCTCAGAATCCGTCTCACAGCATCCAAGTGAGGTTTACGAGGACTCTGCATAAACTGACTCACCAAACCAACTGCATAACTGATATCTGGCCTCGTAATGGTCATGTAGATAAGACTACCAACCATTTTCCTGTACATGGTGATATCATCAAGCTCATCACCCAAATCAGCCCTAAGCTTCATGTTTTGCTCTAATGGTGTCAACATTGGTTTGCATGCTGTCATACCATACTTTGCCAGCATGTCAAGTGCATATTGCCTTTGCACCAACCATATACCTGTGTTTGTTCTTATCACCTCAATGCCAAGAAAGAACCTTAAATCACCAAGGTCTTTCATATCAAACTCTTTGCTTAAAGAGGTCTTAACCTCATCAATGCCTTTCCCACAATCACCTGTGATAATCAGATCATCAACATAAATGACTATCATCACAATACCATCATGTGTCTTCTTCACATAAAGTTAAGAGTCTGCATTTCCAACCACAAATCCAATACTGACAAGATATCTGCTGATCTTGTCACTCCAAGCACGAGGTGCTTGCTTCAAACCATAGAGTGCTTTCTTTAACCTGCAAACGAAAGTAGGATATTTTGGATGTACATAACCTTCTGGCTGTTCCATGTACACCTCTTCTTGTAGATCACCATTCAAGAAAGCATTCTTGACATCCATTTGATGTAAAGCCCAACCTTTTTGTACTGCTAATGCAATGATAGACCTCACTGTAGCCATTTTAGCCACTGGGCTGAAAGTTTCATCATAATCAAGACCATAAGTTTGTGCATATCCTTTAGCGACCAGCCTTGCCTTATGTCTCTCTAGGCTGCCATCTGACTTGCACTTTACCTTATACACCCATTTGCATCCAATTGCATTCTTTCCTTTAGGTAACTCAGCCAATTCCCATGTATCATTTTTGTCCAAAGCATCCATCTCTTCATCCATGGCTTTCTGCCATACATGCTCTCCAATAGCCTCTGAATAGCATGTAGGTTCCACATGCTTTACCATAGATGTCATGTATGCATAATGCATAGCAAAATCCCTATATGTCAATCTTTCCACTGGATATCTGACTCGCTGGGATCTCCGCAATGCATGCGGGTCACTCTGTACACCTGTAACTCGAGCATGTGGTGGCACATATCTGTCCTGCCTAGCACCAGGTGTGCGTAAAATAGGTATCCCGAGCTCCTCATCCAAACTCTCTGAGCTAGAGGACTCATAGCCTGTGATTCCAATGCCTTCGACTTTCTTCTTGCCTTTATCCATAGCACTACTCCCAGTGCTCACACTCTCATGTCTCAGACGTCCTGACCATGGACGTACACTGCTACTACTCTCAGCTTCTGCTGCTGGCCCAGACATAGTAGTAGAGCTAGAACTTGCTTGTGATGGCAAGTTCACAGGCACATTAGCCTCAAGTGTGTCAATGACTCCCTCATCTCTTGCTTTGTACCAACTAGCAAGCTCATCAAACACTACATCACGTGAGATGACTACTTGTCTAGTTTGAGGGTTATAACATTTGTAAGCCTTTCGATCCTGTGCATAACCAACAAATACACATTTCTCTGCCTTAGGATCCAACTTCCGTCTTCTTTCATCAGGCACATGAACATAAGCTACACATCCAAAGACTTTCAGATGTCCAATATCTGGCCTGTAACCTGTAAGCCGCATCTCAGGCGTGCTTCCATGAATGGCTGCTGTAGGTGATTTGTTCAGGATATACACTGCAGTAGCACATGCTTCTGCCCAATAGTAATCTGGCATGCTCTTTTCATTGAGCATTGCCCTTGCCACTTCACATATGACACGATTCTTTCTCTCAGCCACACCATTCTGCTGAGGTGTATACCTGCATGTCAACTGTCTTCTTATCCCATGCTTCCGTAAGAAATGCTCAAATGCTTTTGAGGTGTATTCACCACCTCCATCTGTTCTCAGACACTTAATCCAACAGCCATATTGTTTTTCTACAAGAGCTTTGAAATCCATGAATTTTTCCAGCACTTCACTCTTCTCTCTCAAAAAATATATCCATGTCATCCTGCTGAAGTCATCTATAAATGTCACATAGTATAGACTTCCTTTGATAGATGGGTTTTGTGCTGGGCCCCATACATCACTGTGCACTATTTCAAGTGGTCTATTACTCATGTTTCCTTCTCTAGGAAACCTCAACCTTGCCTGCTTTCCAAACTGACAGGCTTCACAAACATGCATATGTCCATCATATTTAAATCGAGGCAATCCACTGACAATGCCTCTTGTTTGCATGTTCTTTAATCTCTGTATATTGACATGCCCAATCCTCTTGTGCCACATGTCAATGTCCTGCACAATCCCATTGCTCTTTGAAAACATGGCTGAGCTCAATTCTGGTATGCCTGCATTCAATTTGAACAACCTTCCTTCCTTCTTGCCCTTGGCAACCAATCTACAGCCATGCTTAAAATCTTCCACAAAACAGCCTTTCTCATTGAATCTGACTTGTAGTCCCTGCTCAACCATTTGTCCTACTGATGCCAAACTCTTTGTGATGGATGGTACATATAACACTTCTGACATATTTTTCACATTTCCATCATGCATCTTCAAAGGCACACTGCCAACATGTGTTATAAGATGCTGAGTATCATCTCCTGTGACCACATAACCATTTGTATCCAATGGTTGCATCTTCTCAAACCACTCACCATGACATGTCATGTGGTTTGAGGCACCTGAATCCATATACCATGACTCATCTCGAGCATTCTGAGAATCCATTGTCCCCATAACATGCTTCATTGCAAAAAGATGGTTTGAACTCCCATCATTGTTACTGGTAGATGCATAATTTCCATGTTGTGGTCTTCCATTCCTCGCATCATTCTGCTTTTTGTAACAATCTTTTGCCAAATGTCCAAGTTTGCCACAATAATAACATTCAATCCCATTCAAATTTTGTTGAGGACCTTGCCATCGTCCTCTACCACGAGCACCTGTTCCAAATCTCCCCCTATGGGATTGAAATCCACGACCTCCACGTGATCCAAATGATGACTGTGAATTCTGAAAATTCTGATTTGATTGTGGTTGAGTAGACCTGTCATTCCAACCACGTCCTCCACGGCCTCGAGGGGTAAATCTCCCCCCTGCCTCGAGAGCCTCTAGATGAGTAAAAAGCCTGATTTCTTGCATGTTCATCATTGCTTGACGAGGATGCACCACCTGTAACACTCATACCACCAAGGCCAAGCTTCAATTCTTCAACAATGAGCAGTGACACAAGCTCATTAAAGTCTGGCATTCCTCCCAATCTTACTGAGATGGAAGTGTCAAAAGATTTGTATTCTTTGCCTAAACCACGCAATGTGAGAGCAACCAAATCATCATCATCCATTGGGGCATGGATCGATGACAAGGAATCAGCATAACCCTTGATTTCCTGAACATACTCATGTATGCTCCTATTCCTTCGTGTTACACTGTGAATCTGTTGCTTTAGTTGTATCTTCCTTGCACCAGTGTCTGTCTCATACATTCGGCACAATATACCCCATGCTTCTTTCGGTGTATCTGCATCTTGGATATGAATAAGCAAGGCATCTATTACACATATGGAAAAATAATGCAACACCTTCGAAGACCGCTCTACCCATTGCTTGTGAGCCAGTAACTGAGCATTATTTGGTTGAGGAGGTAGGTATGGCTCCGGGTCTTCCTCCGAGACAAGACTTCACAACCCTTTGCCTTTCAAAAAACTCTTCATTCGAAACTTCCATACTTGAAAGTTAGTGCGGTCAAGCTTCTCTCCAACAATCTGTATCGGACCATCTCCCATTGTTGCAAAAAAATAGAGTAGATGTACCCTTTCGATTACAATGTACGAAGTACCTGTAATGCTCCAAATCTCTCCAAATCACATCAAATGCTTGCAAATTGTGTGCATTAACATCTCACAATGATTCACCAACAATGTACACTCGATCAAAGTTGAAATTAAATGGAACTCCTTCACAAAAACTTTTCTGGTTTTTTTTCTTGCCAGTAAATTCTCGCCAGTAACCAGTCAAGATTATGCTCTAAATCCTTCAAATCTTGTCCAAATTCAATGATTCAACTTGCATTGGCTTCCCAACACATTGCTCCAACATATCCTAGAAGGGTTTGATCCAATTCTTCAAGGGGAATGAGAACCACCAATTTTTGTAACCTCTGGTTTGAATTTTTCTGCATCTGTTAGGTACCACCTCTCACTAAAATTGCTCTATCTCCTTCAAATCTTCTCCAAATCCAAAACTTTTTGATTCAAAAGTTTAGCAACTCATATGAATTTACTTGTACCAAAGGAATTAGGCCAATTTGATATAGACAAAGATTAATGCCTTGATTAAAAATGCTCTGTTTCTGGACAGAATTTCTGCAAACCTGCACACCTCTGATAAATCACTTCAATGAGCTCCAAATACATGAAATGAGCTGCAACCAAGCATCACAAGGCCTTAGCAATGTCTTTGCTAAACTCTCCAAGCTTTAAAGCATTCAATTTGGTGTCCAAATGAGTGAATTAGACCAAATTCATTGCAAACTTTTCAAGAAACTCTTCCAAAAAGCGCCGCCTTCTCTTGGAGCTCTAGGAGAGAGGGGTAATCACTAATGAGTGGATAGGTCTCTTAGCAATGACCTAATCTATCATGGGTATGAAGGGTTTGACTCAATTTTGAGTAGAATTGCCACAATTGATCCTCCACCGGGCATATGTTCTCTGTTTTTGTAGAGTCCAAAAAACCAGATTTTTTTTTCTTCACAAATTGCCTGTAATGCATCAATTTTCATGCAATGGTTTGCTCCAGTGTTGCTAATACATGTGCCCTTTCACAATACATGAGAACCTTTGTGTTTCCTTTGTATTTGCACCAATACTTTTGACAAAATACATTCCTTCACAAGCTTTCCATGAAAGCTTCAAAACCAGAAATTTTTTGCTTGCTTTATGCACTTCAATCTTCACTGAACTTGCTCTTTGATACCTGCAATCCGCAGAGGGGGTCTTGCTACACTCACCAATGGTCCTTAGCTCTCAGATCTGATGCCGATGTGTGCTCCACAGCTTCTCCTTTGCTCCAAGCTCCAATGGCTTCCTTCACAGCTTTTTCTTCTTCTTCTCTCTTCTCTCACTCACTCTCACAACTCAGCTAATGAGCTCTTGGCTCTGATACCATGATAAAAAACAGGAGCAGGATGTAACACACACAAGAGAAGCAAACCCTAATCCATAATCATCAATCATAAAGAAGGAGAGAAGCCATAGTCACCATCTCTCTCACAAACACAAAAGGGAACACAACATAGTGTTATGTCCACACTACAAAGTAAACCTAATGTAATGTCCACACCACACATGACCAGCTGGACGCGGTCATAAACACACCACACGATATCTATCTACCATACTGTCACTCTGTCAGCACCCATGTGCTATCCTCCAGCTGTATACGAGCTTGATATTTCAACAGTCTTCATATCACAAAGGCCATCAATCTTGGTTTACGTCTCACAAGGGTTATCAGTCATACTATGAGTCTCCGAAATCTCTTCTAAGGATAGAATCTCTTCCAAAGGCAAAGGCAGAATCTTCGACAAAACCTCCTCTGAAGGTAAAATCTCCTCTGAAGGCAGCGTTGAATAGCTACTGTTTGACTCTACATGCTATGTGGTCCTCTGAACTAGCCTTGAGTGCATTGCCCGGTCTTGAAAGAGAATACCACCTTAGTGCAAATTTGGTTGTTTCTTCTGAGAATGACGTAATATTGTATCCAATTGAGTACTTGAATAGTTTGAACTTAGGTGGTGGTTACCCTCCTCACTGCTTGCTTCTAAAGATTAATGCTCCTATCATGCTGCTCCGTAATTTGGACCCTTGATAGGGACTTTATAATGGTACTAGATTGATATGCAAGCAATTTCACTCAAAGGTGATAGAAGCAGAAATCATTATACAGGTACAAACTTGGAGAGATGGTCTTTATTCCCAGGATAACATTCATACCAACTATGCTTCAATTACCTTTTGACATGAGATATTTATTTTTTAAACTTTTGGATAAGTAAATGTTTGCTTTTGACTTGTTTTTATATATAGTGGCATTATTTATTTTTCTTGCTTGGTATGAAATACTGAACACACACACATATATATATATATATAGTGGCATTATTTATTTTTCTTGCTTGGTATGAAATACTGAACATATATATATATATATATATATATATATATATATATAGTGGCATTATTTATTTTTCTTGCTTGGTATGAAATACTGAACATATATATATATAAACATATTTCTTGCTTGGTATGAAATACTGAACATATTTCATACCAAGCAAGAAAAATAAATAATGCCACTATATATATATATATATATATATGTTCAGTATTTCATACCAAGCAAGAAAAATAAATAATGCCACTATATATAAAGAGAGTGAGAGACCTTAAAATCTTATGTAAATGATTAGTATAGTGAGTGTTATATTTGATATCACAGGTATATTTCTTAGGATCGATGTGGCAAGGAGATTATTTTCATATGGTGATGGACAAGATATTCATTTGAGCTTCCTTTTCATTTTAGTGATGGTGACTCCACCTAGGCATGATGGAAAGGAAATAGTATCCCCTAGAGATAAATCAAGAAACTATGAGATACCGTCTTTAGTGATGAATCTATGGCACTCAATCATCAGTGGGTCTCGAGTATCGAGATTTGGGTCTCCACTACCCATGATACAAGGGTCTTGATCTCTTATATGTACACATAGGTCTCTACTACCCCATTGGGGATTTACTAGGCACATACTCAATCCACACATGGGTCTACACTACCCACACCTAGATATGCTAGGAGATATCCACAACACATGCATCTGCAATCCACTAATGGGGTCACCATGTCCAATATTGGGGACTTCAGACCCATGTGCAAATACTACCATGGGCGTCCATTATCTTCTCAATCCCCATTGTGCCCAATGACGATATGTCTTGGAACTTCTATAGGCCTTTGATACATAGGATTGATATACTCAAATGGATCTTGTGATAAAGAATTGTCAGTGCATGTTAAGAATGATAGCGAAAATATAATGATTCAATCAGCAACAATAAAGAAAGAAAGGGAGAATAAAGTAGTGGATTTTAGAGAACCATGTGTGGTTAGTGGGGATCCATGTGTAAATAGTGGAGACCCAAAATGCTACAATCTATGTGAAGGATACATTCCACACACTGAGACTAGGTTTAATGAGTCCCTAATTGTCTGCACCCATCATATGCTTACTCATCTCGCCCACCAACTAGGGGCATCTAATACCTACACATGTGTGGTGCCCATGAGTAGACAAGACCCATGTGGATATCAACTAGTCATAGTCACATAGTCTTCACTAGTCATAGAATTATATCCACTACCCATACATATATATCAACAAGTTGAAATGGATCTCCACTATCATACATGGGTCTCAACTAGTTGAAATGGATCTCCACTATCATACATGGGTCTCAACTAGTTGTAATGGATCGGCACTACCATCCATGGGTCTCGACTAGTTGTAAAATGTATCTCCACTACCATCCATGGGTCTCGACTAGTTGTAAATGTATCTCCACTAGCCACACATGGGTCTCGACTAAATGTAAATGTATCTCCACTAGCCACACATGGGTCTGGACTAGTTGTAAATGTATCTCCACTAGCCACACATGGGTCTTGACTAGTAATAATGGCTCTCCTCTAGCCACACATGGGTGTTGATGCATGCTAAGAGGAGCCCAATAGTCTCCACTGGTTAGGTCCAGTACTAAAATGGGTCTCTACTACCTATACATGTAGGTAGTAGAGTCCCATCTATGGGGAGAAGAGACCCATGTGTGTGTAGGTGAGAGCCACACATGTGTGTGTAGAGGAGACCAATGTGTGGGTAGGCGAGAGCCACACATATATAGGGGAGAGTCTGCTTTAAGCACTATGTAACTATATCTCTAGTATACATACATAGAGTGGTAAGAAAGCAGGTCCATTCTATCCAAAAGAATCCATATCCACATGGAGTGGTGAGGAAGCATGTCCATTCTGGAGTGGTGAGGAAGCATGTCCATTCTATCCAAAAGAATCCATATCTAGGCCAAATGGGTCTCCACTACACATACGTACCCATGGGTTTCCAATACTTAAACATGGATTTCTAGCAACATTCTTATGAGAGGGAGACCCATGTAGAAATATGGGTATCTAGTGCTAGTACCAGCACTTGGGTCTCCATATATGTATTGATCTCTAATATGTATACATAGGTCTCTACTATGCCATTGGAAATCTACTAGGCACATACCCAATTCACACATGGGTCTACACTACCCACACCTGGATATGCTAAGAGATATCCACAACTCATGCATCTTCAAACCACTAATGGGGTCACCATGTCCAATATTGGGGACTTCAAACCCATGTGCAAATACCTACCATGGGCGTCCATTATCTTCTTGGTCCCCATTACACCCACACATAGGTCTATAATGCTCATACATAGTACGATTAGTTGCACGTGAAGACTCTTTGAACTCTACTCCTTGACAAACTACAAACCACTTATAGTAGTAAACCCATAATAAGTAGTAGAGATTCAAGCGGGAATACCTATGACCCAAATGAAACTACTATGGACTCACATGCACATGTATACATGAAACTAAATGTGCACAAACATGCACATGCATACATGACACTAATGTGCACAAACATGCACATGCATACATGACACTAATGTGCATAACAACCATCGGTCATAATTAGTACAACATCGCTTGCAAAAAGGGTTATGCAAATGTGCAAACCTAACTAATGGGAATGTTGCTACACGGTCTCCGCTACGTAGACATGGGTCTCCTCCACATGTGAAAATAATAACATCATGAGCTTATGCATGGATTAAAGAGGAAGATTTACAAAGTATAATAACATCATGAGCTTTTGCATGGATTAGAAAATAATAATTTATTGAAAAGATAGATATTGCACCTTGCTAGGTATGTAGAGCCTCGTGTGTAGAAGCTTATGATGTTCAAAACTATAGGGAAAGATAAGGAAAAAGTCCCTCTTTCTTATGAGAGAAGGTTCCCACAATAACATCTGAATGTAAATATAGAGATCCATTATATAGATATAGATATCGATTAGAAAATACAAGAAATTCAATACTCAAATTAGAAGACCCACAAGAAGGTAGTGGGAATCCATTAGCTATTATAAGAGACCCATGAGATGGTAGTGTAGATGTATTACACATAAGTTGAATATAGATATCCATGTGAGAAATGAGCATTGTAACTATTAAACTCATGTACTAGGTGTCTACTACTATTGGATGGGTCTACATCATACCTAATTGGTCTTGAATGCTATCATAGCAGTGATGATACAAAGAGAAGTATTTGTGTGGTGTGGGAGACTTTGCATTATACCTCATTTCTTTTCTAATGACTTTGCAAAGGCAAAGGCTTTAGGTAGATGGATTGTCAGAAGATAAAGTCTCTTTTACCCTATACAATAGAGAAAAGAAAGCATAGACCATATACCTGTAGAGCTTAGCAAGGAGGAAGCTGTTGTAACTTTTGTAGTAGGGTGGTTGCCATAAGAAGGAGGATACAGCTTCTCCCAAATGCAAGATAGGGGAGGCTTCCTTTCAAAGAGCCCAATTTGAGCCAGATAACTTAGTCAATGTATGGTAGAGCAAGCCATGTGAGTATAGGAATGCATCGTGTGGGTGTAATGGGAGTGTGTATATGCAACACACTGACCTTTGGGCTATTCACACCTTTCAAGGTAAATTAATAGGTGGGTATTTTTTGAGGAATGTTGGCCACCCACTAGGCCAAAACTTCTTTGTCTAGCACTAGGCCCCATCTTGGCTTTTTATCTGGCACTGTGCAAGCTCATGGCGTCTTTTTCTGGAGACGGCACCGCTTCCCGCCTTCTTCGGAGTAGTTCGAAAAAACAGAGTGCTTGAAGCCACCATGAAGCAGCAGTCTTCTTCTCGGTTAAAGGTTCTCGATTAAAGGCTAAGGGGTTCACATCTGTAGATATCAAGGACCTCATCACATCTGTTGAGGAGGGCGTGGACTTTGAGAGGTTTTTGTCGATTTTTAGGTTTTCACTGCAGGCCATTTCCAGTCCCCTTAGCAATGTTTCCAAAACATGGCACTAGATATATATAACGAACTGCAGGAGGAATGCAAAGGTATGTTGATTTTCTTTCAATCTTTTTTGTCTAGATCACAATTTTCATGTTCACAACACACAATTTTCACAGGTAAGTTGATTTTCATGTTCACAACACACAATTTTTAGAGGTAAGTTGATTTTCATGTTCACAACACACAATCTTCAGGTTCACTACACACAACCACTTGCCCAACGACAAGTACAAGTACACACCAAATCAACAATGCTTTGTCTCTGGCTCTCTCAAGTTTTTCTTTAGCAGATCAGCCACAGAAAGGAAATTTTCTTATCAACAATGGGGAAATCATGCAATGAGGACACCTGTGGCTCGAAATCAGTTTCCTCCACATGTAAGTTTCGATCGTACAAATGTTGTGTGGCGCTCATGGGACAGTGTTGTAACTGCTGGGAAGAATAGCAAATTGGGGAAAGAAATCAAGGTGACTGTCGGGGCCAAGGGCAAAAAAGGGCCAAGGTCTGAATCAAAACTTAAATATTTGCTTCGGGAACCGAAAATTTTTATACCGGAGGATGTTGTTTCTGTATTTACCCTAGGTTTCTCAGGCCCTTGTGATACAAAGGTACCTGATTTTTTCTTAGTTGAGAAGGGACACAAAGATTGTCCAACAACTGAGACAAATGGGGCCCTTCTTTACACCCAATCTACTTCAGATGACTCCAAGTACTCTGTAGATGCTCAAGTTGGAGAAGCTATTGTTGTTGGCAACTTGTTTCTCACATAGAGCTCTGACAGTTTGTTTATGTGGGCATTACAGATTTGAAAAAAATCAGGTGGTTTAAAGTGCAAAGGCAAGTTGGAACAACTCACCAGAGCACTCAGACCTCACATGTCAGTCAATCTTTGGCTGGATTTATGTACTATTCTCTTTGTGATCTTGGGATCATGAATAGAGAAATCACAGTGGGAGCTGCGTTAGTTGAAATGGGGCGGTGGTTAGGTGGAGGTTTAACCAGCAATACTTATTTTGCAAAGATTGGCAATGAAGACTATGCTGTGAAAGTAGCCAAAGATGGACATGATCTGTCTGCAGACATCAACAACCTTTTAACCTTGCAGGGTGTGAAAGGAATCTTGTGGATTGACAAAGCAAACTCAAACAAAGAGAGGGTTTGTATGAAGCCAATGTGTCAAAAACTTGATCGCAGGGTGTTGCATCAGAGAAAAATGCGTCATTGCCTTGCAGACCTAGTTGATACACTGCAGTGTGCTCATAAGCATGTTATAGTGAACCGGGATGTGCGAGAAGAAAATATCATGATTTTTGAAAGGGAGCTGGTTATCATTGATTGGGGATTTGCTGCACCCCTGGGAGAAACTGTCCCCTTTGCAGGCACAACGCATTATGCATCTGAAAGAGTTCTAACTCAATTGCAAAAAGGTGTTACATCGTTTGAAGTTAAAGCTTCTGATGATTTGGTTTCATTAGTGCACACTTTATATGGGTTTTTTGAGATGGATGAAGTTGACAAAAGTACTTTGAATTCATTGTCTCCTGAAGCTTATGCAAGTATTTGTGAATTCTGGCAAGTTGCAATACCAAAAAACTCCATATACCTCTGGGCTCAAAAGCTTGCCACCACAAAAGGGCATTATAGTGAACTTAAAAAGTTCCTGCTGACATTTGTATTGGTTTTGTAAAGGACTAAAATGACTCAGAGAAATGAATGTGATATTGCTGGACTAAACTTGTCTTTGTTTGCTGGATTTATGTATATTTCAGTTCATTTGATGCACATATTTGATGCTTTTGTTTTAAGCCTTGCAATTTATGGTTTTAGAAGTATGGTTTTAGCCAAAATCCTACCAAAGTGCTGGCAAAAGTTTTCCAATACTTCTACCAAAGTGTGGTGAGTTTGCTCCCATGTTGCCACATTTGTGTGAGGCCTAATTAGTGTGGTCTCATCAACCACTCCAGTGTGCAGATCCAAATGTTCACTGTGCTCCACAGATTGTTTCTCCGTAGGTGGCTGAAAAGGTATGGGATTCTCCGCAGTGGAAGAATTTGGAGGAATCAGATGATAGAATTTCAGAAGCGGTTTTCCGAACAATGCTTAACAATGTTGATCAGAGTATGTGCCACAATGTAATGACTTTTACGGGTAATGCCCAGGAGGATGGTAAACCCCTTTGAAAATTAGTAGATTTCACAATCCACATTAAGGGCAAAGCTCCCCTCCCTTGCTACACCACAGGACTTTTAAGTTTGCATTCGTCACCTGAACCTGGCAAGCAGGCCAAATCAAAGAGAAAGTATAATGGCAGGCCCCATGTTGGGCATACTGTTAGCAGGGCCATTTCAATTATGGAGAATGCAGGTCCAACAAGAAAGAGAATATTAGTAGGTGTCACAAGTCTGCGAGCAATTCAGTGGTTTACTGTTGAAAGGTCTTCAGAAGATGATCATAATTAACGACTTTTCACTTATGCTAAAAGCGTAGAAATTTTTGAAGTTCGACAGTCTCTAGTTGCTGTTTTGATGGCCAAACCAGCTGATCTCTTTGTTTGCGGTCAATTGGACTTGACTCTTTGTGGTGGTGAAAACCTAACCATCAATTCCTACTTGGGTTCAGGTGCGACAAGCAGTGTGTACAAATGTGATTATGGTGGCAAAAGTGTGGCTGTGAAAATATATAGAGCAGATATCTCTATGTCAAGCAAGGATTTGGCTGTCCAGGAGAATGATTTCTTGAAGCAGCTAGAGGGTGTTCCTGGTGTTCCATCTTGTGCTGGAGTTGCAGTTGATGGCAGCTTTTTGGCCATATTTCCAGTTGGAAAAAGGATAGGGACAAGTGTGCCAAAAGAAGCAAGGAAACATTTGGCTGATCTTGTTGACACTTTGAAAGCGGTACACTCCAAGGGGATTGTCCACAGGGATGTAAGGTTAGGGAATATAGTGCTTCTTGATGGTCCCTCTTTTATGCTGATTGATTGGGGTTTTGCCTGTTGCACTGGATGTAGCCTCACTTTTCATGGCAGTTTGCTGACAGCTTCAAAAGAAGTTCTAGTGCAGTACATTCAGAACAGGTCTTCAGTATTGTGTCGGCCTGAGGATGATCTTGTTTCTTATGTGAAATCTCTTTATCTACTATCTCAACCTACCTTTGATCGGCGATTGCGCAGTGTTCAACTTGCTGGAGCAGGAAATGAGGTAGCAGCATTGATGATGATTGTGCTGGATCTATGGGAAGAAGAACTAAAGGGATGCGGTGATTGGTGCAAAGCTATATCGCTTGCCGGAAAGCAAAATTATCCTCGCTTGCAGGGATGGATTCTGAATTGGGCATTGAACTCTTGCCCTTACTGTGAGGATAAGCATTGAACTATTGCCCTTACTGTGTATTAGAGTCTTTGGCTGGGGTTTGAACTGCATACTGGAGTGGGCTTTGACCTTTAGTTTGCTCTTGTTTTAGCTTGGAACTTTGCTCTTGTTTTATCTTTTATACTGCATACTGGAGCAGGCTTTGAACTTCTTGAATTGTAGCTTTTGTTAAGTCAAACTGGATACTAGCATGTGTTTTGAACTATTGCCCTTAAGTTAGAGAGTGCTTTGCAAGCTTTTTACGAACTGAAAAGAGCTATTGATTGTGATGCAATATATCGGTGCTCACATGGGACACCCCGAGATACTTTAGTCAACGTTTGGTAGTGTCTAGAAGAGTTCTAGGGGTGTATGGGAACAATATACCTGAGTATGGGAGTTAGGCAACGTTTGGTAGTTCATAATGCATTTTTCATAGTCTATAGTTCATAGTGCATAATTTGTAGCTCATAGTTTATAGCTTATAGTTCTTCTTTTAGCAGGATGGTGGTATGTACACTGCTCCTAACACATCAATGCTCAACCACCCACTGATGGCAATGCACCCATAAGCTAATCCCAAAATGGGATTCTTGCACTAGCCCATCCTGATCTCTCCCATTTGAAAGCCATCCACTTGATTTCATAGTATGTGTTGACCTTTTTGTTAGTTCATACTTCATAATATGTCCTGACTTTTTGTTAGCTCGCAAGCATAAGAGAAATACACACGTAGGTCTTAAGATCACAGTTCTTTTGGATCATAGCTCATTGGCACATGATACAATTACATAGCACTATGGAATGGACCTATCAACTATAGAATGCACCATGTTCTATGAACTCTTTTTAAGTAGAAAGGATAAAGGCCATAGAGCATTGTTAAAAGATATAGTGGAGACTTTCAAGGCCTACTACTATCATATGTATAATTTACAAACATCATTGCATAGGTTTCAGTTCATATGCGGAACTATATATTTTGCATATAGACTATGAACAATGTGCACTATGAACAATACAGTGTGATGGCACATTTGTCAAGGATATTGGATGCTCTCGTGGCTAACAAATAGCTTAATTGGATGGTCTATGAACTAATAGATGGCTTCATATACGATACATCATACTTCACATAAGCAACAAAATCCATATTTCAAACATATCGATAAAGCATCTGCATAGACCTATAAAGCATAAAATTATCACATATATTATTGCACAAGTTTATAGTGTGCACTATGATGGTATCACTAGTGCTCTTTGATGGTTTATAGTGTGCACTATGATGGTATCACTAGTGCTCTTTGATGGTTTATAGCGTGAAGTATCACTAGTGTTGTTTGATGGTTTATAGCATGCAGTATGACTAGTGCTTTTATGCATTCATAGCTCATGGTGAAGACCTTATAGGCCTACTACTATGATATGGATAGCTTTCAGTCTGTATACCGTACTATTTACATTGCATAGTTCATGAGCTACATGGCAAAAAGACCTTAAGAAACCCACTGTCATTACCTTAAGATAGTCCGTTCTTAATTATGTGTTAGGGACAATGGTCCATGCTCCATGAACTATGCTATGGACCATGGTCAATGAACTAGAATGAGGGGAGTATGTTCTATAAACAATGCATAGGTAGCTTCACAAATATCATGTTAGATGTATAATGTGTCAATGAGAATTGTGATCCAAAGGAACTTTATAGCTACGTGTGCCATCTTGTACATATGAAAAATGTGTGGTATATCCCATGAGGATAGTGCATATGCTCAAGAAACTAAGGACTATCCTCAATGATGTATGCTTTAGGCACTATGGCCCATGCTCCATGAACTATGCTCTATGGACTATGCCATCGATGGACCATGATCTAGGAACTCTTTTAACAATGCTATATGGCCTTTATCCTCACTCCTTAAAGAACTAGATGACGATCACCGTTTTGCATGGCAAATATGTGGAGAAAAACAAAATAGAAGAAACCAACTGTGAAAGGATTTCTTATTTCATGTCCTACAAGTCAGTGTCAAGAAGTTAAAAAGCTCAGGAATCGTTGCTTTTCTCACTTGCAAAGAAACAAGACATGATTCTTCAATTTGGCACAATCCACAAAGCATAGTTCATGGAACCATAGACTCTTGAGTATAGTTCATTGTCCATCATAGAAAATGAGCATTTCATTGGATTCCAAATACTTGTCAATGGATTGGTCTATTTGCCGTGTGCAATATTATGAGACATGTGTAAAACTTTTCAACAAAAAAGGTACAAGAGCATTTCATTGGATTCCAAATACTTGTCAATGGATTGGTCTATTTGCCGTGTGCAATATTATGAGACATGTGTATAACTTTGATAGCCTTCCTCTTCTCCTCTTATAGCCTTCCTCTTCTTCTTCACTATAGTTCTTCTCATAATGTAAACCCTCTCTTAGGAACTATAAATTAAATTTCTTTGTTGATGAATTTATGTTCTTTGTTGATGTCTAAATATTCTAGCCCTTCATGCCCACCATAAGGTCTATAGTTTTATAGTTTATATGCCATAATACTAGATGGTATTAATATTTTTAAGCCCATATATCTTTATGAATTTACCAGAAAAGCAAAAATAGTGGAAATTGCTCATGACGGTGATTTGTCTAGAACACTCGATAATGAAGAATGAACCAAGGTCTTCCAAGTTTAATTACATTATTTATGTCTTTCAAATTTATTTTATATTAATATCTGCTAAACCCAAGTTTGAGGTAGTGTTTATGTTAAAATTTTAATGTTTAAAACCAAGATTTTAATGTCAATTTGGTTTAACCCTAGATTTTGCGATGAATTCATATAATTGATGAGGTAATTCATACATCTCCATATGGCAAGGAGATACACCAATCATAGAAAAACATGTTTTGAAAGGTAGGAATCAGATTTTCAATCAATACTTCCACTATTACCATTAGGAAATAGATTTGAAGCCATACATCACAAAATGCCATGAAGACCAGCAAATAATACAAAACCAAGTTGTTATTTTTATAAAAAAAACATTTTTAGTACGCGATTAGGTTTACAAGAAGGCCAAGCCATTAAGCACTAACAATTTTTACAATTAAATCAATGTTCTTTGTAGGCCAAGCATGTCCACATGTGCTAAACCATATTTGAAAGTGTAGGCAATAAAAATATCAAATTTTTTATTTTCTTAGATTAATTTAAAGTTGAGTATTAGTTTAGGTGTACAAATAAGTTTTATAATGAATTGTTCTACAAATTTAAATTATTTTCTAGGATATGAGGTGACAATTAATGTATTAGAGTCTTTTCTTGTTTTAAGTACCATCCAAGGGTTTGAACTTGGATCTTTACACACCCACCCAAACGTTTTAACCACTAAAGCAAACTCCTTGGTGGTAATGTACTCAGAGTCTTATTGTTTATTTGCTTCCAAATATAAGTGTTTTAGAGAATGATTAAACAATATGTACAAGTATAAAATCAGTTAAGAGTTTATAAATTGCTTAACTGGATGCTTATTTTACAAGAAGATTACTAGTTTGATATATATTTATGTAAAGCAATAATCTAACCACCATGACAATTAATAGCTATATTTTTCATAGTCACATGTGGGACGAGGAATGGAAACAAGATCGGGGATGGGGTTGAGGACAGGGGAATGGCAAAAGGTAGGGAATGGGGACTGGCAGTGGGAACGATTGGAAATGGGCGCCGGGGGGGGGGGGGGGGGGGAGGGGGGTGCAATGCTTCTCGATTCATCTCCATCCAGTGTGGGCCTCCATAACTGAGCTACCAGAGTGTCAAAAACCCATAGTTTGATATGAGGTAGTGTGGGCCTCCATACCTGAGCTACCAGTGTCAAAAATCACAGTTTGGTATGAGGTAGTGTGGGCCTCCATACCTGTACCTGAGCTACCAAAGTGTCAAAAACCCATAGTTTGGTATGAGGTTCCTAAACTTGAATCCACAAACACATCCTCTTTAGTTACTTTGATTACTATAAGTTACCTATCCATAAGTTACCTATCCATAAGTTACAATCCATAAGGTTCCTAAACTTGAATCCACAAACACATCCTCTTTAGTTACTTTGATTACTATAAGTTACCTATCCATAAGTTACAATCCCTTTGGCAAGTTACTTTGATTACTTTGATTACTTTGATTACTATAAGTTACCTATCCATAAGTTACAATCCCTTTGGCAAGTTACTTTGATTACTATAAGTTACCTATCCATAAGTTACAATCCCTTTGGCAAGTTACTCATGTATAAGTATCCCTAGACTATCAATATAGTTCATAGTTCATAAATCATAGCTAGCCTCAATTTGCAAGGTCATACGTAGCCTCTCCCACTACTAGCAATGTATCAATAAGCTGGTCCCAAGATGTGGCTCTCACACTAGCGCATCCTAACCTCTTCCATTTGAAATCCATTCACTTGATTTCATAATATGTGCTGACCATTTTGCTAGTTCATAGCTTATAGCGCATATTTTATAGTTGATAGTTCATAGTCTATAGAGCATATTTTATAGCTCATAGTTCATAGTACATAACTCTCAACTCATAGTGCATAGTTCATAGTCCATTGATCATAGTGTATAATTCATAGTTTATAGTTCTTCTTTCAGCAACATTGTAACTGTATAGGAGGAGTTGCTGAAACCTGACGATAGCTCACCTATGAAATTCAGGATAGTTCAGGAACACAATGCAAAACATAGT
Organism: Cibotium barometz; assembly: GCF_041138505.1. Lineage (NCBI taxonomy): Eukaryota > Viridiplantae > Streptophyta > Polypodiopsida > Cyatheales > Cibotiaceae > Cibotium > Cibotium barometz. The sequence continues at coordinate 27,292,370 of NC_141047.1, read as the reverse complement.
GATCTAAAGCTTCATGACAAAGTTACACAAACACAAAATAGAATTTTTAAGCCACACTTCCAAGGATACAAATCGAACAACAAACCCATACTTTGGCATGTTGTACTTGTTTTTATCCTAGTTGGTCAACCTTACTCATTGCAATAATTGGCTTTCTAGCAGCAAAACATCAAAGTGGTCAATTCAATATAGCATTTCAAGAACTCCTCATGTATAGTTCATTGTCCTTAGTGTATAAACAGAGTACTTACCACCATTCACTATGCACTACAAATTATAAACAATAAACTATGAACTACAAACTATGAACTATCAACTCTAAACTATAAAATTGCCATGTATGAATCAGCTTGTGGTAATTTTGCATATTGTATACTTCATAATTCATAGCTCATAGTTCATAGTTTGTAGTTCATAATTTATAGCTTATAGCGGTAAGTACTCTGTTCCATGGTGCATTGAGAGAAAATTTATGGGAAGTCCATGGCATTTTCATGCTTAGTGTTATGTACATTTCGTGAAGCTTGATGGATTTTGTCATGCTAGTAAAGAATAGGCACCAAGGGAAGCTTGAGGGAGTGGTACGTATCATGTACATGTGAAATTGGCATGTATGAATTGGTTCATATGAACAATCTTATGGTTCTGTTCATGGTATATATATATATACCATGATCAATCACAATATATATATATACCATGATGCCATTTTTGATGGCATCATGGTATATATATATATTGGTGGGGATAAATGCCTATTTTGCGATGAAATATACGCTATACCATTGTTACAATCTTTTGACATTGTGGATGATGCTTGATACGTCTCAATGTCAAAAGATTGATACATAGTGCATAACAAATAGATGAGTGTTTAAAGTAATGAACCCATATGTCGTGCTTGATACTTGCACACATCTCTAGGGTGTATCACTCCTAAAAGTTTATTTAAACTTCTTAGGAACCTTTTAAACTTTTGCATTCATTGGTCCGTCCGCATCTTGGTATATACTTCATAGTTCATACACATTAATACATTCTTGTTGATCCGACATCATCCTTTAAAACTTGCGTGCATCTCTAGGGTGCCTCGCTCCTAAAACTCTTTTTAAACTTCTTAGCAAACTCTTACATTCATAGGTCTGCATGCATCTTGGTATATACTTCATAAGCCATACACATTAACACATTTATTTATTGTCCCTTTATATTAGCAAAATGACACAATATTTGACATTGGAATAAAATGGATCTTCTCTTCAAAGGGTAATATTCTATTTTCCATAGTGCAAAGTTCATAGAGCTACAACCATCCTAAGTCAACTACAAGCCTTTGTTACTACATACCTCATATTGAAACCTTTATCTTTTAATTGTCTACTTGTATTCTCTCATCTTTGCATTAATATGTGGATTATGAGGCATGAAAAATTTAGGTTTCATACTGCTTATTACTGGCTAATACAAACAAAAAAATCATCTATGCTGCATATACCAAGGTGTATATAGAACTATATACCAAGGTGGTTTCATACTGCATATACCAAGGTGTATATAGAACTATTAACGTTATGCATATAATGGATTTATGGCATGAACTATGGTAATATCAACTATGGAACTTTTGAAGTATAAACTATAATATTGAAACTATAGATTAATAAAGTATGAGCTATGGTATAAAAGATTAGGTTTCTTCTCAAAAAAAATGCCATAGGATTGAGTTGTGCTACCAATATGCTTTATACTCTGCAAGGCAGAGGTAGCTACCCTTTAGCTACCAATGGCTAGTGGGTATTGAAGTGTGTTCTAAGGCTACACTGTCTCATGTATAGGAGAAACACATGCCACCTGTCATGGTACACAGGGTAGGGTTCACTTGGGGGTGCTATCATAATGCAACACAGCATGGACCCCACTTTAATACACGAAACACTACTATTTAGCAAACACACATTTAATAGAAACACTACTGTTTAGCAAACACACATTTAATAGAAACACTTATGAAAGACTTGAAACAGTAGACTCTTGCAAATAGATAAACAATACAAAATATAAATTGGAGCCAAGTCCGTCCCATACAATAGGTCCACCTCATATTATGGGTCCACTCCATACATTGGGCGCACCTCATCTAATGGATCATATTTTTATCATCCTCTCCCTTCTATGTCTCTCTGTGTCTCCCCCTCTCCATGGAGCGAACAACAACAGACTGAATCTCGTCGGAGTTGATTATTCTAGAAGGTCTGAGTTAGCCATAAGACAACGAGGTAGAGTGTCCTTCTTGGCCACAAACCTGTCATCCACAGTGCCAAAGCGACCAAGCTTCTTAAATGCACACTTTAAATTTTGTATTATTTATCTATTTGCAAGAGTTTATTATTTCAAGTGTAATGTCTAGTCTTTCATAGATGTTTCTATTAAATTGTTTATTCACTGAATAATAGTGTTTCGTGTATTAAAGTGGGGTCCATGCTGTGTTGCATTATGGTAGCACCCCTAAGTGAACCCTACCATGTGTACCATGACAGGTGGCATGTGTTTCTCCTATACATGAGACAGTGCAGCCTCATAACACACTTCAATACCCACAAGCCGCCACTGGTAGCTAAAGGGTAGCTACCTCTGCAGAGTGTATGGCATATTGGTAGCATAGCCCAAGTTAACCCTAACCCCAGAGGTTGTGACAGGTGGCATGTGCTTCCTTCCAAAAGCTGGCGAAAGATGGTATAGATGGAAATGCAAGGGTTTATAAGGGTACTTTGAGACCCTTACACTCCCTTTACAAGGCTTATCACTATTTGTTAAGGGTACTCTATAAGTGATGGTATAGAAGGAAATGCAAGGTTATATGTGAGGATATAGATGGAAATGTAAGGGTGTGTAAGGGTACTCTAAGACTAATTGAAAGGTTATTCAATACATGACTTGGGTGAGAGCTAAGGCAAGGGTTGTATGCAAGGGTTATGTTTTAATATGTGTGAGGGTATAGATGGCAATGTAATGGTGCTTTGAGACCCTTACACTCCCTTTACAACCGTGGGATCCCTGGGAATTCACACTTGCTACGTTGAGTTCGCTCGTTGGTGCCTTGGAGTTGCCAAGATTGTTTGCGCGGATGCTGAAGCTTTAAGGTTGGATAAGCTTTGCTTGTTTAAAAGTTCCTAGTCCCTTTAACCTTCTAACTTGCTCTCACCGTGCAGCTTGATGAAATGAGCCTAAATGCTAAAATGTAGTTTGTGTTGTACAATGAAGACTCTTGCACCACCTAATGCTCTGCATTCCGAATAGTTGGCTGCTCCTCAGCCATTTTCTTGAAGCAGTCTTTAGTATGGCCCGGCTTTCTACAATAGGTAGACTTCATTGCCTTGCCTTTGAATTTGCTTTTTTGATTCGAGAAGAAGCCTTTCTCCATGTCGAGGACCACTGTATTTTCCTGTCCTCATCAAAAAGAACTACTACCATGCTATCATAAGTCATCTCTCTAGACACTCTAAGTGCATACAAGTGGCTGAAAAGAGACCTAGCAATAGGCAACCCACATTGGGAGTAGAGAAGGCTTTGGTGACCTGCAAAAGCAGAGGCGAGGAGGGCACAAGCTGTGCGGATGTGACATGCAGGGACTGATCGATGTTAAGCAACCTTGGATTAGTGCTACACTTTACTGAAGAGATGATGCTGTCCTAGATGATGTCCACCCCTAAAAGAGGGGGAAACATGCTGAAGGATGATGAAGGATGGCTGTCCTGACTCCAATGCTGAGTTCCACCACTTGTGTGCTAGTATCCCTCTATGTAGGAGTTGGGAAGATGGCTGAATATGCTGATTACTGATGTAGATGTTGAACTGCAGACCCCAAGGCTTCTGGGAAGAGAAACGATGAACAGCAATATGCTGAGAATGGGCCTTAATGCTGGAATGATGAGGCGCCTGCTTATATAGGTAGGAATGCTGCTGGTCGGCCAGCATAACTGCTATCGGCCAGTACAAATGTCCATGACTACTGAATAAGCCTTTTCCTGCTGGTCGACTGCCCCATAAATGAGCCTAAAAATTGCATAAAATAAACTAGATGCTGTGGATGATGTGTACAGTGCTGCAGGTGCTTTGCCAACCCCATACATTGATGTACAAGCTGAACTAAATGCTTTTAATGCCTGATAAATCATACATAAATATCCGATAAATATTTGATGATGATTCTGATGCTGGGAATGATGCCATGTCAGTGTACACCTGACGGGTGTGCACGTGACATTCCCCTCTGCTAAACTTGTTGCTAGGTGGTAGCCTGGCAAAACTTTTGACTCCCAGCTGACCTTCCTCCTTTGCGACTCCTGTCCCCTTTGACTTCTTCTACCGAGACTGATGTCAATGCTAGAGTGAGAACCTTTTGAGCCAAAGACTACTGAACTGCGGGAACTTCATGGCACAATGCTGCTAAACCTGCAACCTGCAAATCTTGTGAGATCCCTGTTCCCACCGCGCAACAGATTCGGGGTACTAGCAGTGGAAGTAGCACTTCTCGCGCGAGACAGGGGTCCCACACTCGGGGCCTCGCCCATGGATATCCGGACAAGAGACTAATCCGTTGGTTTTTCCAAAACCGAACCCGGAAAAACTTCCTTCACCCGGAAAGCACGGGCGACTCCACCAAGATTACTCTTTACTCTAACGTAGTCAAGACCATTACTGATCAAGTTGATCCACCGACTGCACCTATAAAGATACTCGGTCAGATCAAGGAAGAAACTTGCACTTGGATAATTGGGATCAACGCTTTTTTCCCCATTAAGAGGCACAGCCGTTGATTCCTATCCATAGAACAATTACTATCCGGGATATACTTTATCTATCGTAAACAAAAATTGAGTCTCGATTTACGGATCCATCAGTCCAGCCTAACCCCATCCCATGGGTTAGCCAACCGCCCAACCACTGTAGTGATGGGATCCAATTTGGAATTTGGTTAGGTTTTGTCCCGGGTACCAAGGAAAAGAGTTCCAAGGCCCCCTAGCCGGAAGTTCATGCAAACATAAAACTAGCCACACCACTTACACACCCAATATGAAATTGCCTTTTTCTTAGCATCAGCTAACTTTAAAACAATCCTTTAATGAAACCATAGTACCACTGATCACAATGTTCCAAATTATCCAGTTGATTCTTAATTTCCCATCATTCCTTCATCAGAGTATCTATGGCATCATTGACAACTAGAACGCTCACCACCTGAATAGTTCCTAGCCCATAATACTCGGTAATATAATCACTTATAAAAATCAAGATGGACTCTCGTTGAAGATCAGCAAGATCAACCAACAGATCCATAAAAAGAGTCATGGACTCATCCATTGAAGACCAGCAAGGTCAATCAACCAGATCCATGCCCGGTTTCAGAAAACAACTCTTACTCCTTATTCCAATATCTTCCTCGACGCACGCGTGGGTATCCTGGGCCGAGCACCGTATGGTCAGCACCCTCTAGGATCCTTCGCAGGTGACCTAGCGCTTCACTCATAGGCCGCTTCCTTGGTCCCTCATCCACCGTACCGGAAGCTCACCATTTTAATCGAACCGAGGCTGGTCAAGACCTCGGCCGACTTTGCTACGCAAGACGTCCTCCATTGACTCTCCGTCAGCAGTTGCAACTTTATCAGTTAGGTTTCCACGACCTTAATCACAAGACGGTCAAAATGCTTCCCCAGCATTCTTGACATAAAACAGCCATTTACAAACAGCATTTACAAACAGTTTACAAATACAGTTTCTATATTAACTCTCATTTTTCCACATAATCCCTCCTTAATCCACATTACTTATTCCACATTCCATTTATATATGTACTCATCCAATCACATCATTTTCCATCTCTTCACTTCAGATTCCTTCACATCACATATCATATATTCACATCCATATCCACATCCATACATCCACATCCACATCCACATTCACATCCATACATCCACATCTACATGCTTACCTCCATTTTCACATCCTCATTTATACATCCACATCCCATATCCACATTCATACATACACATCCATATCCACATCCATATATTCACATCCACATGCATACATCCACTATCACGTCCTCAATCATACATCCACATCCACATACATACATACATCCACATCCACATTCCCATTCACATCTATACATCCACATCTACATCCACATACATACATACATCCACATACATACATACATCCACATCCACATCCACATTCCACATTCCACATTCACATCTATACATCCACATCTACATCCACATTCACATACATCCACATCCACATTCCCATTCACATCTATACATCCACATCTACATCCACATACATACATACATCCACTTCCACATTCCACATTCACATCTATACATCTACATCCACATACATACATACATCCACATTCCACATTCCATATTCACATTCTATACATCCACATCTACATCCACATTCACATCTATGCATATACATCTTCATGCATACATCCATTTTCACATTCATACATCCACACTCCCATCTCCACATCCACACATCCACATACATACATCCATTTCCACATTCCCATTCATATAACCCTATATGCATTCACATCTAATCTTTTACATCACATCCATTCTCGCCCTATCACAATCCATATACATCTTATCCTATCACATACACTTCTTACCACATCCCATACACATCTTAATTCATCTTATCATCTCCTAACTTATTTCATAAGCATCTTATCACCTCTTATCACATCTTATACACCTCTTATCACATCCTATCACATCTCATATCTATTTATAGAATACAAGAGAATTCTTATATTTGATATAAGATTTCTTTACACATTTATTTATGCATAAATTCTATTTAAGGAGATTAATACTTTCGAAGTAAAAATCAATCTTTTATGCATCTTCCTATGCATAAATTCATTTTAAATGAAAATGACACTTTTGAATTAAATTTCAATCTTTTATGCATTTTCCTATGCATAAATTCAATTTAGATGAGAATGACACTTTTAAATTAAAAATCAATCTTTATGCATCTTCTTATGCATAAATTCAATTTGGTAGGAATTACACTTTTAGAATAAAAGAATTTCTCTTATGCATCTAAGTTATGCATAAAATCCATTTGTGATGAAAATCACACTTTTAGTATAAAAAGAATATCTTTTATGCATACCTCTATGCATGAAATCCAATATGGTAAAAGTAACACTTTTATAATAAAATAATCAACTTTTTGGCATACTTCTTTGCATGAAATTCAATTGTGATAAACGTAATACTTTTATAATAAAATAATCATCTCTTATGCATACCTCTATGCATGAAATTCAATTATACTAAAAGTAACTCTTTTATAATAAAATATTCATCTCTTATGCATACCTCTATGCATGAAATTCAATTATGCTAAAAGTAACTCTTTTATAATAAAATATTCATCTCTTATGCATACCTCTATGCATGAAATTCAATTATGATAAAAGTCACACTTTTATAATAAAATAATCATCTTTTATGCATTCCTCTATGCATGAAATTCAAATATGATAAAAGTAACACTTTTATATTAAATTAATAATCTTTTATGCATACCTCTCTGCATGAATTCTAATTATGATAAAAGTAACACTTTTATGTTAAAATAATAATCTTTTATGCATACCTCTATGCATGAAATCTAATTATGATAAAAGTAACACTTTTATGTTAAAATAATAATCTTTTATGCATACCTCTATGCATGAAATCTAATTATGATAAAAGTAACACTTTTATGTTAAAATAATAATCTTTTATGCATACCTCTATGCATGAAAATCAATTATGCATAATATAAAAATCAATTTCTCTAGGCTTACAATGAATATCTTTTAATTAATCTAGGATGATAATTCTTAGAAAATGGTAGGAAGTCCTCTTTTCATGCTTTGAATGAAATTATTTTATGCGTAATTTTTATAATTCAGAGAACTCATTGGAGAAGTATTCTCCCCCTCCATCTGACCTTAGGCACTTAACATATTTCCCTGTTTGCTTCTCAACCAAAACTCTGAAATTCTGAAAGTGAGTGAACACCTCACTCTTCTCCTTCATGAAATATACCCACACTTTCCTTGTGTGGTCATCAATGAAAGTGACATAGTACCTGCAGCCTCCCATAGACACGGTCTTCGTAGGACCCCATACATCTGAATGCACAACATCTAGTGCATTTTTGCTCACATATCTATTACGTGGAAACACATGCTTTGTTTGCTTCCCAAATTGGCATGCTTCACATATTTTCTGCATACCTTCCACTTTAAATTTTGGCAGCCCTGTCACAATTCCTTTTGTCTGCATAGACTTCAATCTCTGCACATTTACATGTCCGATTCTTTTATGCCATATGTCTGTGTCTGCAACAACTCCTGAACCATTTGCAAACATCGCAGCACTCATTTCAGGCATGTCTACATTCAACGTGAACATTCTGCCCACTCTGTTGCCTTTTGCAACCAACCTGCACTTGTCTTTGAAATCTTCAACATAACACCCATCGGGGTTAAACCGAACCTGTAAACCCTGCTCAATCATCTGGCCAACTGAAACCAGATTCTTTGTTATGTTCGGTACATGAAGTACATCTGCAAGGTACTTCACTTTGCCATCCTGCATAGATAATGGCACATCTCCAACGTGGGCAATTGGATGAGCAGTGTCATCCCCTGTTTCCACAAAACCTGGTCTTTCCGGGTTTTTCATCTCCTTGAACCACTCTCCATGACTCGTCATGTGGTTCGAAGCGCCTGAATCCACATACCATACATTATCTTTTTGTGCTGCATCAACATTTTCAGACATGGCATTCACGACATGCTGCATAACAAACAACCTTTCATTATCCTCATTATTTCTGCTTGAGGATGCATAGTTGTTTTGCTGCACTTTCCCATTTTGTATGTCAACCTGCTTCTTATAACATTCTGACTGCACATGTCCAGGCTTACCACAATAATAGCATTCACGTGCATCATTATATTACCTTTGCCAATTTCCACGGCCTCTTTGACTCCCCCTGCCTCTGAATTTGCCTCTTCCACCTGCGTGTTGTTGTTGTTGTTGATTCTGGGACTGTTGTTGTTGCTGCTGCTGCTGGCCATAATTCTGATTACCTATTCGGCCACCTCCTTGACCGCGTCCACGGCCTCCTCTACCTCGTCCTCTTCCTGAACTCGTGTAGAAGGCCTGTTGCTCTGAACTGTTTTTGCTTTGTGAAGACTGTTGGTCTTCACCCAAGTTCTTCTCTTCGATAATCAGCATAGACACCAAATCTGTAAAGTTGGGAATGTTTTCCCGAGTCTGGATAGACGTCTTAAACGCCTTGTATTGTGGCCCGAGACCACGTAGACAGACTTCCACCTTGTCATCATCATCTACTGACACACCAATAGATGCAAGGGATTCCACAATACCCTTTATCTTCAACGCATAGTCATTCACAGACATGCTCTTTTTCTCCACAGTATGAAGTTCATTCTTCAACTGTATCTTACGTGCCTTGGTATTTGTTTCATACAGCTTTACCAAGGTGTCCCACGGCTCCTTGGGGGACTTGGCATCCTGAATGTGCCCAATCATGGTGTCCTGTATACTAATGGAAAGCCAATACATTACTTTCCTGGCTCCTTGATTCCAGTCTTTAAACTCTTTCACATCTGCAGCAGTCGGATTTATATCCGGTATCTCCGGTGCCTCTTCATGTTCACCTTCTATGTAGTCCCAATAGCCTTTTCCCATCAGGAAATTCGTCAACCTGAACCTCCAAGCATGGAAGTTATTCTTATCCAGCTTCTCAGCCACAATCTGTGTTATGCCATCATTAGACATCTTGCCAAACACACAATTTTACCAGAAACTGCACTCTGGTTCTTCTGCACAACCTGTAGTATTTTCTGCACAGCGGTACTGTAGTACTCAAATGTCACAACCAGTGACTTCAATGCACATACATACACCCAATGGCAACTGTAGACCTCTTTGCAGCACCCACAGTGTCTGCACAGTCAATCTGTCTTCCTGCAGTTCTTAAAACAGAGTTCTGCAGAGAATCGATGAGTTACCCGCAGTGCTCAAAATCGCCTGCTTTCTGAAAAACGGAGGTCCAGACGCGCCCGAAACGCTTTTTCTGCCCGAAATTCAGTCCGTAGGACTGTATAGTTGCCCTATAGCTTCACTCCCGCGAAGAAAGCTCCTCAATCGGAGATCGTTTGCCGGTGCCTCCCGTAGAGCTCCCGACAAGGGTGTAGTCACCAACACAATAGGGAAGAGTAGTTGAAGCTCTTACCCTCGTACCGCTTCCTGTGGTTCTCTTGCTTGCAGCTCAGCCCTTAGCACGAACCAGGCTCTGATACCATGAAAAGATGCAGGGGGGAAGAGAGCTTGAGCTCTTGCAAGCACACACACACACTCACAAAACCCTAATAGAGAACACACAAGATGAGAGGCTGAAAATCTTCTTCTTCTCTACTCAACACTCAACACACCATATACAAGATAAGAGTACACACAATATGAAAGGTACTCAACCAATACATACACGGGTTCTCTATAGTGTGAACCCGACTAAATGAGCTGGCGCTATAACTATGCCAGTCTCTAGAATGGCTGTCACACAGCCTGTCATCCCACTGGCCGCATATCACCCAAGATCTCACCAACCATGCCAGCGGTGTAAGTGTGGGGCCTGAAAAGATGCAGGGGGGAAGAGAGCTTGAGCTCTTGCAAGCACACACACACACTCACAAAACCCTAATAGAGAACACACAAGGTGAGAGGCTGAAAATCTTCTTCTTCTTCACTCAACACTCAACACACCATATACAAGAATAAGAGTACACCCTATATGAAAGGTACTCAACCAAATACATACACAGGTTCTCTATAGTGTGAACCCGACTAAATGAGCTGGCGCTATAACTATGCCAGTCTCTAGAGTGGCTGTCATACAGCCTGTCATCCCACTGGCCGCATATCACCCAAGATCTCACCAACCATGCCAGTGGTGTAAGTGCGGGGCCTATCCCCCAGGCGGGTCATCAGTGTCCACCGCCTCACTGGAGCTCGATATCTCAACACTCCCCCTCGAGCTCAACTCCATCTCATGTACACCAAGTGAAGCCCTGAATCTGCGGAGCTTCTCTGTACCCAATGCTTTGGTGAAGATGTCAGCTACCTGATCCTCTGTGCTGACATAAACAAGGTCAAGGTCTCCTGCCAAGACCTTCTCTCTGACGAAGTGGTAGTGGACCTCTATGTGCTTCGTACGAGCATGAAAGACTGGGTTCCTGGCCAACTGTATACTGCTAATGTTGTCACAGAAAATGACAACTTGTCTATCCACTGATAGACCCAAATCTGCAAGTAGCTTTCTCAACCAAGCTACCTCACATGCTGCCATAGCAGCTCCTCTGTACTCAACCTCTGTACTCGATAGAGCAACCGTAGGCTGCTTCTTGCTGCTCCAAGTCACAGCAGCACTCCCCAAAGAAAACATGAATCCACTGGTAGATCTTCTATCTGAGATACTACCAGCCCAATCAGCATCTGTGTACCCATGTACACATATCTCTGTCCCAGTCTCATAGAATAGTCCACAATGCAAAGTAGACCTCACATACCTCAGTATGCGTCTCACTGCATCCAAATGCGGTTTCCGTGGAACCTGCATAAACTGACTCACCAACCCAACAGCATAGCTCAAATCTGGTCTGGTGATCGTCATGTAGATCAAACTTCCTACTATGCTCCTGTACATAGTAGGATCCTCCAAGATCTCTCCTGAATCTGCACTCAACTTGCCATTCTGATCCAATGGCACAGAAATAGGCTTACAGCCTGTCATACCATACTTGGACAACATGTCCAAGCCATACTGTCTCTGCAGTAATCCAATACCATGTGGTGACCTAATCACCTCAATGCCCAAGAAATATCTGAGCTTTCCCAGATCCTTCATCTCAAACTTCTGTCTTAGCAAGATCTTTATATCAAAGATCTCTGCATCATGGTCCCCCGTAATGATCAAGTCATCTACATAGATGACAACAAGCACAACTCCTCTATCACCATGTCTCACATACAATGAGAAATCTGCATTGGCTACATGAAAGCCAATAGTGACAAGATATTCAGAAATCTTGTCAGACCACGCTCTTGGTGCTTGCTTTAAGCCATACAAGGCTTTCTTCAACCTGCAAACATGCTCGGGGTGACCCACATCCTCATATCCTGGTGGCTGCAACATATACACCTCTTCTTGCAAATCCCCATGCAAGAATGCATTCTTTACATCCATCTGATGTAAAGACCATTTCTTTGACGCAGCCACTGCTATCACAACTCTCACCGTTGCCATCTTGGCAACTGGGCTGAAAGTTTCCTCATAATCAATCCCATATGTCTGCGCATATCCTTTGGCTACCAATCTAGCCTTGTACCTGTTTATGCTTCCATCACTGTTATGTTTAACTTTGTACACCCACTTGCATCCAATGGCTTTCTTGCCTTCAGGCAATTGCACTAAATCCCAAGTTTCATTTCCATATAGTGCATCCATCTCCTCATCTATAGCTTTCTCCCAATGCACATTTCCAACAGCCTCATCAATGCATGTGGGCTCAACAACCTGCACAACCTTTGCCATATATGCATAGTGATGTGCCACATAACCATCATATGTAAATCTCTGCACAAGGTTCTTCACTCTCCCTGATCTTCGCAGCTTTTCATTCATGGCTTCCATAGCCTTCTTTACACCAGGTGTTCTCATAGCTGGGATCCCAAGCTCCTCATCGAGGCTCATATCTGAGCCACTAGACTCTCCATCAACATGAGAATGCCCTGCAGAAATGTCAGGCATACCAAGGGGCTCAACCACTTTCTCTTTTCCTTTACGTGATGTACTAATCACATTTGCAGGGCTGGTATTATGACGCAGCCTGCCACTCCATGGTCTATCAACAGACGCACTAGATGAGGACTCTCCTGGTCCACTCAAAGACTGTGATTGCTGACCTGCATTCTGTGCAACCACACTTCCACTCACATCAGCCCCAACAGCTTCTTTTTCAGCAGCATACCAGCTGCTCATCTCATCAAAGACAACATCCCTGCTTACCCTCAACTCACGTGTAGCAGGGTTATAACACCTGTACCCCTTTTGCTCAAGGGAGTATCCAATAAACACACATTTTTCAGCTTTCGGATCCAGCTTAGTTCTCAGCTCATCTGGCACATGCACATATGCAATGCATCCAAAGACTTTCAGATGAGACAAATCTGGTTTTCTGCCAGTAAACCTCTCCTCTCGAGTTACATCATGTATGGCTGTAGTTGGAGTCCTGTTCATGATGTATACTGCTGTAGAAACAGCCTCAGCCCAATAGCAATGCGGCATATTCTTCTCTTCCATCAATGCCCGCGCAATCTCAGCAATGTGCCTGTTTTTCCGCTCAGCAACTCCATTTTGCTGCGGAGTGTATCTGCATGTGAACTATCTCCGAATACCATTCTTCTTCAAAAAATCAGAGAACTCATTGGAGAAGTATTCTCCCCCTCCATCTGACCTTAGGCACTTAACATATTTCCGTGTTTGCTTTTCAACCAAAACTCTGAAATTCTGAAAGTGAGTGAACACCTCACTCTTCTCCTTCATGAAATATACCCACACTTTCCTTGTGTGGTCATCAATGAAAGTGACATAGTACCTGCAGCCTCCCATAGACACGGTCTTCGTAGGACCCCATACATCTGAATGCACAACATCTAGTGCATTTCTGCTCACATATCTGTTACGTGGAAACACATGCTTTGTTTGCTTCCCAAATTGGCATGCTTCACATATTTTCTGCATACCTTCCACTTTAAATTTTGGCAGCCCTGTCACAATTCCTTTTGTTTGCATAGACTTCAATCTCTGCACATTCACATGACCAATCCTTTTATGCCATATGTCTGTGTCTGCAACAACTCCTGAACCATTCGCAAACATTGCAGCACTCATTTCAGGCATGTCTACATCCAACGTAAACATTCTGCCCACTCTGTTGCCTTTTGCAACCAACCTGCACTTGTCTTTGAAATCTTCGACATAACACCCATCAGGGTTAAACCTAACCTGCAAACCCTGCTCAATCATCTGGCCAACTGAAACCAGATTCTTTGTTATGTTCGGTACATGAAGTACATCTGCAAGGTACTTCACTTTGCCATCCGGCATAGACAATGGCACATCTCCAACGTGGGCAATTGGATGAGCAGTGTCATCCCCTGTTTCCACAAAACCTGGTCTTTCCGGGTTTTTCATCTCCTTGAACCACTCCCCATGACTCGTCATGTGGTTCGAAGCGCCTGAATCCACATACCATACATTATCTTTTTGTGCTGAATCAACATTTTCAGACATGGCATTCACGACATGCTGCATAACAAACAACCTTTCATTGTCCTCATTATTTCTGCTTGAGGATGCATAGTTGTTTTGCTGCACTTTCCCATTTTGCATGTCAGCCTGCTTCTTATAACATTCTGCCTGCACATGTCCAGGCTTACCACAATAATAGCATTCACGTGCATCATTATATTGCCTTTGCCAATTTCCACGGCCTCTTTGACTCCCCCTGCCTCTGAATCTGCCTCTTCCACCTGCATGTTGTTGTTGTTGTTGATTCTGGGACTGTTGTTGTTGTTGCTGCTGCTGCTGGCCATAATTCTGATTACCTGTTCGGCCACCTCCTTGACAACGTCCACGGCCTCCTCTACCTCGTCCTCTTCCTGAACTCGTGTAGAAGGCCTGTTGCTCTGAACTGTTTTTGCTTTGTGAAGACTGTTGGTCTTCACCCAAGCTCTTCTCTTCGATAATCAGCATAGACACCAAATCTGTAAAGTTGGGAATGTTTTCCCGAGTCTAAATAGACGTCTTGAACGCCTTGTATTGTGGCCCGAGACCACGTAGACAGACTTCCACCTTGTCATCATCATCTACTGACACACCAATAGATGCAAGGGATTCCACAATACCCTTTATCTTCAACGCATAGTCATTCACAGACGTGCTCTTTTTCTCCACAGTATGAAGTTCATTCTTCAACTGTATCTTACGTGCCTTGGTATTTGTTTCATACAGCTTTACCAAGGTGTCCCACGCCTCCTTGGGAGACTTGGCATCCTGAATGTGCCCAATCATGGTGTCCTGTATACTAATGGAAAGCCAATACATTACTTTCCTGGCTCCTTGGTTCCAGTCTTTAAACTCTTTCACATCTGCAGCAGTCGTATTTATATCCGGTATCTCTGGTGCCTCTTCATGTTCACCTTCTATGTAGTCCCAATAGCCTTTTCCCATCAGGAAATTCGTCAACCTGAACCTCCAAGCATGGAAGTTATTCTTATCCAGCTTCTCAGCCACAATCTGTGTTATGCCATCATTAGACATCTTGCCAAACACACAATTTCACCAGAAACTGCACTCTGGTTTTTCCTGCACAAATGCTGTATTTTCTGCAGCGGTACTGTAGTACTCTCAAATGTCACAACTAGTGACTTCAATGCACATACATACACCCAATGGCAACTGTAGACCTCTTTGCAGCACCCACAGTGTCTGCACAGTCAATCTGTCTTCCTGCAGTTCTTAAAACAGAGTTCTGCAGAGAATCGATGACTTACCCGCAGTGCTCGAAATCGCCTGCTTTCTGAAAAACGGAGGTCCAGACGCGGCCGAAACGCGTTTTCGGCCCGGAAATTCACTCCCGCGAAGTAGCTCCTCAATTGGAGATTGTTTGCCGGTGCCTCCCGTAGAGCTCCCGACAAGGGTGTAGTCACCAACACAATAGGGAAGAGTAGTAGAAGCTCTTACCCTCGTACCGCTTCTGTGGTTCTCTTGCTTACAGCTCAGCCCTTAGCACGAACCAGGCTCTGATACCATGAAAAGATGCAGGGGAGAAGAGAGCTTGAGCTCTTGCAAGCACACACACACACTCACAAAACCCTAATAGAGAACACACAAGGTGAGAGGCTGAAAATCTTCTTCTTCTTCACTCAACACTCAACACACCATATACAAGAATAAGAGTACACCCTATATGAAAGGTACTCAACCAAATACATACACAGGTTCTCTATAGTGTGAACCCGACTAAATGAGCTGGTGCTATAACTATGCCAGTCTCTAGAGTGGCTGTCATACAGCCTGTCATCCCACTGGCCGCATATCACCCAAGATCTCACCAACCATGCCAGTGGTGTAAGTGCGGGGCCTATCCCCCAGGCGGGTCATCAGTGTCCACCGCCTCACTGGAGCTCGATATCTCAACAGGGCCTATCCCCCAGGCGGGTCATCAGTGTTCACCGCCTCACTAGAGCTCGATATCTCAACACTCTTGAGGTAAATTCTAAAAATCTGTAGAAGAAATTCAAACTAACTATATGTACATGAGATTCTTTTCCATAAAATATGATGGGAATAGTTAAAAAATATTTTCTTTGTAAAACATTTTATTGATCTCATTTGTAAAGCTTTAAACTTATTGGAAAGCTTATTTGAAAGCTTTTAAAGCTTAGTCAAAAGCCTAAAAATATATATACATATATTTTAAAAAAATCTATGAAGCTTTTATGCTAATTAATAAGCTTAATAAAGCTTTTTAAGTCAATCCAAGCTTTTATTACTAAAAGCTTGTAATGCCTTTATCTGAGCGCAGCGCACAGCTCCCAACAACGGATAAAAGTAATTTTCACCAGCTGAGAAGAAGTCACCCACCACCGCATCTAATATAAAGATAAAAATAAACTAATATAAAAATAAAAATAAACAGTTTAAGCTTATAAAGCTTTTAGCTAATATAAGCTTTGTATAATAATCAAAGCTTTTAAGCTCAATAAGCAAATCAGGGTCTAAAAGAAAAATTCCTCCCCCCCTGAATTCGCAGCTCTCACCGCAGGCAACAGGAAAGAGAAAAAACTCAACGCCTCTTGGGTTTTTTGCGCAGCCAGCCAAGATTTGAGGAGGAGGAGAAAAATTATATATATATATTTTCTACTTTAAGCTTGCACCCAACGCATCAACTGAGGAGGAAAAATAAACAAAAACCAAAGTAATTTTTGAAAAGAACTCTTGAACAATTCTCATCCCTCTATTATAGAAACTGAGCAAAGGAAAGGTTTAGCAATTCTGATTATGGTTCTCCATGCTCCTCTCCTTGCTCTTTCAATCCGTACGGACAGATTAAGAAGAGGATTAGTGAAGAGGAAGGTGGTTTTATGGTTTTGGGAAACCCAGGGCTATGTTATGGCATTTGTATATGGATAATCCGGCATCTCCCGTGGGGAGAGTAAGGCCCTCAAAGCTTGTACATGATATTATTCTCCTTGGGTAATAAAATACTCCAAGGGGGGGGGGGTCGGCCCATTCCGGCCTCTATGCGGTGTCACGTGTGCAAGCTCCATTTTCAGCATTTGTGGATGTTTTGTCCAGCTTTTATGTTTTATGCAAAGTGATGATGGATATGTGTTAAGGTTGTGGCCATGTTTAAGTGTTTTAATATGCATTGATGGTATCAACAAGTGTGTCAAAGGTCCTAGTCCCCTGGGAACCCGCCGCGAGTTTCATTGGTATTAGAGCATAGGCTTTCTTGGAAGCGAAGGCTTCCTTCTATCAATAAGGAAGAGAAAAGATCTCAAGTGGGGACCACACTCACCATCATTGCTGTTAAGCATGGCCAGCCGCTTCATAGCTTATGAAGCAAGAGCATGAGCAGTAGACAACATGTTGATCTAAGGATTTATGAATTCACAGAATTTTATCGTGGAAGTGTGAAGTTGGCTTTATGTGCACACGTTTAGCA
The DNA here is from genome assembly GCF_041138505.1 of Cibotium barometz. NCBI lineage: Eukaryota > Viridiplantae > Streptophyta > Polypodiopsida > Cyatheales > Cibotiaceae > Cibotium > Cibotium barometz. The sequence continues at coordinate 27,274,462 of NC_141047.1, read as the reverse complement.
CTCTTTCCATATGGATATTGTGGATTATATTATCAAGCTTATAGGCAAGCTATATGGAGATATATCTGGGGATATCTTAAGGATATGGTGAGGAGATATTTATTTTGGCTTCATGACCAACCTAGCAAAGAACAGCTAAGTATACTTTGAGTTTGCAAAGTTGGTGCTTTTGCTATTTACTATGACGTGTTTTTGATGTTCACTAACCCTTGTGTAGCTATGCAAGGAGAAAGGTGTTGTTGTTTGCCTTGAGATGGCTTCAGGGAAACATTGTTTATGGCTCCCTTTAATGGGATGATTTCTTTTCATGGCTTCCTTTATTGGGATGGATTATATCTATGGAGATTTCTTTCTTGGACAAGATTATGGACGAATCTGTCCTAGTTTATAGAGAAGAAATCTTTGGATATCTCATGGATATGATGCTTTTATGGATGAAGTCCACCTCCACTCCAAGGTGTGTGGATAGCACGGAGTATGTGGTAAGAGTTATGGTATACAAAGATTATGGTATACAGGTCTATGGATTCCTGGACTTCTTTTCTAGGGATTTGGATCCATCCTCACGTTTATGGATTATGTTTATGGCTCCCTTTTACTAGGATGGATTATTCTTTTTGGCTCCCTTTATTTGGGATGCATTGGACTTATGAAACTCATGATTCACATACCCTGTATAGTGTTCTCTTGTCCTACGTGCTCTCTTGAAGATTGTTTCTACCATGTGAGGGTGGAACAATAGAGAGCAGATGGAAGGGAACATGGGCACTTCAAAAGGTAGTGACAAGCACAACATACCCTGTGTAGTGTTCCCTTGTCCTACGTGCTCTCTTGAAGATTGTTTCTACCATGTGTGGGTGGAACAATAGAGAGCAGATGGAAGGGAACATGGGCACTTGAGAGAGTAGTGTGAGTTGGTGGCCGAAATGCCTATAAACTGTGTAGCAGAAATGCTTATGGAACACCAGGTTATCTATGCCTGCGAGTGATTGTTTTATCTTGTTACTTGAGCCCACCTCTCATCCAAGGTGTGTGGTCAAAGTACCAACACGGAGTGCAAGTGGTAAAGTGGACATGACGGGACTTATGTCTATGCCAAGGGTCATGTGGACCGATGTCTTGTTGGCAGAAGACTTATTTTGTCCCGCCCATTTACTTGGGACATGGATTATGATATCTGGACTTATGGGACTGTTTTGTCTCGCCCATTTACTTGGGACATGGATTATGATATCTGGACTTATGGGACTATTTTGTCTCGCCCATTTACTTGGGACATGGATTATGATATGTGGACTTATGGGACTGATTTGTCTCGCCCATTTATCTTGGGACATGATTATGATATCTGGACTTATGGGACTGTTTTTGTCTCACCCATTTATCTTGGGACATGATTTTGATATTGGTATTATGGAGACTTATTTAGTCTCGCCCATTTCTTTGGGACATGGATTCTTCAATTATATTGGATTTTTGAGACTGTCACGTCTCGCCCAATCGATGGGACATGATTATATCTTGAATATATGGCTTGAAACTTAAAGTTGCGGATAACTTTTAAGAAGTTGGGGAGGATGTCACCAGCCTGGACATTTCCCAGGGGTCTGGTGGACTCTAGGATATTTAAATATTTGGAAAGTACAAGCTTTGGGAATGGGGGATTATCCTAGAATACAAAGGACCACACTCCTAAAATTTAAGAGAGTTGCTATTTTTGGTCCGACTCCGATGGAAATTCTGTTCGCGTCATTACATCTGGAATTGAGGAGATACCAAGAGTTGGCAGAGTGCCTATGACAGAATGTCTACCAGTTGGGATATTTTTAGAGATAAAGTTTATGGAAGGACCCATCTCTTAGATTGGGACATGTGGCAAGAAAGTGGACCAAAGTGAGACAAGTGGCCTCACACTTGTCACTTCAGCTATTGTGTGGCTCTCCACTTGTCATTGTAGCCTTCTCTTGCCATTTTAGCTCATGGGAGGCCCAAATCTATAAATTGGAGCCCTCTCTCTTCATTAATAGAGGCTCTCTTGCTACACACTAGCCTCTACCACCTTACAGGCTGCCCTAATGATGGCTACTCTCTTTCTCCCTCTCTTGAAGGCTGCCCATGAAGAATACCGGCTGTTGGGGACTGTTTTGGAGGCTTCCATCGCAAAGAAATACTGAAGACAAGGGTATTTAATCATTTATTATGATTTTTAGCCATTGTACTTATTGTACCAGCATTTGTACTTGTTGTACCAACCCTTGTATTGGCTGTACCAGCTTCTGTACTTGTTGTACCACCCATTGTATTGGTTGTACCAGCTTGTGTACTTGTTGCACCTGTTGTACCAACCATCGTATCGGCTGTACCAGCCACTGTACTTGCTATACCAGCCCTTGTACTGGTTGTACCAGCTTATGTACTTGTTGTACCACCCATTGTACCGACTGTACCAACTCTTGTACTTGTTGTACCTGTTGTACCTACCACCGTACTAGATGTACCAGCCACTATACCTGCTGTACCAACCACTATACCGGTTGTACCAGCCATTGTGCTGCACCGGCTGAATGGAGAGTAGTACTTGCTGTACCCTTTCTATTGCATGAAGACCCATGGTTTTTGGGGAAGAATCAGCACCCACACGGAGGTATATGGATTATATTGTTGGCTCGGCATTTCTACAGCCTATGTTTCGGCTTGGTTGCCTCGTGTTGGGCTGTGTTATGGCATTTGTATATGGATAATCCGGCATCTCCCATGGGGAGAGTAAGGCCCTCAAAGCTCGTACATGATATTATTCTCCCTGGGTAATAAAATACTCCAAGGGGGGGGGTCGGCCCATTCCGGCCTCTATGCGGTGTCACGTGTGCAAGCTCCATTTTCAGCATTTGTGGATGTTTTGTCCAGCTTTTATGTTTTATGCAAAGTGATGATGGATATGTGTTAAGGCTGTGGCCATGTTTAAGTGTTTTAATATGCATTGATGGTATCAACAAGTGTGTCAAAGGTCCTAGTCCCCTGGGCACCCGCCGCGAGTTTCATTGGTACTGCCCCATAAATGAGCCTAAAAATTGCATAAAATAAACTAGATGCTGTGGATGATGTGTACACTGCTGCAGGTGCCTTGCCAGCCCCATACATTGATGTACAAGCTGAACTAAATGCTTTTAATGCCTAGAAAATGCCTGATAAATCATACATGAATATCCGATAAATATTTGATGATGATTCTGATGCCATGTCAGTGTACACATGACGGGGGTGCACGTGACATTCCCCTCTGCTAAACTTGTTGCTAGGTGGTAGCCTGGCAAACCTTTTGACTCCCTGTTGACCTTCCTCCTCTGCGACTCCTGCTCCCCTTGACTTCTTCTGTCGGGACTGATTTCAATGCTGGAGTGAGATCCTTTTGAGCCAAAGACTATTGAACTGCGGGAACTTCATGGCGCACAATGCTGCTAAACCTACAACCTGCAAATCTACCTGGAATACCTGAGTCACCCTTGACTTGCCTGTGGAGTCCTTTCACACACCATCTCCGTCGTTCCTGAACCTCTGAACCTCCTGAGGCGAATGTTGGAGCAAACTTCCCTCTTCTTCTGTGGAAGAACTCCCTACTGCCAATTGAAGTCCAAAACTCCATTCACTCCTTTGATGATGGATGTCATTCTTCCCCAGAGAACTCATGGGTGAAACTTGTAAGCCTTGCAGGATGCATGATGCAAGGGATGACTGCTAGGATGACTAAAATACTGATGCAAGCCTATATGCTATGCAAAATGCAGATGGCTTACTTACTGATGCATACCTAAGGGAAGAACCCTAGGGATGGCTTCAGAATCTTGAGAACTAGATTTAGCTGTGCGAAAATGTGAAACATGATGACTGAATGACTTTAGAGAATGAACATGCACTGACTGCTAAGGTTGCCTACCCTATGCTCTGATACCAATGTGACATGCAGGGACTGATCGATGTTAAGCAACCTTGGATTAGTGCTACACTTTACTTAAGAGATGATTAACTGAGATGGACACAAGAGAGATGAGTGTCAATGCAGTGCAATGCAGCTATATTAGATGATGACTGCGGTTACAATGAGATCCAAATGGATCTATGCTGTCCTAGATGATGTCTACCCCTGGAAGAGAGGGAAACATGCTGAAGGATGATGAAGGATGGCTGTCCTGACTCCAATGCTGAGTTCCACCACTTGTGTGCTAGTATCCCTCTATGTAGGAGTTGGAAAGATGGCTGAATATGCTGATTACTGATGTAGATGCTGAACTGCAGACCCCAAGGCTTCTGGGAAGAGAAACGATGAACAGCAATATGCTGAGAATGGGCCTTAATGTTGGAATGATGAGGCACCTGCTTATATAGGTAGGAATGCTGCTGGTCGGCCAGCATAACTGCTGTCGGCCAGTCCAAATGTCCACGACTGCTGAATAAGCCTTTTCTTGCTGGTCGGCTGCCCCATAAATGAGCCTAAAAAATGCATAAAATAAACTAGATGCTGTGGATGATGTGTACACTGCTGCAGGTGCCTTGCCAGCCCCATACATTGATGTACAAGCTGAACTAAATGCTTTTAATGCCTGATAAATCATGCACATAAATATCCGATAAATATTTGATGATGATTCTCATGCTGGGAATGATGCCATGTCAGTGTACACTTGACAGATGTGCACGTGACAACGGATGAGCAGGTAGCAACGACTACTACAGTTCACGCCGAGAAGCAAGGGAAAGCAGTGGACGAGCAGGCAACGAAAGGAGTTGATGAGTAGGCGGTGAAAGGCGCCGAGGAGCAGGCGATGGAGGCACAGGTAAAAATCATCAAGGGGGCGAGAAAAAAAAAAAGAAAACATGCTGTTGGGGGCAAAAATGGATCTTGGCAAGGTAGGATGCGTTGAGGCCAATGCCGCTTGGGAGGCAGGCGGCTCAACCAAGGTCCTTGCCCCCCGGGTCCACCCAACCGGCTCAACCAAGGTCCTTGCTCAACCAAGGTCCTTGCCCCGGGTCCACCCAGCCGACTAAGGTGATGGCACTCAGCTCAACCTAGCCGGCACCCTATCATGGGCTCCACCAGCATGGGTGGCAGATACTATGGTGCGAGGCAGCCATCGGCGGAAATGGTGGCACGAATAGGCACAGCAGCACCAGCTGAAGATCAATATCTCCGCAGACTACCATGTGTTCCTTAGACCAAGAAGGTATGCACTACTGACCCCGAACACTAAAGAAGGTTTTGTTGCGTGTTACGACAGTCAACCTATTGCATGTTACACCACCCAACCATAGGTTCGATACCTCGAACCACCGTCGAGCCAAAGGTAAGATTGCCGAGAGCTTGCCAATTACCAATGACCCCAACCAGGTGTCCCATACCACCAAGCCGTTGCCACCCGCTGCCGCTGACAGCTCCATGGCCATGATATCTAGCACGCTTCCTTAGGAGCCCCAAGCTACCGCATGACTCCTTGATCTCTCGTGTCTAGTAAGTGACCCTAGGTCCCTTATATAGTATTAACCCCTCTATACGTTGCATGCTTTTATTTTTAAAGCTTTATTTATAAGCGTTTGACCATAAATAGCTTCTAGTTATTATTATTAGCATGTGGCTATTATTTACAAGCCCACAACCACTCAAGACCTCTTCTTGCTAGCGCCCTTAGCCCATGTGTTAACCTTCCAAGTCCCCATGCCCTTGGCTAAGCCTTAACCCTAATCTTGGGTTAGCACACGCATCCCTAGCCCTGACTCTAGACCAATCGGAATGCAACAAGGTGAGAAGCAAGAAGGGCAAGATAAGTCCTCCGGTGGTTTGGAGTGACAAGTTGGCTCAGTGTTTTAGAGGCTAGAGCACTGAAGGAGCTAGTCACCTCAGTATCTATGTTGCAGATCATGGATCCTAGTAAACCTTTTGTGGTCGAAATGGATGCCAGTGATTATGCATTAGGTGTTGCCTTGTTCCATGATGGGAGACCCGTAGCCTTTGAGAGCAAGAAACTTACAGATGCACAAATTAGGTATCCTACCAGCTTTTGGCTGCTATCCATGCAATGAAAATCTTGAGACACTATTTGTATGGGTCTCAATTTGTTGTTTGGATGGATCAGCACTCGTTGAAGTATATTTGTGATCAACCCAACCTGAGGGTTGGAAAGCCAGATGGGTCGACCTCATGCAGGAGTTCGACTTTGAGATCCATTACCATAAGGGAGCAACTAATCGGGTTGCTGATGCCCTTAGTAGGATCCCTAAGGTCAATGCTCTCTCTTTTACTGAGATAATGACAACCTTCTATCTATCTCTCAACGAGCATTGCCAACATGATTCCCATTTTGGTTGAATCTGGAAATCGGTCCAGGTCGGTTGTAGCCCACGAGCTCCGAGTGTTCCAGACACTCCAAAAAGTGCTGCTGAGAGATAGATACTAGAAAAGTATTCCATTAGAGGTGGATTATTATTCAAGGATGGCAAGGTTTGTGTGTCCAATGATCTAGACATCCAAGCTTTGATATTGCATGAGTGCTATGACGCACCTAGTGCAGGGCACCCGAGGATACATAGAACTTTGGCCTTGGTTGGCCGGCATTTCATTGGCCACGCATGAAATCCTTTGTTGAGGATTATGTGAAGAAGTGTAGCCAATGCTAGATTAATAAAGCTGAAAAGCTTAGAGCTACAGGGTTATTGCATCCTTTGCAAATTCTTGAGAACAAGTGCGAGTGTCTCCATAGATTTTGCGCCATAGATTTTACGGTTGGATTACCCCAGACTAGTAGGAGCCATGATTCAATTTGGGGGGTTGTTGAAGATGGCTAGATTTATCCTTGCCAAGTCATCCGTGAAGAGTCACAAGTTGGCTCAGCTCTTCATAGAGCAACTTTATAAGCTCTATGGATCGCCCGAGGAGATTGTCAGCGAACAAGGATCCCAAATTCACTGCGCACTTCTGGCCATCAGTGTTTTCCAAATTGGAAACACGCTTGAGCATGTCATCTTCGGATCCTCTCGAGTAGTCAAAGAGGAGAGGACAAACCAGACTATGGAGGATATGCTGAGGGCATGTCTCCTAGAGACAGTCCGAGTGGGAAAGGGATCTTCCATAGATTGAGTTTGCTTGGAACAGTAGAAAGCGTGCGGTTACTGGTTTCAGCCCATTTATGCTTATGTATAGTTATCACACAAAGTCACCTGTTGTCCAAGGACTGTTGTCCAAGGAGTCAGGTTGGAATCAACAGTGGATTTCTCGCACAGTGGATTTCTTGCACAATATGTGGGATATGCTAAAAGTTGCAAGGAAAAGCATAAAGAGTGGTCACGATCGCACTCAATCCCTAGCTTGAATTCCAGGTGCTTTAGAAGATGATAACCAGTAGTAAATCCAATGCCAAAATTGAGGTAAAGATAAGAACCCTTGAAAATAATCCCCACAGATGAGCGTACACCAAGACGGGCTCACAATGGCAGTGGGACCTTCGTGTCAAGTGGCGGATATCAGCAGCCAAGTGAAGATGGCCGAAAGCAGTGCTAGCGGTGCTGCTAGTTGGGGTCGATACTAGTGGCGCTTGCTGCTACTAGCTGGAGTCGGTACTGGCGACACTTGCAGGCGATCTTGCTCCTGGCAGTACTGCAAGCGGAGCAGGCAAAGCAAGCAAAGCAGCAGAACTGACAGAGCAGGCCGTGATGATGGGTGGCACAACCAATGAAGGGCGGTTGAGCGACGGGCTGAACAGGCAAAGCAACGGCGCTTAGGAGGCTGAAACAACCTTGGCGAAAGACGGAGGTGCAGCCCTAGACCCGGCGGATGGAGAGTGTGGTGAGGTTGAAGATAATGACGATGATCTCCTTGCTCTTCATACACTTGATGCCATAGAAGAGGGGCTCAAGGTTCTTTTTACACCTGGAGAGCCCTGCTTTTTGCCAAAAAAGCTTTAGCCAAGCTTTTTCCTTTGCTTTTGTCTTTTTACTTTTATATTTTAATAATAAGAAAATATTACTCATCTCTTGCCAAAGTTCTTGAATTATTGCTTTTCTAGCTTCAGGTCCTTGTTTTTTGGCCCTGGAGCTGCTTTTAGAAAAGCGGCTTTCAACTTTTTGATCCGACTCAATCTCCTCTTTCCAATGGTGCCCTTGGCTCGCGGTCAACTTAGTTTGACTTTTTGCTTTTCCTTGTTTTTTGACCAAAACTAGTGCTTTTTCCTGTGCCAACTTCATGAACCTTGTTCCCATGCTTTCATCAACCTATCCATTGTCCGGGCATGTGTTCCATCATGTGAAAAGAGTGAGGAGGGCCAAATAGTTACATTCCCTCCCTCTTACATTGCAGTTGTCCTCAACTACAGAATACAGGTGTTCCATATGTTCCAAGTACTAGCCCCATCTGGTGATCTTGTGCATCTGGTCTTTCCTCATATATGTGGTGCCATCTACTCATCTGGCAACATCTTTATGTCTTATCTTTGACCAATGGCTTTGTTCTTGATGGTACTTCTAAAAGGCCTGCAACATGTGTTAGATAAAATTAATGCATACTTACCTTCTGCAAAAACTAGACACAAGCTAGTCAACAAATAAGTATGCATCATTCGCATCTACTGGGTATTCTAGGTACTGGCCACGTAGTCTGGAGCCTAGTGGACTATCACATGCCATAAATCCAAGCATTGTCCACACATCAAAAACATCACACAAAGTCAATGAAATTCAAACATACATCTATAATGATCCTGCTGTTCATGGATTGTCCTCTTTGGTCTCATCGAAAACCGGTGATGAGCTATCTGGCCCCCTCAAGAAAATTACTCAGACTATCCTCAAGGCGATCTGGTCACTACTACGACCGCCCGAGAGTTCATTAATAGTCATCTCGGTCAACTAGTCGCATTGGCGAATAATTCTTAAACTTCAAGAGGAACTTTTTGACCACTGTCTTTCCTCTTTTTGTCACGGAATGAAATACAATCTCTTCCGACTCCAAAATTTCTTCTTGTTCTTCCACTTTTTGTGGATCCTCCAATGCAGGCTCCTCTAGGAGAATCCCGTATATGGTTTTAATAAGCTAATATGGAAGGCATTATGTATCCTCCAATGATCTGGAAGGTCCAACCAATAGCATACATCATTGATCTTCTCCATTACCTCTAAAAACGTCCTTAGTATCCAAGGTAAAAAATAAGATGCCTCTATGAATATATAAGTGTAGGTGGGTTGGCGATTATTCCTCCTATATAAATCTAAAATTATTGAAAATGGGACGAATGTTTTCAAAAAATGCCTTGAAATGTCCAAAATTGGGCGAATATTTTCTAAAACCCTACATAACGGCCAAAATTTGGGCAAATGTTTTAAGATGCCAGGCAGATTTATTTTTGGAAAAACCCCCAAAAATAGCCAATTGGCAAAGATTAGCCCTTATTTTTTTCCTTGATAGCATCTAGCAGCAAGCTTGGGGTCCTTGTGATCCTTAGCTTTTAGACTTTCTGAGTCTTGCTTTCTCGAATCTCAATAAGACCCAATTCCCTTGTTCAAAAGTGACCCCTTCCTTTATTGCTTATGTGTAGCTTTCTTTTGCTTGGCTTAAGATGTCTCAATAGCCCCCTCGAACCTATGGAAAAGCTATATCCAAATCTCAAACAAACTCGTCCACATGAAAGATCTCTTCCGTGGTCCTTAGAACGGGCAACAACAATGGTTTGCCATAGATAATCTGAAAGGGAGCTTTGCCTATCGAGGAATGGACGGTGTTGTTGTAAGCAAACTCAACAAAAGGCAAATACTTCTCCTATTGGGAATGGACAGTGTTGTTGTAAGCAAACTCAACCAAAGGCAAATACTTCTCCCATTGATCCTCCGCGTCAAGAGTATAACACTTTAGCGTATCTAGAATAGTGAGGTTTGCAATCTCACTTTGTCCATCTATCTAGAATAGTGAGGTTTGCAATCTCACTTTGTCCATCTGTTTGAGGATGATAAGCCGAAGAGAAATTCAACTGTGTCCCCATATTGTTGAGAAGAGCTCTCCAAAAAAAACTAGTAGTTCAAGGATCTCTATCCCCTACAATGGATTTAGGTAGTCCATGGTACTTGAAAATTTGCTGAATAAACAATCTTGCCATATACTCTATGCGGATAGTCTTCTTTACTCGAATAAAGTGGGCTTGCTTACTAAATCTATCAATAATAGTCCATATTTCATCATTCCCAAATCCCGACTTCGGCAATGCAAAGATAAAACCCATAACAATACTCTTCCATGGAATATTGGAAATTGGAAAAGGTTGCAATAATCTTGCGGGTTTTTGTCTATCAAACTTGACCTTATGACAAACCAGACATTCTCGATCATATTGCTCAATGTCCTTTCTCATGCTAGGCCAATAAAAATAATTCTCCAAAGCCTAAGTTGTTGTCAAGATACCTCTATGTCCCATATAAGGTGGAGCATGACATTCCTCCATTATTTTTGGCCTCAATTCTTTAGTCACACACAACCAGGTTTGCATCATAAGAAACCCTTCCTTGATGACATAAGAGGTCACCAAGTCTCCATTCTACAATCTGTTCCAAGTATCTTTGAAATCCTCAACTGTAGCATAAAGATCTTTCATCGTAGTGAAATCCATATGATGGCCCCAGTGCTGGTGTCCATTGATCAACATTTCATTTCATTTCAGTTTTCAGTTGTTATTAAGTTGTCCATTCAAATTGTGATATTTAAGTTGTGCTATTACGCGTGTGCGTGTCCAACGGAGTTTATTCCCACTTGACGGGATTGGTTTCATTGGTATCAGAGCACGGTTATTTCCCTCTTCTTAGTGGGGAAACAAACCTGTGTATTGGACACCCCGCTTCTAGCACACTTAACACAATGGACAGCCAAGGCAATCCTTTGGAAGTGCCTAATTTTGAGGGGCCCATCAAGTGCCTCGCGTGGCTCTTGTGAGATCCCTGTTCCCACCGCGCAACGGATTCGGGGTACTAGCGCGAGGCAGGGTCCCACACTCGGGGCCTCGTCCACGGATATCCGGACAAAAGACTAAACTGTCGGTTTTTCCAAAACCGAACCCGAAAAAACTTCTCTTATCCGGAAAGCACGGGCGATTCCTCCAGAATAACTTTTTACTCTAACGTAGTCAAGACCATTAGTGATCAAACTGATCCGATTGCACCTATAAAGATACTCGGTCAGATCAGGGAAGAAACTTGCACTTGGATCATTGGGTTCAACGCTTTTTTCCCCATCAAGAGGCACAGCCGTTGATTCCTATCCATAGAACAATTACTATACGGGACTTACTTCATCTATCGTAATAACAGAATTTGAGTCTCGATTTACGGATCCATCAGTCCAGCCTAGCCCCATCCAGTCCCATGGGTTAGCCAACCGCCCAACCACTGTAGTGATGGGACCCAATTAAGAATTTGGTTAGGTTTTGTCCCAGGTACCAAGGAAAAGAGTTCCAAGGCCCCCTAGCCGGAAGTTCATGCAAACATAAAACTAGTCACACCACTTACACACCCAATATGAAATTGCCTTTTTCTTAGCATCAGCTAAGAAAAACAATCTTTTAATGAAATTGCCTTTTTCTTAGCATCAGCTAACTTTAAAACAATCTTTTAATGAAACCATTATGTCACTGATGACAATCCTCATAGTCTCTGGTTGAATCCTTATTTTCAGTCATTCATTCATCGGTATACTTATGGCATCATTGGCAACCAGAACGCTCACCACCTATTCACTCAGGGGCCTTTTCCATAGTTCCTAGCTCATAGTAACCGGCAATATATTCATATAACAGAATGGAATCTCCGTGGAAGATCAGCAAGATCAACCCACAGATCTATATAAAAGAGCCATGGACTCATCCGTTGAGGACCAGCAAGGTCAATCAACCAGATCCATGCCCGGTTTCAGAAAACAACTCTTATTCCTTGTTCCAATATCTTCCACGACGCACGTGTGGGTATCTTTGGTGACCCAGAGCCCAAGCACCCTAGCGCTTCACTCATAGGCCGCTTCCTTGGTCCCTCATCCACCGTACCGGAAGCTCACCATTTAAATCGAACCGAGGCTGGTCAAGACCTCGGTCGACCTTGCTACGCGAGACGTCCTCCGTTGACTCTCCGTCAGCAGTTGCAACTTTAACAATTAGGTCTTCATGACCTTAATCCACAAGACGGTCAAAATGCTTCCCCAGCATTCTTGACATAAAACAGTCATTTACAAACAGTCACAAAATACAGTTTCTAAATCGAACTCTCGTCTTTCCACATTATCCCTCCTTAGTCCACATTACTTATTCCACATTCCATTCAATGTGTACTCATTCTCATCCATCTCCTCATATCGACGACACATTAATTCACATACACATTCACATTCACATCTATACATCCACATCTACATGCATACATCCATTTTCACATCCTCATTTATACCTCCACATCCCATATCCAAATTCATACATACACATCCATATCCACATCCATACGTCCACATCCACATCCACATTCACATTCATACATCCACATCCACATTCTCATTCACATCTATACATCCACATCTATATCCACATACATACATACATCCACATCCGTATCTACATCCATACATCCACATCCACATCCACATTCACATCCACATTCACATCCATATATCCACATCTACATGCATACATCCATTATCACATCCTCATTCATATATCCACATCCACATACATACATACATCCACATCCGTATCTACATCCATACATCCACATCCACATCCACATCCACATTCACATCCACATCCATATATCCACATCTACATGTATACATCCATTATCACGTCCTCATTCATATATCCACATCCACATACATACATACATCCACATCCATATTCCCATTCACATCTACATCCACATACATACACACATTCACATCCACATTCCCATTCACATCTATACATCCACACACATACATACATGCACATCTACATCCACATTCATATCTACGCATATACATCTTCATGCATACATCCATTATCACGTCCTCATTCATATATCCACATCCACATATATACATACATCCACATCCACATTCCCATTCACATCTATACATTCATATCTACATCCACATACATACATACATTCACATCCACATTTTCATTCACATCTATACATCCACATACATACATACATCCACATCCACATTCCCATTCACATCTATACATTCATATCTACATCCACATACATACATACATTCACATCTATACATCCACACACATACATACATGCACATCTACATCCACATTCACATCTACGCATATACATCTTCATGCATACATCCATTTTCACATTCATACATCCACACTCCCATCTCCACATTCACACATCCACATACATACATCCATTTTCACATTCCCATTCATATAACCCCATATGCCTTCACATCTAATCTTTTACATCACATCCATTCTTGCCCTATCATCACAACCCATATACATCTTATCCAATCACCCATACACTTCTTACCTCATCTCATACACATCTTATCACATTTTAATTCATCTTATCACCTCTTATCACATCTTATACACCTCTTATCACATCCTATCACATCTCATATCTATTTATAGAATACAAGAGAACTCTTATATTTGATATAAGATTTCTTTACACATTTATTTATGCATAAATTCCATTTAAGGAGATTAATACTTTCGAAGTAAAAATCAATCTTTTATGCATCTTCCTATATGCATAAATTCATTTTAAATGAAAATAACACTTTTGAATTAAAATTCAATCTTTTATGCATCTTCCTATGCATAAATTCAATTTAGATGAGAATGACACTTTTGAATCAATCTTTTATGCATCTTCCTATGCATAAATTCAATTTGGTAGGAATTACACTTTTAGAATAAAAGAATTTCTCTTATGCATCTAAGTTATGCATAAAATCCATTTATGATGAAAATCACACTTTTAGTATAAAAAGAATATCTTTTATGCATACTTCTATGCATGAAATCCAAATATGATAAAAGTAACACTTTTATAATAAAATAATCAACTCTTATGCATACTCCTATGCATGAAATTCAATTGTGATAAAAGTAACACTTTTATAATAAAATAATCAACTTTTATGCATACCTCTATGCATGAAATCCAAATATGATAAAAGTAACACTTTTATTATAAAATAATCAACTCTTATGCATACTTCTATGCATGAAATTCAATTGTGATAAAAGTAACACTTTTATAATAAAATAATCAACTTTTATGCATACCTCTATGCATGAAATCCAAATATGATAAAAGTAACACTTTTATAATAAAATAATCAACTTTTATGCATACCTCTATGCATGAAATTCAAATAAGCTAAAAGTAACACTTTTACATTAATCTAATAATCAATTTCTCTATGATTACAATGAATATCTTTCAATTAATCTAGGATGATAATTCCTAGAATATGGTAGGAAGTCCTCTTTTTATGCTTTGAATGAAATTATTTTATGCGTAATATTTATAAAAAAATTTGCCATAGCTCCGCTGCTATGATTGATAAATCTCAATTTTTCTAAGGGATAAAGCTTATCATTAATGAAATAATTAGAATGAACTCTAATTGGATCATTAATCCATAATAGATTGAATCATCAATATACATAAACCAAAAGCATAGAAAAAAGCCATTAATTTGACCTCAAGCATAGAAAAATCTTGGATTAAGGAAAAGCTTTATGAAAAGCTTCATTTGGATTGAGAATGGGTCATGAGTATGACCATTTCTTGAGTGAGAGAGAGCATTTACATAAAAACCATTTGAATTAAGCATAAATAGAAATTTATATAATTCTTAACTATCATTAATCAATTAACTTCAATAGCATTCGTCAATTTTATGTAATTTCTAACTATCATTAATCAATTAACCTCAATAGCATTCAAAAACCATTCCAATTAAGCTTCTGAAGCTTGAGAGGGGTTGAGAAGAGAGAAGCATTGAGAAATTATAGAAAAGATCAAAATTCACCATTTACCGCCTACAAGCTTCTTTTACCTCCTCATCTCAAAGTTCTTAATGTATTTCATAGAAATATGTGCCAAACCCAAATCATGGAAAGACGATAAAACTTCAGTGGCAAGATACCGTTGGCTTCTAAGTTACGCTAGTTCCTTCCTTTATATAAGTCGTAACTTTTACCTGTCGCTCACAGTAATCTTACTTCCATCGATCTCCCTTCTTCTTAATCTCCTTCATGGCTTGGCAACAGGAATTAGTTTTATCCATGATGATTTCTCACCTTTAAGACGCAAGTGAGTCTGTGAGTGAAGAAAGATTTTATAGAACAGTATGAGCGCTCACTTTTTCCTCACTTGGGAACGTCTGTAGCTCAGACCAAATGGCGGACCTATCAAGACATAACTAGGGTAATACCCTAGGGTCAGCAGCACTTTCGTAACAATGTCAGCTTGGCCATGGTTATTGAAGCTTTGGGTTTGGGTCCCCGATACTACTGCGCCATGAGATCAAGACATCTTGGGTTTTCTGAGCGGGTCTTCTTACTGGCGTGTTTTCTTCCTCATCAGAAGATATGCCTTTACCCCATTTTTGGCTTGCCTCTCAGAGGTCCTTTTGTTAGATCACCTCATACCACTGAGATAGGTGCGGCAATAACCAACAGAATTATTCCTATAGATGAGTTACCTTATACGTGCGCAGCTTGTGAGTGTTGCTTTTGTGATCATATGATGGACGGACTTATGGAAGTGTAAAGAGTTCTTCTATCTTTATTGTATATGTTCCAAGAATGAATAAAGTTTAAATCTTGTTCTTGTCTTGACCCTTACTCTCCTTGAGACTTTTTTATTTGGTAGTTAATCTTAATTAAATTTTTCTCTAAGTCTCATGTTCGTGCGTCTTGCGAAATTATCCCAAGTTTGCGAGATGAGGACATCTCGCGTTTTTCAAGTGGGAGAGAATGTAAGATTCCTCCCCAGCCTCTCAAAATGTCCAGCATCTTTCCCTGTAATCAATCCCCTCTTCAGAAATATAAAAGACCTTGTTTCTAACTGTTTTGACTTAGAGAGAGAGAATATTCTAGAGAGAGAATATTCAGATTTTGAATATTTGTAGATAGAAAAATTTCTCATCTTATTAAAATAAGTTCCCCTGAAACAGAAATTCAAAAAGAACTTTCCAATGTACAATTGAAATTAATTGGAAATGAGTATGAAGGACCTTAGTCTAAGGGTCTAGATTTTCAGAAATTTTTGGATTATGGTCCAATTAAGGTTCCTATGGGCCAATAGCATCAATCCATGTGTAGAGAGGTGTGCGCTTTCGCCGCACAGGTCGTAGCTGGGACACCGTATGCGAGCCACGAATGGCTGCAAGCATACAACCAGGGAAGGAAGCTCAAACAGAATGCAAAGGGTGTGTCACTCACCGCTCAACTGTCGCCTTGAAGGATTCCCGCGTCGCAGCAGTGAAGAAGGAGCCGCCGTCGCCACTCTACCGCCTCTCCGCCGCCGTGCCGCTACACTCTCACTCACTCTCTCTCTCTCTCACACACGCAAGAGAAGGAAACCAAGGAGATAAGGCAAGAGCACTCTTGTATTCACAACACATGAGAATAAGGATTTTAGGGTTACATTTGACTCTTATAGGTGACTTGGCCGTTCACACTTGGGTGCCCATACATGGCCGGCCGATCCTAACCCTTATCCTACTGATATTCAAGGTGCGCCTCTCATCGGCGATCACCCAATCCCTTTATCCTTAACATATGGTGCCGACAAGCCCGGCCCATGACTTAGAATATTTAAATTAATGACGTAAAACATAATACGTCTCAATGTCCGTCATAGGTTAACATGCCCCCCTTCCTGATGTAGATTCCGTCCTCGGAAGCTATGGTATGGTAAGCTCGAGAGGGTTGTTGTGGTAGACCATCTGCAAAACAGGAAAGTAGAGTGAAAGTATGCTGGAATTCAAAAGATATAAAGTGTATAAATTCAAGCATGTTAGACCACAATGGATGTTGCTATGAGAACTTAGTTTAAGGGTCACATGAATGAGCTAGTGTAGCAAATTAAGAGGAGTTTAAAATTATTGAAAGTAATTCAAGAGTTAGCAAGGTGTCAAAGGTTAATCAAGGTTTATAACTGGCCTAAGTCAAGGAAAATAACCAAGCTTAATAAATAAACAGATGACCACACTGTGTCTACTCTAAGAACAAGTTAATACCACAAGCCTAGGGACATAAGAAACATCAAAGTTACAGGAGCCTTTTGCCTGTATTTATTTATTTTTGCACGTGATAATTTTTACACACAATGGCGACCTTCCTAAGGCAAAACTAACATCGATCCTGGTACCATGTTTAACACAAGGCATTATCCAGGAATCTATTAGCTCACTTTAGGCAAGGCTACCCCCTACCAACCAAGGCATCGGTCTGGAGTAGAATACTCCTCGCCTACCAAGTATCAATAAGGCGATAGGCCAACATTAAAGCACATCATAGACTTGTATTGCCATTTATTGTAGGCTTTTTTTTTTAAATCTATTTCTTTTGATCTTCGCTTCTGAACTATAATTTGTCTTGCATCCTTTCGACAAAGGGGTAAAAGCTATGTCCTAGAGGTCAACACACACATGGCCAGGTGTCAAACATTAAGATGGTTTGACCCTAGACCTAAGACAATCGTATTCCAAGGTTAACTAAAGACGTCATACATTCTCAGGAATATATCCAATAAGGTTAAGCTCATTAATGATTTACACTAGCACGCAAGCAACTTCAAAAACTAAGTAGTACATTGACGATTTCCATGTGGTCATGCATTATAGTTTATGCAATTAATTGAACAGTAAAAACGAAAGAGAGTGGGTATGGAAGAATTACACCTGTAATTGGAGATCTCCTTGCCAATTTGACGAGACAGCTTGCAATTTGATGTAGATATATTTTGATGAACGTTGTGGCAGTCTCAGGACTTGAAAACGAACCCACCTCAAACTTTTTAACCTGTACAATCAACTAACAAGCACTATACCTCGAGAGGCACATTAGTGTGAATAATTAAAGACTCGTTTAAGGAATCCAAACTAGAAAAAACTTGAAAACACTAACCTACCTACCAGTCACCACACTACTACTGAGGATACGGTAAGAGGATGTTGTAGAGTCCTGGCTCTAGCCCTAAGGCTAAGCCTCTATCCGCATCATCCAAATAAATAAAGTCAACCTCAGTAGTGCCATGAGTTTCATCCGTCCATTCATCATTGTCAGATATTTCCTTTTCATTTTCCCATCCACATAAACTCATAAAAAATGTAACCATGCGAGGATAGTCATCTTGTGGAAAAGGAAAACATTGGGCTATTGGGGATATGTCCTCTACGGAGTAGGGGTCAGTCATGGTCAATAGGCGAATTAGCCATTCTAATTCCTCAACATTTTCCTCTCTAGCTAGTACATCTATATGATCCCATTCAGTTTCAATTACAGGATAGCACATGTGGAATATCTGAGAAAGGTACAGATGATACCTCTCACCAAAGGTAGGAGTGGATGAAGTGTATGATGATCGGGCATCTGCCATATCTGCAAACACAGATATAGCATCAGCAGGTTTATGACAGGTCAATCTAGTTCTTGACTGTATACGGATATTTCTCTAGTTTTTTTGCTCTTGCTCTTTGTACTATTTTTTGTTTTCCTTTTCTTTGTTTTTTTTTAAAAAATGTATGAAGCTATATATATACATCCCCTTGAATTTGGCAATTACATGGTCAGGGGAGAAGGTTAAGGAGGAAGCATTAGAATGTCGAGCGTGAGTACACGCTCCCCCTTTCCTTGGTGGGTAGATCATATTATTTGCAATGATGTTGTAGCCTCTTGGAACCAATTTGTCCAGCGGGTCATAGGTTGTGATGTGGGTAGATAGCTTTTTATGACCCTTGTGGCCACATCCAATTGTAGAGATGGTAGTGTACGCTCCCATTGACGAATGGAGGAAATGGTTTTCGACGATACTATTACAAGGGGAGACGTAGACTCATCGGTTTTTTGTTGGGTGTTGACAAGAGTAGGTGTAGAGCATGTAGAAATTTCTATATGAGTGTGTGCCTAGCATGAGGAGCTAGAAGCTTCATGTGGCTCCCCCCTTCCTGAGCTAGGTGGTAATGATCGATATCGTTTGGGGATCCAAACTAACTCTAGAAGAAGTGGTGCGGAGCACTCTGTTACCTTTCCCTTACCACGGTCTTGAATTGTCATTGGGGTGGCAACAATTGGTTTGCAAGGTTTTATAGGTGATGTAGAGGGATTCAGCTTATGTTTAGGGACCCAAATCTGGTCATTTCCCTCGTAGTACCCTTGGGCTACTAATAATTTTTTAGGGATCCATCGCGATGTTACATTGCCCTTTCTCGGGTAGGTAGCTGCTTTCCTTTTACGAGGCTTCTTGGTGGCTGAACAAGATTGAGCAGGGGGAGTAGCTGTTAACGAAGCTTTTGGGATCCATTTGTATATACTCTTTGGCATAGTAAGCGGAACCTTAGATACCACCTTGCCTGTTTCCACTCTTGGCATTGAAGCGTTAGAGGGGTGGCAAACAATCAAAGATGGTTTTGCCACTGGACTTTGTGATTTTTTGTTATCCAGCATTTTGTCTAGAGTCGATGGCTTAGGAGCGGGATTTTGAGCAGTCAGACCTAGTGTTGGTTCTTGCGTCGAGACTCGTCTGGTTGCCCAATCGATATTGCATTTGGTGGCCATCATCCATTTGTGCCCTAAGTTTACAGTCCCTTTCATTGTACCAGCAGGCATAACCAAAAAGCTTTGAATTATGGTTCGCTTGTCATAAGCAACCGGAGTGTGCAGAATTCCTGAGACAGGGGTTTTCTTCTTGTTGATTCCTTGAACTTGGATAGAACTCTTGGATAAAGGTGGTTTTCCCAGTTGACACCACACGCCATATGATAGCAAATTGTGTTGAGCTCCTGTATCCAATAATGCATTATACAGCACCTCCCCGTAAGGACTCTGTAACTCAATTGGGTATCTTAGAGGCGGGTCAGATTCCAGTGCATCCTCCTCTGCTTCCTCGAAAAATACTTGCGTAGTTCCCAAGTTGGCTTCTCGTTGTCGCCTAGCACGTTGTTGACGTTCTTTTGCTTCGACTCTCGCTTGTATCTTTTTAAGCTCAGCTTGTTCTTTGGCTGCCTTCTTTTGATGGATTGCATGTAACTCCTCTTGGCTCAGGGGGTCATAGTACCTTTTGAATTTGCTCCCATTAAGGAATCCAATGGTTTCAACTCCGTCGAGAGTCTCCACTCTGATGGTACCTTGTGGGGTAATTTCACATACTCTATACGGTCCCTTACCAGCATATTTGAGCTTCTTCTTTTCGTTACGCACTCCATACATTAGGACTTTATTCCCAACCTTGATGTCCTTGTCCTTTAGATGGCGATCAAACCATTTTTTCCTTCTATCCTTCTCCACAAGGGCATTGTATACAGCCAATTGTCTTTCTTTGTTTAGCCGCTCAAGGATATATAGACACTCTACTAAGGGATTACCATCCCAACCCTCTTGAGTAGCAACACGAAGACTAGGAATGACAAATTCCCACGGCATGACTACTTCTTGGCCATATTCCATTTTGAATGTTGTGCAATTAATAGCCACTTTGTACGCAGTACGATAGGCCCATAAAGCTGTCGTAAGCTTTAGATCCCAGTCCGTGCGATGAGCTTCAACTGTCTTTGTCAAAACAGAGATTAATGTCTTGTTTGTACTCTCGGCTTGGCCATTCGCTTGCCGATAATAAGGAGTAGATTTATGATGGGATATCATGAAATTTGTTGTGAGCTCCTTAATCACGTCATTTATAAAATGCGTACCATTGTCGCTCACAAGTTCAAAAGGACAACCGAATCGTGTGATTATATTTTCAAAGAGGAACTTGGCTGTTGTCCTTGCATCTGCCTTACGTGTCGCTTTCGCTTCAGCCCATTTGGTCATATAGTCAGTGGCCACAATAATATAGCGAGATTGTGTGTTTCGGGCTGCTGGACTAATTGGACCTACAAAGTCTAAACCCCACTTTTCAAATGGTTGGTTTACTTTGATCGGATGTAGGGGCATCTGATCTTTCCTCTGGGGTTTCTTATATCGTTGGCATTCATCGCAACCCTTCACAAAGAGTGATGCGTCTTGGAACATAGTGGGCCACCAATACCCTGATTGTAAGATCTTTTGCGCAGTTAAGTCTCCTGAGAAGTGACCACCGCTACGCCCATATGTGCCTCTTGCAAAATGTATAGATACTCATCCTCTCGGGCACAACGCCTAAGAACGTCATCCTTTCCTCTTTTATAAAGAGTCCCGCCTATCAAGCAATAGGGTTCGCATTCTTTGATTAGCTTTCGAGCTAGATCTTTACGAAGCTCCTTGGGTGGAAAGCCATTAACCAAAAAGTTAACAATCTTCTCACTCCATTCAGGCATTGTCTCCACCATGAACAGGGAAGTGTCCGGTAAGTCATCATCAACCCCCGTAGGAGCCTCACCATTAGGTATGCAAGACAAATGATCAGCCATAACATGTTTTTTGCCAGGTCTCACAACAACAGTGAAATCAAACTCAAGAAGAATCAATAGCCATCGTGTGATTCTTCCTGTGGAGCATGGTTTGTTTACCAGATACAACAATGCTTGATGATCCGCATAGAAAACAAACTTGGTGGCAAGGAGGTAATAACAAAATTTCCTTACTGCATATATCATTGCTAACCCTTCTCGCTCCGTAGTGGTGTAGTTCATCTCAGCATCGTTCAATTGTCTGCTGGCGACTGGCAAAGCTAATGGGGTAGTCTAGCTTGTGTTCTCTAGGTTGAGTTAACACACACCCAATAGCAAAGTTTGATGCATCAATATGCACATGGAAGAGTAAATCCCAGTTAGGCATTCTCAAGATTAGAGCACTCGCCAAGGCCTTCTTTAATAGCTCATAGGCACGGTCACATTCTTCGGTCCAAATAAACTCGATGAGAAGCTTATACAATGGTCGAGCTATCTCGGCGAAGAAGAGAATAAACCTTTGATAATAACCAACGTGGCCCATAAAGCGTTGGACTCCCTTGTAGTTGGTGGGTGGTGGCAATTCCAGAATGACCTTGATTTTACTCTCGTCCGTGGAAATCCCATTTTTGGGCACTATATGTCCTAAGATAACTCCGTATTTAACCCAGAATTGGCATTTGAAAGGATTCAAGGAGATGCGATATAATCTACACCTTTCAAATATTTTTCGTAAACACATCAAGTGCTGGAATGAACACAAAGATCATCTAAGAAAGCTTCACAGAAGTCCCTTAGATATTCCTTAAAGTCCGTGTTTATCAATCGTTGGAATGTTGCAGGTGCATTGGTCAAGCCAAAGGCCATGACGCGAAAGGCAAACACTCCAAACTCCGTGATAAATGCTGTTTTAGCTTGGTCCTCGATTGCAATTGTGATTGTAACCCGAGTACCCATCTAAAAAGCTATATGCATCCTTGCCTGCCACTCTTTCAAGCATATGTTCAGAATATGGCAGGGGGTAATGATCCCTTCTGGTGGCTGCATTAACCTTTTTGAGATCAACGCACACTCTGAGTTTCCCATTCTTCTTTGGTACGATGACTATCGGAGAAACCCATTCTGAGTGCTCAATAGGGTATATGAATCCACATTTTACAAGCTTTTCAATTTCCTCTTGTACAATCTTTGCATACTTAGGATTCATTGGGTAGGGACGTTGCTGGACTGGTTTAGCAGTGCTAATCATTGGAATCGCGTGTTGCACCACCGAGGGTGGAACACCCTTCATATCATGATATGTCCAGGCAAATATGTCCTTGAATTCCTTAAGAAGCTTTGTAAGTGCAGCTTCTTCCGCCTTGGTGAGGTCTTGAGCAATAAAAACTGGTTTAGACTCCTCACCCGGATCTGCTAAGTCTATCTCCTTAACTACCGCAGGGCCATCGTAGACACCGCTACTCCCATTGGTAGGCGTTCGTTGGGCTTTTGTGTAGACTACTTTACGTTCCCCTGTGCTGAATGATTTGAAATGCTCGGGTGCGGGGTGTAAGTCTACTGGTTCTTGTTGTGCCAGGCTTTTTTCTTTCAATTCCGCTTCCTTTTGTTGTTGAGCCAACTCTTGGTTTTGCCGCCTTCTTGCAGTACGACTTAGTTTCGGCTTCTCTTCGATTTCTAATTGGGCGACGTCATGAGGTTACGGAATACACCACATGACACTTTGGAGGTATTGTCCCCAAGTATCCGCTATCTTCCGATGAGCATCAATGGCTCCTACATAACTAAGCCATTCTGTAGTGGATCTTTCCTTGTTTATTGCAGTGCATACATTAGCTCGATAGCGTTAGCGCTTATGTCTCGTTTTCTTCTTACCAAGTTTTTGATTTTTGTTTCTATCAGATTCGGACTCACTTGGTCGATCTTCACTTGTGTCCCCCTCACTTTCGGATGAATTGCAGGAGGTCACTATCCTAGGCCTTGAGCACCTTGCTTCCACATTTGGGTGAATATTTGATTCATTTTCCCCATCAGGCTCAGGGTCAGTTTCTTCTTGAGATTCATACTCAGAGTTGCATTGGTCAGAGTCTTCGCTACTTTCAGTGTCGGTGGAGTTTGCCACTTTCTCGCCATCAGAAGTGCATAACACCTATCATGTTTATTGGCACTAACGGTGGCATATCTTGCCCCTCATCAGGTGTTACCCAGCTTGTGCCTCTATTCCCCCATGTGTCTATGGTTGCCGCTAGGTGTACCCAATCCACGTTATCCGACTCAGTCATACCCGGTAGGACATCCATATAAGGAGAATCTTTCCCATCATCAGTCTCTTTTTTGCATGTATAGCAATACCTTAATGGGGCGGAGTGAATAGTGGTATCCGATCGATTATCGATGATAACCTTGCTTCCTAAAGGATGCGCACGACCATTCTCAAGATCAACTCGAATGATAGAGTCCTGGAATTGTAGATAGACATGGTTTTTCGACCAGTCATGCACCATTTGTGCTTCCCTCATGAAAGGACGTCCTAAGATCATTTGATATGACATAGGATGCTTGGAGAAATCCATTACAATGAAGGTATGTTTTACCTTGTATCCCAGGACCTTGATCTTAACATTCCAATAGGTTTAGCAATAGTTCCGTTTGCCATCTTAACCACTATGTTTGTGACTTCGAGGTGAGGTCTCCCTATAGATTCCCAATAGTTTTTAGTCACAATGCTCACTCCAGCACCACCATCAAGGATTCCCTTTAGAGTTAATCCCTTGGTAGTAATGGGGAGGGTGGCATTAGATTTGTCCCCTTCAAAGTACTGACCCAACTTGTTCACAGGTATTTCAACGACTGAATCTTCATCTAGGTTGGGTTGTAGATCCCAATGTTCCCCTTCATCTTGAAGCGTATCGGGTCTATCCATATTTGCAAATTGTGGTAGCCCCGCCTTTAGTTCTCCATTGAGAAATGCCCGAAGAGCTAAGAATAGCTCAGGATCCCCGTATAATTTGGATATGATCGTGGTTCTGATCTCAGAGGACATGAAATCCATTAGCTTGGACACATTCAATGGTACTTTTCGAGACATCGCCCCTTGACTAGGGACTGGTGAAGATGGAATCACTTCCTCTTCGATGGGGTCAGGCATTCCCTCACTGAACATTATTTCAAGCAAAAAGGGTGTTTGCCCACTTCCTGATGTCCTATCCTCACTCTCTTCCTAAATGATGCTAGGTATAGCTAATGGTTTAGGGTTCCTGTGAGGCTCAACTTGCGTAGGAAACACTGTGTCTGGAATTTTGATTTTTCTCGGGCTTGGCTCCAGTTCTCTTTGTGTTTCTTCCACCAAACCCCTTAAGTGTTGCACTTGTTCAATCTCCTTAACTGGGTTTGGGTAAGTTCCAATCTTTTTCTTGAGGGTTTTTGGCCCACGTGGCTTGTCTTGGGGAGTCTCAGTTAGTTTGGGTGGTTAAGAGGGCATTAACTGACTTGGTTGTGGGGCCGAGGAAGTTTCCTTCTGTTTCCCCTTATTTATGTACTCGCTTGATTCTCCTTCATTGAGCTCCCGAGTGGGTTCCTCCCTTAAGGTAGTGGCTTTGGTCCCCATGGTTTTTATTGAATCAGAATCATCTTCAGGATCATTCATATACACGGGGTCGTCTCCTGTCCCTATGTTGGTCTTTGAACTGGGCTTGGAGCTCGTGGCATTAAGCGATCTCTTTCGTCGTGTTTTCTTTTTCTTTGCCTGAGCGATTGATGCAGTGTCCCTCTCTTCAAGAATGTAGTTTTGATTTTGAAGCATTGACCGTGTAACTACATTCGCGGGTACAACGGGTGTGGTTCCTCGTGCTTGGTTGGTGACCTCAACCAAATTCAATGGCGTAATCTTGGGTGCATTAGGATTATGTGGACATTGAGCAATCAAATGGTCTATGCCACAACGATTACATGTAAGTACCGGCATTCCCGATGTGCTCCCTTGATTTGGTTGCATCTGAGTAGTGATCTTCTGTAGCCTATTAGGGCACTCCGCTACACGATGCGGTCCACCACACTCGTAGCATTGAAGAGGTGGTCTCCTTGCCATGGTATTAAGGTTTTGCCCTCTTGTGGCGAGAGCAGCCGCTTGATATACAGGCTTGACTTGCCCAAGATGATCCTCCATGTAGTACTGGGGAATCATTTCAAATGTATCAATCCCGTATGGAGCAGTGGGGTCTATCTCCTCTTCATAATCCCCACACGCACTATGTGACTCACAACCCATCTGGTTTATAGGGGTAATCCTTGGATGTGGAGGTTGTGGTCCTAGCACTGGCGGTGGTAACGGCACAGACTGGACTACATTCGGGTTCCTTGGTGGAACTATGTGCTGTGACGGTTGCTCGACAGGTTGTGCAGGCATTAGCGCGGGTACTTGAGGTGTATTTGACCAAGCTAGTGGTGCCTCGTTTGCCAACATTCGCTTAAGTACCAGGCAATCTTTAGATTGATGGCCATACTCACCACATGCATTGCAATTCCCATTGAATTTGACTCTGAATGTGGGACATTCACTCGTGCTATGTGGTCCTAAGCACACCGAACACCATTGTTGCTCTCTTCTTGGATACATATGGCTATTCTGAGGAGCTCGATTACCCCTAAAGTATTCTTGGAGAGCCTTAGTAAGGTCGGTCATCACAGACATTTCAGATATCTTGGACTCCTTGGCAATAGGTTTTACCGTCATTGGCTCGTGCCCAGATACTTGCGAACTAACGGATTTTGTCTCCGAAGACACCTTTTTACCTACAATCATCAAGTTGTCTTCTAACTGGATTGCATTGGCAGTGACTGCTTCCCACGTTGTAAGACATGTAATGACTAGGCCATTGTAAATGTCCTCGTGGCGCAATCCTTGGATGAATCTATCGAGGAGTTGGTTGTTATTGAAGCGTTCATGGGGAGTGCAGCAAGAATTTAGATGCTTCAATCGACTTATAAAGTCTCTCACTGACTCCCCTTCCTCGCGTTCAGCTTTTTGGAGTTGAGATGCTACCCCCCAAAGCACACCCTCGCGTATGTATTCTTTCAAGAACAATCTCTTGAGAGTGGGGTAGTGAGTGCACTCTTCAACCCTTAAGGTTCGATACCAATCTCCGGCCTTCCCACTCAAGGTTAAGCCTAAGGCTTTACACTTATGCAGCTCATTGTGCTCTTCCAAAGAATCACACACGTGTTCAAAGACTTCAATGTGCTTCCTAACATCCTCGTTACCACTGAAGTTTTGAGTGAGCTTAGCCACTTGTACTGCCTTGCTTCTAGGTTCTCTCTCAGGCATACCCCGCATGTTTTCCGCAATAGATCGTCCGATCATCTGAGCAAACGCTGCGAGATCACCTAGGTGAGCAGGCATAGCTGGTGGAGGCACTTCTGGGATAGCCTAGCTGATAGGAGTTGGCGTTGGTCTGAGTATGTTGGCAGACGACGTAGGATATGATATGTGACTAGGCCTAGCTCCCCTTGGATAATGGTTATGATAAGGTGGTCGTGGAGCATACGCCATTGGCATACTAAGAGGCGTAGAAGCTACATGAGCATGAGTAGCGATAGGTACATATGGTTGATAGTGTAATGTCCCTCCCAAGCCATGTATGTATGTGTCTCTTTTAATATAGATTTCAATAAGAAAAGAGAGTGTAATTAGAAAGAGTGAGACAATAAGGATAGAAACATTAGAAAAGTGTTAGAATAAAAATATTAGCTCCAAAAATTCAAAAGAAATAAGAACATAAGAAAGAGATAAGTATCCCCAAAAATAGAATTTCGATTTTAGGTGATGAGAGGTCATATTTAGAGTACTTTTACACATTTAGAGTCCATGCATACTAAAAATGTGGAAAAACAACGCGTTTCTAAAGATAGTGCGTTTGCGGCTATATACAGACGTTTTTGCCTATTCTGCCCGCGCTGGCTTGTAGACCAGATGCCTTCCCGTTCTTTTGACTGGTTATATGACCATATTCTGAGTTTTTATCAGAGAGTTATGGCCGAAACAGTTTGCTGTTTCTGTCAGGGTCTTTACATAGAGAAAACTGTGAGAAGACAGCAAGTAGCCTCAAGGTAATCCTAGAGTTTGAGATGCATTTATCCCTTCATTCTTATCTAATATCTCAGAAAAGAAGCTTAGATTGCTATAGTCTTTCGGAGGAAGAGACCAAAACTCCATAGCTTTTCTTTTAGAGAAAGAATAGTATGCCGTAGCCCTGTAAGAGAAGGTTATTTTGCCATAGATCTTAGAAAGAGAGAAGAGTCACAGTATGAGTAAGAGGAGATAAAGCTTGGAGATGATTGGATGATTTCAATCATAAGAGAAGGTATTAGAAGACTCTATATTCTAAAGCTCTTGTTAATAACGAGCAAAGGCAACGATAAACGACAAATTTCTATAAGGTATATACATATTTTGTTTTTCAATTATATACCATTCTTAGGGGTTGAGGTATGGCCCCGGCTTCTCTATTGATTGTTACAGTGATCTATTTGATTGATTTACCATTTAAAGTTTGTATTCTTTTAAACAACAGCATATGTCTTAATAAAGAATGTCTTATCGTAATCTCAAGTTGAAATGCTAAAATCTGTGTGAGAAAAGAATTGTTTTCTTAAGAAGGTAACATGGATTCTAGTCCTATGATTTAGTGAGTAAATGGATTGTTATCTTGGTTAAATTAAGGTACAGGTACAACTTCTCCCTGCCTTGACGCTGCCCCGTTCTTGTGCTTGTATAGCCGGACGGCGGAGACGTTAGTAAGGCCCGGAGTTAGCCCATGGTATCCCTCATACCATTGGGAGAATGAGGTTTGCCGATTGAGGCAAGTGATTGTGATGATGCTGCCTAGTTCTGAGGGCCCAGGCTAGTGCGGTGAATTAGCCCACCCTAGTGCGCAGACATCCCTCTGAGGGGCGGGAGGATCGAGCGATGGAGCCTGAGAGGGCGACAGGCCGGCTTGAGTCCTCGCCAGCGGCCGACGATGAGGTGTATGGTCCCGTAGGGTTTTGCCCAGCATGTGGAGGCTGGAAGGCCGAATTCTAGATCATCGGCGGTATAAAGGAAAAGAATAAGAGAGCCACTTTGGCTTGTATGAAATTGATTCATGTTTAACTATGTTTTTATAAATCTTGTCTTTGGCATTATTGTATTGTGGAAAAAGGCAAAGGCTGTTTTAATAAACCTTGTGAAAGGGCCTTAATTAAGGAACATGTTTGTTTATGTCAAACAGTGTGGTAGGATTAATTAGAAAACAAATTGACGCGTGAGTAGGGTGGAAAGTGGGAGGATGGAATGCCCCGACGGCACCATCCTACGGACGGGTGGACCCGATTAGTCGGGTAGCTTTCCAACATATTAAGTGAAAGCCCTACGTTAGATAAATAGGTTCTCGAGCAATTCTATTCTAGAAGACTAGGCCAACGGCTGTGCCTTGCATGGATGAGGAAAAAAGCGTTGTCTCTAGGAATCAAGACTAGTAGTTGCCCAATTTATGATCGATTACCCTATGGGTGATTTGATGTTTACAAGACCACGCTCCCCCTGCGGGATAGAACTAGGTCTTACCTATGAATCGTATCCTTGAATCTCTGTATGGTCAAGGTGTCGATGAGTAGGAAATTTTCTCCAAGTTAAGACTTGGTGGACTATCTTAAGCGTTTCCCCTATTTGTGGAAGGGGGGAACCTTACAAGTGGTATCAGAGCCGATCTTAGTTCCTAGGATTTGTTTTTCAAAGGTTAACTATCAAGGGATTAAAATAAGTGATTGTTTATCTTATGAGGACGAATCAATCATCTCTACTGGCCATAGAAGTGATTTGAATATCCTCACATGTTGAGACAATCATCTTATGAAATTGTGCTTGTATCTTGGGGGTGCACACGCAAGATATTTGTACAATAAATTTGAGAAATTAGATTGGGGAGAAAACCTTTTGTGAGAAAAACATAGGGTGATCAAATTAAGAAACTAGTGAGAGACTAAATGACTAGAAGGATAGACCAAAACTTTGTTTAGAGAAATTTTCAAGATATCTCATTAATTTGTGTATTATAAATTATTAAGATTATAACTCCATTAAGGTTTGAATAGTTGACGTGTGAATGCCATCCATTGGATACTTTACACTAGGACGATCATTCAAGATCTTTAATCCATCTCAGACAAACATGGGTCTCGGATGTGTAATTCCTAAAGGATCATGCTCTTAGATGTGTCAATCCCAAGGTACCAGATGTGTAATTCTCAAGAAAACGAAGATCTCAGATGTATTAATCCTGATTGCCTTCAAATGTGGTGCTATGATAAGTATTTGATAGTTTTGAACTTTTAATGGATATAATGAAAGAAGCAAGCTCACCTTTACTTGCGTCTAAAAATCGTAAGAAATGCCAAATTAGTTGGAAGCATTGTTGTCAATCTAACCATTGGAGCTAGAAAGTCAAAAGCATTGTTGTCAATCTAACCACTGGAGCTAGAATCAGTTATGAGATGCCATGAAAGTACACCTTCGTGAAAGGTTTTGTCCTCTAGAATTTTGAGAGGATAAAATGAATGAATTTTTAGAGAGCTAACCCAAGAAAGGAAGACCCTAAAAGAATACCACCAAACTTTTGTTAAACTTCTCCGATTTGCTCCAGAGATGGATGAGGTAACTCTTCTCCATCGATTCATTTGGAAGCTTAATCTACCTTTGAATAACCTTATCAAGAATGTGAAACCATCCTCTATTTCAGAAGCCATAATTATAGCCAGAGACTGTGATAAAGTTTTTTTTTTTTATAGAAAGTGTCAAGAAGAAGGACACGAGTCCTTTCATGTTAATCAAGAAGAGGTCTCCTAATTCAAGAGAAACGTCAAGCCCACCCTTGGCTACAAGGAATCATGAGCTAGAGCAAAAAGTAGGTCAAGAAATAGAGATAGCAGGGTTAAAGATAATAAAATTCAACAAGTATTTCTATAAGTAAATAGAAGAGGATTGATGCAAGATTTATGTGAAGTAATGTGCATGATGAATAGAGGTATTCTACAAGACGATACTTAAATTATGAAATTGCTATCATAGGTTAGATTGCGTAAAGGATTGATTCCCTTACGTTTTTCCATGATAATTTGTTAAGTACCATACTACATGGGGGTATAGAATAAGGAATTCGAAGGTTCATATCATATGAAAGGTATATGGATGCATGAAATTAGGATAATAAGGCCAATTAACTTTAGAATAATAAAGACCTTTTGGAGGCACAACAAAACGAGCCAAGCACATGAAATAAAAGACTCTTTAAGAACAATATTTAGATAAAAGAAGATTTCTACCTAGTGGGGACACCACTTTGAAAGAGACAGGAGGATTTACTTAGATACTACCCTAGCTTGCGAGATGAGGACATCTCGAATCTTTTAAGTGGGGGAGATTGTAATGTCCCTCCCAAGCCATGTATGTATGTGTCTCTTTTAATATAGATTTCAATAAGAAAAGAGAGTGTAATTAGAAAGAGTGAGACAATAAGGCTAGAAACATTAGAAAAGTGTTAGAATAAAAATATTAGCTCCAAAAATTCAAAAGAAATAAGAACATAAGAAAGAGATAAGTATCCCCAAAAATAGAATTTCGATTTTAGGTGATGAGAGGTCATATTTAGAGTACTTTTACACATTTAGAGTCCATGCATACTAAAAATGTGAAAAAACAACGCGTTTCTAAAGATAGTGCGTTTGCGGCTATATACAGACGTTTTTGCCTATTCTGCCCGCGCTGGCTTGTAGACCAGATGCCTTCCCGTTCTTTTGACTGGTTATATGACCATATTCTGAGTTTTTATCAGAGAGTTATGGCCGAAACAGTTTGCTGTTTCTGTCAGGGTCTTTACATAGAGAAAACTGTGAGAAGACAGCAAGTAGCCTCAAGGTAATCCTAGAGTTTGAGATGCATTTATCCCTTCATTCTTATCTAATATCTCAGAAAAGAAGCTTAGATTGCTATAGTCTTTCGGAGGAAGAGACCAAAACTCCATAGCTTTTCTTTTAGAGAAAGAATAGTATGCCGTAGCCCTGTAAGAGAAGGTTATTTTGCCATAGATCTTAGAAAGAGAGAAGAGTCACAGTATGAGTAAGAGGAGATAAAGCTTGGAGATGATTGGATGATTTCAATCATAAGAGAAGGTATTAGAAGACTCTATATTCTAAAGCTCTTGTTAATAACGAGCAAAGGCAACGATAAACGACAAATTTCTATAAGGTATATACATATTTTGTTTTTCAATTATATACCATTCTTAGGGGTTGAGGTATGGCCCCGGCTTCTCTATTGATTGTTACAGTGATCTATTTGATTGATTTACCATTTAAAGTTTGTATTCTTTTAAACAACAGCATATGTCTTAATAAAGAATGTCTTATCGTAATCTCAAGTTGAAATGCTAAAATCTGTGTGAGAAAAGAATTGTTTTCTTAAGAAGGTAACATGGATTCTAGTCCTATGATTTAGTGAGTAAATGGATTGTTATCTTGGTTAAATTAAGGTACAGGTACAACTTCTCCCTGCCTTGACGCTGCCCCGTTCTTGTGCTTGTATAGCCGGACGGCGGAGACGTTAGTAAGGCCCGGAGTTAGCCCATGGTATCCCTCATACCATTGGGAGAATGAGGTTTGCCGATTGAGGCAAGTGATTGTGATGATGCTGCCTAGTTCTGAGGGCCCAGGCTAGTGCGGTGAATTAGCCCACCCTAGTGCGCAGACATCCCTCTGAGGGGCGGGAGGATCGAGCGATGGAGCCTGAGAGGGCGACAGGCCGGCTTGAGTCCTCGCCAGCGGCCGACGATGAGGTGTATGGTCCCGTAGGGTTTTGCCCAGCATGTGGAGGCTGGAAGGCCGAATTCTAGATCATCGGCGGTATAAAGGAAAAGAATAAGAGAGCCACTTTGGCTTGTATGAAATTGATTCATGTTTAACTATGTTTTTATAAATCTTGTCTTTGGCATTATTGTATTGTGGAAAAAGGCAAAGGCTGTTTTAATAAACCTTGTGAAAGGGCCTTAATTAAGGAACATGTTTGTTTATGTCAAACAGTGTGGTAGGATTAATTAGAAAACAAATTGACGCGTGAGTAGGGTGGAAAGTGGGAGGATGGAATGCCCCGACGGCACCATCCTACGGACGGGTGGACCCGATTAGTCGGGTAGCTTTCCAACATATTAAGTGAAAGCCCTACGTTAGATAAATAGGTTCTCGAGCAATTCTATTCTAGAAGACTAGGCCAACGGCTGTGCCTTGCATGGATGAGGAAAAAAGCGTTGTCTCTAGGAATCAAGACTAGTAGTTGCCCAATTTATGATCGATTACCCTATGGGTGATTTGATGTTTACAAGACCACGCTCCCCCTGCGGGATAGAACTAGGTCTTACCTATGAATCGTATCCTTGAATCTCTGTATGGTCAAGGTGTCGATGAGTAGGAAATTTTCTCCAAGTTAAGACTTGGTGGACTATCTTAAGCGTTTCCCCTATTTGTGGAAGGGGGGAACCTTACAGATAGGCACTGGCATGCACTGTTGTAGGTACTGTTCCACTAGGTAGCGGTGTCGTACTAACTACAGCAGTAACAGGTGCATTTTCTGCTATGCTCATCATTGGGGTAGGCATTGTGGATTCCTGAATGGAAAGTTGAGCCAAGGTTGGAAAGCTAAAGTTACTACTCGTGGGCTCAACCTGCATTGAGACTCCAGGTGAAACAACATACGAAGGGTCTATGGGACTCATCGTGATAGGGTTGGTTGTTTGGTCTTGCCCGTATCCAAAAATCTCATAGGGCCAGTGGAAACTAGGTTCACTCCCGTATTTTGCCTCTCAAATTGGATAATTCTATGAATGACCTCACATATCATTTGTTGTTGCTCTTCTAGATTAGTGGCACTAGATGTAGATCGTAGGACTTTTAACCAACCCACATGGTATGTGTAACCCGTGTATAGGTCCGTTAGAGTCTCTGTGTGTAGATCATATTCCCAATTTTCATTGAGAAATATCCCATCTAGACTTGGTGTGCCAAACGGTTCTCTTGAAGTGGACGCAATGTCACTTCTTATGGATTGGCTTCTAGGGACCTCTACTTTAGGAAAAGCATCGGAATGTGGTAGCTCAGTAGGGCCCTCATTAAACGAAGTGGGTAGAATATCCACATGGACAGTCTTTGGGAGGGTAGGGTCTACATGAGATGTGAATGGCGAATCCACTACCCCACCTTCTTCATTTACTTCGCTTGTCGCATGTTCAGAGCGTTTAGCTCTACTAAAGGTCTCTATTAGACGACTAAACATGCTAGATCCGGGTTGTGGGGCCCAACCTGGCATGTTTTGGCTTGTCTCCTTAGGGTTCTTGGTAGGGTGCCCTTCCATGGCTTCTGAGTCAGAGGACGAGTCACTATCCACTATTCGTGGATCTTGGGTTGCACTCCCTTGGGTTCCAGCCGAAGGCCAAGATGCTAACGTGGAGGGATGGTGTGAGCCTGCGTAAACTGAAACACTTTCTAGTGGTTTAGGCTCTAGCACCCGACCAGAACATAGATGCATGTGACGTGGGTACCCTTGGTAACTACCCTTGAAACTCACACAAGTGGTTTCTTAGGTGTTTCGCACCCCGTTTTTACTTGTTTTTAGATTGTTCTTAACCTGTTTTTGACCCCCTTACTTATGGTCGAACCTGGACTAGGGCGTGTGATAGCTCAAAACGAGCGTATCGTTTAAAGGGTCCTAGTGTGCTTTACAGCACCATGTTCGCCTATCTAGAGCTCCTGTAGTCCTCAAAACAATCCGTTTCCTTTGGGGGGGAAAGGAGCGAAAGCCTATTTGCTTGTGGAGGAAAGGGTGAGGGCTTTATCCCACATGCTCACTTTACTCCTTGGGGAGTGGGCTACATATAGGGCACAACTTCCCATAAGCTCTCACTTGAAAGAAAGCTATGGAGGCTCACTCTCCTATATATATATATCAAAAGACCGAGACCGAGACCGAGACACCGAGGCCGGGGCCGTGGGTCGATTGGGATTCTTTCTTTTCAAAAAATTTTTCTCCAAATGAAAAATCTTTCCTCTCCACACGTTTGGTTTTTTTCTTTTAAAAAAAGTTAATTTTTTATTTTTATTTTTATATTTTTTTTTCAAAATTAATTTTTCCTTTTTTCTTTTTTTTTTTGTTTGGGAAAATTTTTCTAGGGTTTCTATCTAGGGTTCAGCCTTGGCCGCGGTGCAGTTCGCACACAGCGCAGGTCTAGGGATTCAAAAATCCCCCTCACACGCAGAAAACCAGATAACAGAATGCACGCCCACATGCGGAGCGGGAAAATAACAAAAGAAACAGAAATGCAGAAGACAAATTGCAGAAACAGAGATTGAAAACCACAGAAACACCTCAACAGCAACACAGACGCCTTTCCTACAGTGTAAATTAAACTTCACGCAGCAGCCCGAGCTGCAAACTGGAGCTTGGTGCAAGGCAACTCCCCGACAGCGGTGCCAAAAATGTGCGCTTTTGCCGCACAGGTCGTAGCTGGGGACTTCGGACATCGTATGCGAGCCACGAATGGCTGCAAGCATACAACCAGGGAAGGAAGCTCAAACAGAATGCAAAGGGCGTGTCACTCACCGCTCAACTGCCGCCTTGAAGGATTCCCGCGTCGCAGCAATGAAGAAGGAGCCGCCGTCGCCGCTCTACCGTCTCTCCGCCGCCGTGTCGCTACACAGTGCTCGATCGCTCTCTCACTCACTCTCTCTATCTCTCACACACGCAGGAGAAGGAAACCAAGGAGATAAGGCAAGAGCACTCTTGTATTCACAACACATGAGAATGAGGATTCTAGGGTTACATTTGACTCTTATAGGTGACTTGGCTGTTCACACTTGGGTGCCCATACATGGTCGGTCGATCCTAACCCTTATCCTACTGATATTCAAGGTGCGCCTCTCATCGGCGATCACCCAATCCCTTTATCCTTAACATATGGTGCCGACAAGCCCGGCCCATGACTCAGAATATTTAAATTAATGACGTAAAACTTAATACGTCTCAATGTCCGTCACATAGGTTAACAAGAGGAGATAAATCCAATTTTGTAAAAGAAGATACCAAAAAATGAGTAAATGCTCACATAAGATGAAGAGTTGAAAATGTACAAGGTTTATTAGTAAAAAACTATGAGCAATATTAAAAATATGAGATATTTTGGGTATAATGATTCCATTTTGACACATATGTAAGAAAGGGGAGTTCTTTAAAGGAGGTGCATATTTCACATGCTTGAATGAGTTTTAAACTCATAAAAATTGAGATATTTTATCTCTCCTCTCTCCTAATTCAAGTCTAGTTCCAAAAAGTTAGCTTAACTGACCTAAAAATGGTCAAATATTGACCAAACTGATTTAGAAAATTCTAGAATCAGTTTGTTTGGTTAGGAGCTCAATTTTTCCTATAAATAGAAGCCTCCCCCTTGTTGAAAAATATATAGTGTTTATGCATCGTTACTCTACTTCACCTAAGCCAAGAACTGTGAATTCATTAATAATTCACTAGTTTTTGGAGCTTGCCTCTTTCTTCAATCCCCATTAGTGGCTCCATCAACATACTTAACCAATTGATTGGTCGGGGGCCTCTACCGTGAACAACCTTGCCATCCTTGAATAATAATCCACCTCTAATGGAATACTTTTCTAGTATCTATCTCTCAGCAGCACTTTTTGGAGTGTCTGGAACACTCGGAGCTCGTGGGCTACAACCGACCTGGACCGATTTCTAGATTCAACCAAAATGGGAATCATGTTGGCAATGCTCGTTGAGAGATAGATAGAAGGTTGTCATTATCTCAGTAAAAGAGAGAGCATTGACCTTAGGGATCCTACTAAGGGCATCAGCAACCCGATTAGTTGCTCCCTTATGGTAATGGATCTCAAAGTCGAACTCCTGCATGAGGTCGACCCATCTGGCTTTCCAACCCTCAGGTTGGGTTGATCACAAATATACTTCAACGAGTGCTGATCCATCCAAACAACAAATTGAGACCCATACAAATAGTGTCTCCAGATTTTCATTGCATGGATAGCAGCCAAAAGCTGGTAGGATACCTAATTTGTGCATCTGTAAGCTTCTTGCTCTCAAAGGCTACGGGTCTCCCATCATGGAACAAGGCAACACCTAATGCATAATCACTGGCATCCATTTTGACCACAAAAGGTTTACTAGGATCCATGATCTGCAACATAGATACTGAGGTGACTAGCTCCTTCAGTGCTCTAGCCTCTAAAACACTGAGCCAACTTGTCACTCCAAACCACCGGAGGACTTATCTTGCCCTTCTTGCTTCTCACCTTGTTGCGTTCCGATTGGTCTAGAGTCAGGGATAGGGATGCGTGTGCTAACCCACGATTAGGGTTAAGGCTTAGCCAAGGGCATGGGGACTTGGAAGGTTAACACATGGGCTAAGGGCGCTAGCAAGAAGAGGTCTTGAGTGGTTGTGGGCTTGTAAATAATAGCCACATGCTAATAATAATAACTAGAAGCTATTTATGGTTAAACACTTATAAATAAAGTTTTAAAAATAAAAGCATGCCACGTATAGAGGGGTTAATACTATATAAGGGACCTAGGGTCACTTACTAGACACGAGAGATCAAGGAGTCATGCGGTAGCTTGGGGCTCCTAAGGAAGCATGCTAGATATCATGGCCATGGAGCTGTCAGCGGCAGCGGGTGGCAACGGCTTGGTGGTATGGGACACCTGGTTGGGGTCATTGGTAATTGGCAGGCTCTCGGCAATCTTACCTTTGGCTCGGCGGTGGTTCGAGGTATCGAACCTATGGTTGGGTGGTGTAACATGCAATAGGTTGACTGTCGTAACACGCAACAAAACCTTCTTTAGTGTTCGGGGTCAGTAGTGCATACCTTCTTGGTCTAAGGAACACATGGTAGTGTGCGGAGATATTGATCTTCAGCTGGTGCTGCTGTGCCTATTCGTGCCACCATTTCCGCCGATGGCTGCCTCGCACCATAGTATCTGCCACCCATGCTGGTGGAGCCCATGATAGGGTGCCCGCTAGGTTGAGCTGAGTGCCATCACCTTAGTCGGCTGGGTGGACCCGGGGCAAGGACCTTGGTTGAGCAAGGACCTTGGTTGAGCCGGTTGGGTGGACCCGGGGGGCAAGGACCTTGGTTGAGCCGCCTGCCTCCCAAGCGGCATTGGCCTCAGCGCATCCTACCTTGCCAAGATCCATTTTTGCCCCCAACAGCATGTTTTCTTTTTTTTTTTCTCGCCCCCTTGATGATTTTTACCTGTGCCTCCATCGCCTGCTCCTCGGCGCCTTTCACCGCCTACTCATCAACTCCTTTCGCTGCCTGCTCGTCCACTGCTTTCCCTTGCTTCTCGGCGTGAACTGTAGTAGTCGTTGCTACCTGCTCATCCGTTGTCACGTGCACATCTGTCAGGTGTACACTGACATGGCATCATTCCCAGCATGAGAATCATCATCAAATATTTATCGGATATTTATGTGCATGATTTATCAGGCATTAAAAGCATTTAGTTCAGCTTGTACATCAATGTATGGGGCTGGCAAGGCACCTGCAACAGTGTACACATCATCCACAGCATCTAGTTTATTTTATGCATTTTTTAGGCTCATTTATGGGGCAGCCGACCAGCAGGAAAAGGCTTATTCAGCAGTCGTGGACATTTGGACTGGCCGACAGCAGTTATGCTGGCCGACCAGCAGCATTCCTACCTATATAAGCAGGCGCCTCATCATTCCAACATTAAGGCCCATTCTCAGCATATTGCTGTTCATCGTTTCTCTTCCCAGAAGCCTTGGGGTCTACAGTTCAGCATCTACATCAGTAATCAGCATATTCAGCCATCTTCCCAACTCCTACATAGAGGGATACTAGCACACAAGTGGTGGAACTCAGCATTGGAGTCAGGACAGCCATCCTTCATCATCCTTCAGCATGTTTCCCTCTCTTGCAGGGGTAGACATTATCTAGGATAGCATAGATCCATTTGGATCTCATTGTAACCGCAGTCATCATCTAATATAGCTGCATTGCACTGCATTGACACTCATCTCTCTTGTGTCCATCTCAGTTAATCATCTCTTAAGTAAAGTGTAGCACTAATCCAAGGTTGCTTAACATCGATCAGTCCCTGCATGTCACATTGGTATCAGAGCATAGGGTAGGCAGCCTTAGCAGTCAGTGCATGTTCATTCTCTAAAGTCATTCAGTCATCATGTTTCACATTTTCGCACAGCTAAATCTAGTTCTCAAGATTCTGAAGCCATCCCTAGGGTTCTTCCCTTAGGTATGCATCAGTAAGTAAGCCATCTGCATTTTGCATAGCATATAGGCTTGCATCAGTATTTTAGTCATCCTAGCAGTCATCCCTTGCATCATGCATCCTGCAAGGCTTACAAGTTTCACCCATGAGTTCTCTGGGGAAGAATGACATCCATCATCAAAGGAGTGAATGGAGTTTTGGACTTCAATTGGCAGTAGGGAGTTCTTCCACAGTTCAAGAAGAGGGAAGTTTGCTCCAACATTTGCCTCAGGAGGTTCAGAGGTTCAGGAACGACGGAGATGGTGTGTGAAAGGACTCCACAGGCAAGTCAAGGGTGACTCAGGTATTCCAGGTAGATTTGCAGGTTGTAGGTTTAGCAGCATTGTGCGCCATGAAGTTCCCGCAGTTCAATAGTCTTTGGCTCAAAAGGATCTCACTCCAGCATTGAAATCAGTCCCGACAGAAGAAGTCAAGGGGAGCAGGAGTCGCAGAGGAGGAAGGTCAACAGGGAGTCAAAAGGTTTGCCAGGCTACCACCTAGCAACAAGTTTAGCAGAGGGGAATGTCACGTGCACCCCCGTCAGGTGTACACTGACATGGCATCATTCCCAGCATCAGAATCATCATCAAATATTTATCGGATATTCATGTATGATTTATCAGGCATTTTCTAGGCATTAAAAGCATTTAGTTCAGCTTGTACATCAATGTATGGGGCTGGCAAGGCACCTGCAGCAGTGTACACATCATCCACAGCATCTAGTTTATTTTATGCAATTTTTAGGCTCATTTATGGGGCAGTACCAATGAAACTCGCGGCGGGTGCCCAGGGGACTAGGACCTTTGACACACTTGTTGATACCATCAATGCATATTAAAACACTTAAACATGGCCACAGCCTTAACACATATCCATCATCACTTTGCATAAAACATAAAAGCTGGACAAAACATCCACAAATGCTGAAAATGGAGCTTGCACATGTGACACCGCATAGAGGCCGGAATGGGCCGACCCCCCCCCTTGGAGTATTTTATTACCCAAGGAGAATAATATCATGTACGAGCTTTGAGGGCCTTACTCTCCCCATGGGAGATGCCGGATTATCCATATACAAATGCCATAACACAGCCCAACACGAGGCAACCAAGCCGAAACATAGGCTATAAAAATGCCGAGCCAACAATATAATCCATATACCTCCGTGTGGGTGCTGATTCTTCCCTAAAAACCATGGGTCTTCATGCAATAGAAAGGGTACAGCAAGTACTACTCTCCATTCAGCCGATGCAGCACAATGGCTGGTACAACCGGTATAGTGGTTGGTACAGCAGGTATAGTGGCTGGTACATCTAGTACGATGGTAGGTACAACAGGTACAACAAGTACAAGAGTTGGTACAGTCGATACAATGGGTGGTATAACAAGTACATAAGCTGGTACAACCAGTACAAGGGCTGGTATAGCAAGTACAGTGGCTGGTACAGCCGATACGATGGTTGGTACAACAGGTGCAACAAGTACAGAAGCTGGTACAACCAGTACAATGGGTGGTACAATAAGTACAGAAGCTGGTACAGCCAATACAAGGGTTGGTACAACAAGTACAAATGCTGGTACAACAAGTACAATGGCTAAAAATCATAATAAACGATTAAATACCCTTGTCTTCAGTATTTCTTTGCGATGGAAGCCTCCAAAACAGTCCCCAACAGCCGGTATTCTTCATGGGCAGCCTTCAAGAGAGGGAGAAAGAGAGTAGCCATCATTAGGGCAGCCTGTAACGGTGGTAGAGGCTAGTGTGTAGCAAGAGAGCCTCTATTAATGAAGAGAGAGGGCTCCAATTTATAGATTTGGGCCTCCCATGAGCTAAAATGGCAAGAGAAGGCTACAATGACAAGTGGAGAGCCACACAATAGCTGAAGTGACAAGTGTGAGGCCACTTGTCTCACTTTGGTCCACTTTCTTGCCACATTCTAAGAGATGGGTCCTTCCATAAACTTTATCTCTAAAAATATCCCAACTGGTAGACATTCTGTCATAGGCACTCTGCCAACTCTTGGTATCTCCTCAATTCCAGATGTAATGACGCGAACAGAATTTCCATCGGAGTCGGACCAAAAATAGCAACTCTCTTAAATTTTAGGAGTGTGGTCCTTTGTATTCTACTAAGGATAATCCCCCATTCCCAAAGCTTGTATTTTCCAAATATTTAAACATCCTAGAGTCCACCAGACCCCTGGGAAATGTCCAGGCTGGTGACATCCTCCCCAACTTCTTAAAAGTTATCCGCAACTTTAAGCTTCAAGCCATATATTCAAGATATAATCATGTCCCATCGATTGGGCGAGACGAGACAGTCTCAAAAATCCAATATAATTGAAGAATCCATGTCCCAAAGAAATGGGCGAGACTAAATAAGTCTCCATAATACCAATATCAAAATCATGTCCCAAGATAAATGGGTGAGACAAAAACAGTCCCATAAGTCCAGATATCATAATCATGTCCCAAGATAAATGGGCGAGACAAATCAGTCCCATAAGTCCACATATCATAATCCATGTCCCAAGTAAATGGGCGAGACAAAACAGTCCCATAAGTCCAGATATCATAATCCATGTCCCAAGTAAATGGGC
Organism: Cibotium barometz; assembly: GCF_041138505.1. Taxonomy (NCBI): domain Eukaryota; kingdom Viridiplantae; phylum Streptophyta; class Polypodiopsida; order Cyatheales; family Cibotiaceae; genus Cibotium; species Cibotium barometz. The sequence continues at coordinate 27,232,866 of NC_141047.1, read as the reverse complement.
GAGACAAAACAGTCCCATAAGTCCAGATATCATAATCCATGTCCCAAGTAAATGGGCGAGACAAAATAAGTCTTCTGCCAACAAGACATCGGTCCACATGACCCTTGGCATAGACATAAGTCCTGTCATGTCCACTTTACCACTTGCACTCCGTGTTGGTACTTTGACCACACACCTTGGATGAGAGGTGGGCTCAAGTAACAAGATAAAACAATCACTCGCAGGCATAGATAACCTGGTGTTCCATAAGCATTTCTGCTACACAGTTTATAGGCATTTCGGCCACCAACTCACACTACTCTCTCAAGTGCCCATGTTCCCTTCCATCTGCTCTCTATTGTTCCACCCACACATGGTAGAAACAATCTTCAAGAGAGCACGTAGGACAAGGGAACACTACACAGGGTATGTTGTGCTTGTCACTACCTTTTGAAGTGCCAATCTTCAAGGAGAGCACGTAGGACAAGAGAACACTATACAGGGTATGTGAATCATGAGTTTCATAAGTCCAATGCATCCCAAATAAAGGGAGCCAAAAAGAATAATCCATCCTAGTAAAAGGGAGCCATAAACATAATCCATAAACGTGAGGATGGATCCAAATCCCTAGAAAAGAAGTCCAGGAATCCATAGACCTGTATACCATAATCTTTGTATACCATAACTCTTACCACATACTCCGTGCTATCCACACACCTTGGAGTGGAGGTGGACTTCATCCATAAAAGCATCATATCCATGAGATATCCAAAGATTTCTTCTCTATAAACTAGGACATATTCGTCCATAATCTTGTCCAAGAAAGAAATCTCCATAGATATAATCCATCCCAATAAAGGAAGCCATGAAAAGAAATCATCCCATTAAAGGGAGCCATAAACAATGTTTCCCTGAAGCCATCTCAAGGCAAACAACAACACCTTTCTCCTTGCATAGCTATACAAGGGTTAGTGAACATCAAAAACACGTCATAGTAAATAGCAAAAGCACCAACTTTGCAAACTCAAAGTATACTTAGTTGTTCTTTGCTAGGTTGGTCATGAAGCCAAAATAAATATCTCCTCACCATATCCTTAAGATATCCCCAGATATATCTCCATATAGCTTGCCTATAAGCTTGATAATATAATCCACAATATCCATATGGAAAGAGTGCTAAACGTGTGCACATAAAGCCAACTTCACACTTCCACGATAAAATTCTGTGAATTCATAAATCCTTAGATCAACATGTTGTCTACTGCTCATGCTCTTGCTTCATAAGCTATGAAGCGGCTGGCCATGCTTAACAGCAATGATGGTGAGTGTGGTCCCCACTTGAGATCTTTTCTCTTCCTTATTGATAGAAGGAAGCCTTCGCTTCCAAGAAAGCCTATGCTCTAATACCAATGAAACTCGCGGCGGGTGCCCAGGGGACTAGGACCTTTGACACACTTGTTGATACCATCAATGCATATTAAAACACTTAAACATGGCCACAACCTTAACACATATCCATCATCACTTTGCATAAAACATAAAAGCTGGACAAAACATCCACAAATGCTGAAAATGGAGCTTGCACACGTGACACCGCATAGAGGCCGGAATGGGCCGACCCCCCCCCCTTGGAGTATTTTATTACCCAAGGAGAATAATATCATGTACAAGCTTTGAGGGCCTTACTCTCCCCACGGGAGATGCCGGATTATCCATATACAAATGCCATAACATAGCCCTGGGTTTCCCAAAACCATAAAACCACCTTCCTCTTCACTAATCCTCTTCTTAATCTGTCCGTACGGATTGAAAGAGCAAGGAGAGGAGCATGGAGAACCATAATCAGAATTGCTAAACCTTTCCTTTGCTTAGTTTCTATAATAGAGGGATGAGAATTGTTCAAGAGTTCTTCAAAAATTACTTTGGTTTTTGTTTATTTTTCCTCCTCAGTTGATGCGTTGGGCACAAGCTTAAAGTAGAAAATATATATATATAATTTTTCTCCTCCTCCTCAAATCTTGGCTGGCTGCGCAAAAAACCCAAGAGGCGTTGAGTTTTTTCTCTTCTCTCCATCCTGTTGCCTGCGGTGAGAGTTGCGAATTCAGGGGGGGAGGAATTTTTCTTTTAGACCCTGATTTGCTTATTGAGCTTAAAAGCTTTGATTATTATACAAAGCTTATATTAGCTAAAAGCTTTATAAGCTTAAACTGTTTATTTTTATTTTTATATTAGTTTATTTTTATCTTTATATTAGATGCGGTGGTGGGTGACTTCTTCTCAGCTGGTGAAAATTACTTTTATCCGTTGTTGGGAGCTGCGCGCTGCGCTCAGATAAAGGCATTACAAGCTTTTAGTAATAAAAGCTTGGATTGACTTAAAAAGCTTTATTAAGCTTATTAATTAGAATAAAAGCTTCATAGATTTTTTTAAAATATATATATATATATTTTTAGGCTTTTGACTAAGCTTTAAAAGCTTTCAAATAAGCTTTCCAATAAGTTTAAAGCTTTACAAATGAGATCAATAAAATGTTTTACAAAGAAAATATTTTTTAACTATTCCCATCATATTTTATGGAAAAGAATCTCATGTACATATAGTTAGTTTGAATTTCTTCTACAGATTTTTAGAATTTACCTCAAGAGAAATTTTGAGACTTTAATCAAATTCTTGTGAATAATGTTGTTTTCTAAATTCTCATGAAGTACGAATAGAAGATATCATTAAAATGTTGCTTTAACCTACGGCTAGTTTTCTAATTTTAAAGAGTACATGGATTATTTCTTGAAAAATTATGCATTTGTGTATTGAGCTAACTTGGCAGGACTCACATCTAGCTCGACGTTCCATATGAGATAAGAAACCCTATCTTTTCTCTTGTTTTAAATTTTTCTTATTCCTTTTAATTGTCAGAAAATTGGTGAATATCCGCAGCACCATCGTACTATTCAGGAACAACTTGATTCTCTCCATATTCTTTTAAATCAAGAACGAGAGCATCGGGATAAATTTCAAAGAAAGATTGAACAACATCTGTCTAGAATAAACAAATATATTAAGAAGAAAGTTAAAACTGTGGAAGCATCTGACATGCATAGCCCGACCAATGACATCGTATCCAAGTTGTCTATTGTCAAGTGTTTCAGGTGTAAGATGTTGGGACATTATGCTAAATCTTTCCCAACTAGAAAGAAGAACCAAATTGCACCAAAGGACATGCTTGACACCGAAGAGGTTAACGCACTTGACACATTAACCAAAGGTGGAGGTATGTGTAAAAAAATTATTTATTGTATACAATTTCTTGTTTGCTTTTGTATCTGTTTTCTCAATATTATTTCCTTCTAGACCTAGTTAGAAAACTTTAGCTCCTAAAAAGAATTTTAGATACCGTGACCTAACTAGAAAGATCGAGACAAGATTAGTAAAAGTTATCTTCAAGATCTAGTGGCCCAAATTCAAGTAAAAATGATTGCTAGACATTTCATAGAAGATTAAGACCAATTTGAACATTCAAGAACCAAGCAAGTTTCTCTAGTCTTTGATTCAAGTTATCAATTGCTTCACCAACGAATTTAGTGATGATGAGAAAAGTAAAGAAATAGCTCTCAAGTCACTAGAAACCAAGCTTAAGTTGTATACCAATCACAATTACGAAGTTTATACCAATTCAAGTAAAGTTTTGTCTAAATTTTCAAGTGTTCTAGTTTAAGATCTATCCAAGTACAAGATTAAGATTAAGATCAAAAATAAATCTCGAGAATTTATCAAGATTAAGATCAAAAACAAATCCCGAGAATTTAGTTAGACAATTATAAGATTAAGATTAAGATCAAAAACAAATCTCAAGAATTCATCAAGATTAAGATCAAAAACAAATCCCGAGAATTTAGTTAGACAATTATAAGAATAAGATCAAGAACAAATCCCCATAATTCATCAAGTTATTGACAGTAATGTAAGTGATTATTTTTCAATCTTAAGTTGATAAGAATTTCCATTTTGACCTAATTCATTTTTTGGAATAAGACTTGTAGTCTAATTTTAAGAATAGAGAAAAGTTATGTCAGAATGAAAGTTTCAGAGAGAATTAGCTACTCTGTCTCAAACTTCTGTTCTTAAGGTAGTGTCGTGTGGAATTAATCTATGGTATGGGACATTAGATTGGTTTTACATGGCTACACCAGACATATCTATGTCTTCTATCTTTCACCAGCGACCCCGAGTGTTTGTATGTGGAAAGTACCTCTGTGGAATGGGACACTTAGATACATTTCACATGCGTTCACTTGTTTGGTTTTATTTTCAGAAATTGTTTGATGTGATGATCTTGTCCTCCACTTGTGCCATGAAGCCATCCACTCATTGATTGCGCAACTGAGGACAATTGATTCTCAACAGGGGGGACTGTTATGATCCATATTAATCAAATATCTTTTCACATTCAAAAACCATCCTCAAGAAGATGCAAAATGGATGTCCGAGAAATTTTTCCAAGCTTATCCTGAGATCCTTCGTTCTTTTCAAACCCAGCAAACCTGCAATTAAGGGCAATTGCCTTAAAATAATGCTAATTTCTACTATTCTCTAAAATTCTCTCCAAATTGAAGAAATTGGAGCTTCTCTCTTTCTTCAATCCCCATTGGTGGCTCCATCAACATACTTAACCAATTGATTGGTTGGGGGCCTCTACCGTGAACAAAGAATCAAGCAAATTGTAAGGTAAATGGTGAATTTTGATCTTTTCTATAATTTTTCAATGCTTCTCTCTTCTCAACCCCTCTCAAGCTTGAGAAGCTTAATTGGAATGGTTTTTGAATGCTATTGAAGTTAATTGATGAATGGTAGTGAAGAGTTACATAATTTGATGAATGCTATTGAAGTAAATTGATTAATGATAGTTAAGAATTATATAAATTTCTATTTATGCTTAATTCAAATGGTTTCTATGTAAATTCTCTCTCTCACTCAAGAAATGGTCATACTCATGACCCATTCTCAATCCAAATGAAGCTTTTTATAAAGCTTTTTCTTAATCCAAGATTAATCTATGCTTGAGGCCAAATTAATGACTTTTTTCTATGCTTTTAGTTTATGTATATTGATGATTCAATCCATTATGGATTAATGATCCAATTAGGGATCATTCTAATTATTTCCTTAATGATAAACTTTATCTCTTAGAAAAATTGAGATTTATCAGTCATAGCAGTGGAGCTATGGCAAAATTTTTATAAAAATTACGCATAAAATAATTTCATTCAAAGCATGAAAAGAGGACTTCCTACCATTTTCTAGGAATTATCATCCTAGATTAATTAAAAGATATTCATTGTAAGCCTAGAGAAATTGATTTTTATATTATGCATAATTGATTTTCATGCATAGAGGTATGCATAAAAGATTATTATTTTAACATAAAAGTGTTACTTTTATCATAATTAGATTTCATGCATAGAGGTATGCATAAAAGATTATTATTTTAACATAAAAGTGTTACTTTTATCATAATTAGATTTCATGCATAGAGGTATGCATAAAAGATTATTATTTTAACATAAAAGTGTTACTTTTATCATAATTAGAATTCATGCATAGAGGTATGCATAAAAGATTATTAATTTAATATAAAAGTGTTACTTTTATCATATTTGAATTTCATGCATAGAGGTATGCATAAAAGATGATTATTTTATTATAAAAGTGTGACTTTTATCATAATTGAATTTCATGCATAGAGGTATGCATAAGAGATGAATATTTTATTATAAAAGAGTTACTTTTAGCACAATTGAATTTCATGCATAGAGGTATGCATAAGAGATGAATATTTTATTATAAAAGAGTTACTTTTAGCATAATTGAATTTCATGCATAGAGGTATGCATAAGAGATGATTATTTTATTATAAAAGTGTTACGTTTATCACAATTGAATTTCATGCAAAGAAGTATGCAAAAAAGTTGATTATTTTATTATAAAAGTGTTACTTTTACCATATTGGATTTCATGCATAGAGGTATGCATAAAAGATATTCTTTTTATACTAAAAGTGTGATTTTCATCACAAATGGATTTTATGCATAACTTAGATGCATAAGAGAAATTCTTTTATTCTAAAAGTGTAATTCCTACCAAATTGAATTTATGCATAAGAAGATGCATAAAGATTGATTTTTAATTCAAAAGTGCCATTCTCATCTAAATTGAATTTATGCATAGGAAAATGCATAAAAGATTGAAATTTAATTCAAAAGTGTCATTTTCATTTAAAATGAATTTATGCATAGGAAGATGCATAAAAGATTGATTTTTACTTTGAAAGTATTAATCTCCTTAAATAGAATTTATGCATAAATAAATGTGTAAAGAAATCTTATATCAAATATAAGAATTCTCTTGTATTCTATAAATAGATATGAGATGTGATAGGATGTGATAAGAGGTGTATAAGATGTGATAAGAGGTGATAAGATGCTTATGAAATAAGTTAGGAGATGATAAGATGAATTAAGATGTGTATGGGATGAGGTAAGAAGTGTATGTGATAGGATAAGATGTATATGGATTGTGATAGGGCGAGAACGGATGTGATGTAAAAGATTAGATGTGAAGACATATGGGGTTATATGAATGGGAATGTGGAAATGGATGTATGTATGTGGATGTGTGGATGTGGAGATAGGAGTGTGGATGTATGAATGTGAAAATGGATGTATGCATGAAGATGTATATGTATAGATGTGAATGTGGATGTAGATGTGGATGTATAGATGTGAATGTGGAATGTGGATGTGGATGTATGTATGTATGTGGATATAGATGTGGATATATAGATGTGAATGGGAATGTGGATGTGGATGTATGTGAATGTGGATGTAGATGTGGATGTATAGATGTGAATGGGGAATGTGGAATGTGGATGTGGATGTGGATGTATGTATGTATGTGGATGTAGATGTGGATGTATAGATGTGAATGGGAATGTGGATGTGGATGTATGTATGTATGTGGATGTGGATGTATGATTGAGGACGTGATAGTGGATGTATGCATGTGGATGTGGATGTATGGATGTGGATATGGATGTGTATGTATGAATGTGGATATGGGATGTGGATGTATAAATGAGGATGTGAAAATGGAGGTAAGCATGTAGATGTGGATGTATGGATGTGAATGTGGATGTGGATGTGGATGTATAGATGTGGATATGGATGTGAATATATGATATGTGATGTGAAGGAATCTGAAGTGAAGAGATGAAAAATGATGTGATTGGATGAGTACACATATAAATGAAATGTGGAATAAATAATGTGGATTAATGAGAGATTATGTGGAAAAATGAGAGTTAATATAGAAACTGTATTTGTAAACTGTTTGTATATGATGTTTGTAAATGACTGTTTTATGTCAAGAATGCTGGGGAAGCATTTTGACCGTCTTGTGATTAAGGTCGTGGAGACCTAACTGATAAAGTTGCAACTGTTGACGGAGAGTCAATGGAGGACGTCTCGTGTAGCAAAGTCAGCCGAGGTCTTGACCAGCCTCGGTTCGATTAAAATGGTGAGCTTCCGGTACGGTGGATGAGGGACCAAGGAAGCGGCCTATGAGTGAAGAGCTAGGTCACCTGCGAAGGATCCTAGAGGGTGCTGACCATACGGTGCTCGGGCTCTGGGTCGCCCAGGATACCCACGCGTGCGTTGAGGAAGATATTGGAATAAAGAGTAAGAGTTGTTTTCTGAAACCGGGCATGGATCTGGTTGATTGACCTTGCTGGTCTTCAATGGTGGATGAGTCCATGACTCTTTTTATGGATCTGTTGGTTGATCTTGCTGATCTTCAACGAGAGTCCATCTTGATTTTTATAAGTGATTATATTGCCGAGTATTATGGGCTAGGAACTATTGAAAAGGCCCCTGAGTGGACAGGTGGTGAGCGTTCTAGTTGCCAATGATGCCATAGATACTCTGATGAAGGAATGATGGGAAATTAAGAATCAACTGGATAATTTGGAACATTGTGATCAGTGGTACTATGGTTTCATTAAAGGATTGTTTTAAAGTTAGCTGATGCTAAGAAAAAGGCAATTTCATATTGGGTGTGTAACTGGTGTGGCTAGTTTTATGTTTGCATGAACTTCCGACTAGGGGGCTTTGGAACTCTTTTCCTTGGTACCCGAGACAAAACCTAACCAAATTCCAAATTGGATCCCATCACTACAGTGGTTGGGCGGTTGGCTAACCCATGGGATCGGATGGGGTTAGGCTGGACTGATGGATCCGTAAATCGAGACTCAATTTCTGTTTACGATAGATAAAGTAAATCCCGGATAGTAATTGTTCTATGGATAGGAATCAACGGCTGTGCCTCTTAATGGGGAAAAAAGCATTGATTCCAATGATCCAAGTGCAAGTTTCTTCCTTGATCTGACCGAGTATCTTTATAGGTGCAGTCGGCGGATCAGCTTGATCAGTAGAGTAATCCTGGTGGAATCGCCCGTGCTTTCCGGGTGAAGGAAGTTTTTTCGAGTTCGGTTTGGAAAAACCGACGGATTAGTCTCTTGTCCGGATATCCGTTTAGAGGCCCCGAGTGTGGGACCCCTGTCCCGCGCGAGAAGTGCTACTTCCGCTGCTAGTACCTCGAATGGTTGCGTGGTGGGAACAGGGATCTCACAGTTGGTATCAGAGCCTTTGGTTAATGAGGATCAACCGAGAAGCCAAATATATCAAAAATTTATCTAAAATCACAAAAAGATTGTAATTGTGTGATATAATTCATACAATTTGATATTCAAACTGAAATTCGTAATTTGGTAATTGGGTCTTCAGATGGAAGTACCGCAATTATATAGAATCCCTGACTTGCTTGAGGCCTAGACATGATGGTATTTACCTTATAGTTCCAAGTATTATGACGACCCGTATATACTGAGGGTATAACTGCAGCTCTTTACCGACAGTATATACGAGTAAATCTAAGACTTGAAATTATAAGCGTTAATGTTATCCAGATGATGATTTCGAATGTGGTTGATATGATTTTAATTTTGTTTGAGAACTGATGAATTGATTTGGATTCTGATTGAAAAATGATGATTTCTGAAATTTAGTTGAAATATAATAACTTGAGCAAAACCACAATGAGGATGAAATGGATGAGTCCCTGTGATGATAAATGATGATAATGATTTCAGCAAATCACTATGAGATTAGTGGATTGTGCTGTAAAATTGCTACTGTTAATACTTGACTGGTAGATCAAGTTAAGGGATGACAAATTGAGAACTTGCTTGACTGAAATTTTCGTGGAGGAATGTTCAGAATGAAATTTTTCGGTCTAATGGACCATTATCATGTTAAAGATATGAATGATATGATCTGAATGAATTGTTATTTAATGATGAGTTCTATATAAGGGATCCTCGTATTCTGTTGGGTTGACCTGAATATAAGGAACCCCAGAATAAATTGGATCTTAAGAAAATGAGTTGTCCTCTACTTGCGAGATGAGGACATCTCGCACTTTTTAAGTGGGGTAGAATGTAAGATTCCTTCCCCCAACCTTCAAGGTATGCAGGAGTAAGAATCTCCCTTTCTGATCTTATAATTATTCCCTCTCTAAAATAAAAGAAAGATTCTGTTTAAAAAAGGAAGACCCTTTCCCTAGAATACTTCTAAGGAGTCACGCATGTTTTAAGGATTCAGAACAATGAGTTCAGAAGTGAAAATCGGTGTTTTGGATACTGAGGTTTTGGTTTTCATTCGAGTACGGCCCAAAAGAAGTTCTTTATCTCTTGGGGAGTATAAGAAGTTATCCCCCAGATATTGTGAGCCTTATATCTGAATTCAATGAAAGTAGGTGACTTAGCCTACAAACTTCTTTTACCTCCTCATCTCAAAGTTCTTAATGTATTTCATAAAAATATGTGCCAAACCCAAATCATGGAAAGACGGTAAAACTTCAGTGACAAGATACCGTTGGCTTCTAAGTTACGTTAGCTCCTTCCTTTATATAAGTCGTAACTTTTACCTGTCGCTCACAGTAATCTTACTTCCATCGATCTCCCTTCTTCTTAATCTCCTTCATGGCTTGGCAACAGGAATTAGTTTTATCCATGATGATTTCTCACCTTCAAGACGCAAGCGAGTCTGTGAAGAAGGATTTTTTAGAACTGTATGAGCGCTCACTTTTTCCTCACCTAGAAACTTCTGTAGCTCAGACCAAATGGCGGACCTATCAAGACATAACTAGGGTAACACCCTGGGGTCAGCAGCACTTTCGTAACAATTGTTGGGGTAAAGGTACTATGCCCACCCTTATAGTGTGTACAAGCCCATAAGTTATAGTACATAGTACACTTAGTACTTCTAATGTACTAAGTGCACTATGTGTACTAGTGCAATATACATGTGTGATAGGGGAGTCACACACTCATGCCTCATGAGTTCACTTATCCCCACAACTCTCTCTCTCTCTCTCTCTCCCTTGTTGTTTTCTCTGTGTATGTCTCCCACATGACCAAACCCTAATTTTCTCTCACACAACTGGTATCAGAGCCTGCAGGTCGACTAGGGGTTGACGCTGAGTTTCTTCAGAAACGCGTAGCTGAAGCTGAAGTTGGAGCAGGCCCGTCCTCTCTGTTTGATCGAGCAAAGAAAGCCTGTGTAAGCTGAGTGCTGGGCGTGAACGAAGGCAGCAAGGTGAGCGAAGCGCACAGCACACATGCGAAGGCGAGCTCGTAGCGAACCAACACGGCGAAGCCATAAGGAAAGCAACGCTGACACGTGGCTGTGAGTGCGTGAAGGTGACGACGGCTGCAGGGTCAGTTGGCTACCGATCAGAGGCTGTGACATCATCACGTGCGCTAGCGAGGAGGCGAGCGAAGGCGCCAGCAATAAGCGGAGACGGCGAAGTGAGCGTTGAATCATTCGCAGCCGACGAAGGCTTTCATGCGTTGAGCGTGAGCAGCGAGCCGAAACACAGCCAGGAGAGATAGTGATGTGCGTTTCCTCTTCTGCAGTCGTCTCTCACCGCCAAGACAGAGAGAGAGTGGGAGCCAGAGAAATCCACGCCTGTCTTCAATCGACCAGCCTGCCAGTCCTTTCAAGAGAGCAAATAGCACTTCCTATTCACGATGGCAAGCACAAGCTCTATTCAAAAGCATGGCGGGGAGACCACCAGTTAGCACAAGTGAGTTCTGATTTGCGGTATCCAAGGTGCAGAATGGACTGATGGTTGGTGTATTTTCCTTTCTCATCAACCGCCGCGAGTAATCACCAGCATTAGAAGTTCCCCCTCACCTGCACAGAACAGAAGCAGCAATCATCAACCCCTCTTTTCCTGCAACAGCCTGCAAATTGAAGAAAAATCAGAAATTACAAGGTATTTGCCTCAATTTTTTTTGGGGATTTGCAATTGAGCAAGTACAGTAATCAATTGAGCAGGTACAGGTGCCCAATTGCTCAATTTTTGAGCAAAATTGGCAAAATTGGGTGAAATTGGTCACAATCAGGATCAATTTGCAAGAAATTGGATGTCGAAATTTGGGGCTTTTGATGTAATTATGCAATTAAGCACTCATACATGCTGTATGATGTGAAAAATCGCACATTTGGGCAAAATTGCAGCAAATTGCAGTGCAAATCAAGGGGCTTTTGTGCCGATTGGGTTGATTTGCATGCAAGCGATCGCATTTGATGCTGTGGATAATGTGCTGATGTCTTACAAGCACTCAATGTGCCTGTAAATCAAGGGGCTTTCATGTATTTGATGTATATGTGGCCAGGGGGAAGCATCGTGAACTGGATGCCTTCATGTGCGTCAATGTACCGTGTGTGATCAGAAATTGATCTTAAATCAAGGGGCTTTTCAAGTTCGTATGCTTGTTGAGCTTGGCAAAGCAGCAGGCAAGACATTTATGCCTTGAATTCTCAAAAATCAGCTTGCAGTCAAGGGGCTTTTGCCCAATTTCTGTTCGGGACTGTTGTATGCAGTGTACAGGACTGTAAAAGTCTGATTTTCACTCATTTGGACAGCCAGGAGAGCATTTATTGCTATTGTACCTGCTGGTACAGATTTGGCACAGCTTTGTGCATGTTTTGGCATGGCTGTACACTGTTTTGAGTGACCAAAAGGTTCAATTTCAGCTGCTGTACTTGTCGGTACAGGTTTGTTGGTACATCATTTGTGAGCAATTGGTACTGTTGTACAGTACTTTGGAAGGGCAACAGAGCACATTTAAGGTGCTGTCCAAAATCTGCAGCAACCAGATTTTGGTGTTTTCATCACATAAAGTGGGAGAAAAGTTGCATTCTTGCTTCCGCAGTGGGAGATAAAGCTTGGGAGAAAAACTGTGAGCACTTTGTGTGCTTTTGGTGCAGTGTTTGCACATTTTGCAGGGAGTTAGGCATTGACAAGTTGCATTTTGCTATGGCAACCACAGGTGAGAGCTCTTCATTGCTTCACATCAAGAAGCTTGAAGGCTCGCATAATTATGATATTTGGCAAACCCAGTGCTACAATGTGTTGCTCCAGAAAAAGCAGCACAAGCCTATCAAAGAAAGGGGTGTGATGCCCGCTTCTCTTACTGCTGAAGAGTGGGAAGATATGGATGAGCTGGCAAGATCTACTATTATGTTGTCTGTGTCAGACTCATTACTTTTCAGCATTCGTGAAGAGAAGACAGCTTGGGGAATGTGGCAGAGATTGCAGGACTTGTATGCCCAACAAAGTGCCTCAAGCAAAGTGTATTGGTTGAAGAAACTCATAGGTCTTCAGATGAAGGAAGGGGCGTCTATGACAGCCCATCTAAATGAGTTTAATGGTATTGTCAGCCAGGTCATTAATCAAAAATTGGCAATGGACGATGAGTTCAAAGCCACTTTTCTGTTATGCACTTTGCCAGAGAGTTGGGACACATTCAGGACAGCCACTAGCAATTCGCATGCTATGCTGTCATATGCAGATGTTGAGGGTGCTCTTCTTCAAGAAGAGATGAACAGGAAAAACAACTCTGTTGGAAAGTCCAATGCAATGAATGCACGTGGGAGATCCCAGCAAAAAGGGGGAAAAGCCAAGAAAGGGGAAGGAGCAAGTCTCGCTCCAAAAAGGATTTGGAATGCCATTATTGTGGCAAGAAGGGACACATTAAAAAGCAATGCTACAAATGGAAAAATGATCAAAAGGAAAAGGGAAAAGGCAAAGACAAAGCGAAAGATGAAGCCAAAGATGTAAAGCCAAAGGGCAAAAGTGGAGTCAAGATTGAAGAAATCAATGTGTCACATGCAGGTGGCAGTGAGGATGAGGTCCTATTTACTTCTTCACTTGATGCCCATTCACTTCTTACAGGTGGTCATGGTATGCACTCATGGATCATTGATTCAGGTGCCTCCTTTCATGTCACAGGTTGTAGAGACTTGTTTGTCAGGTATACTGCTGGCAATGAAGGAGTGGTTTATTTGGGTGATAACCATGCATGCAAGATTCTTGGCAGAGGTGATGTGAGGCTTGTGTTTTCAGATGGCTCACAGCTTATGCTCCATGATGTCAGGCATGTGCCTGAGATCAAGAAGAATCTGCTTTCTACTGGACAGCTTGATGATGCTGATTATGTTACCACATTTGGTCGTGGAAAGTGGAAAATTAGTAAGGGCTCACTGGTTGTTGCCAGAGGCTCTAAGGTGGACACTCTTTACTTTATGCATGCAGGTGTTTGTCACCATGCTAATGTAAATGCAACCGAGCTGTCAGAAATCTCTATGTGGCATAGCCGGTTGGGACACATGAGTGTCAAAGGAATGGAGCAATTGTCTCGTTTGGGTTACTTGCCTTCTCTAAAGTTTTCAAGTTTTCAATTTTGTGAGCATTGTATATATGGTAGGCAACTACAGTGCCCCCACAAGAAAGCTCTTGGACAGAAAGATGCTCAGTTAGAGCTTGTGCATACAGATGTATGTGAGATGCCTCAGCTTTCTTTGGGAGGGGCAAAATACTTTGTGTCTTTTATAGATGATGCCACACGCAAGGTGTGGATTTATCCTCTTCGTTTGAAGAGTGATACATTCTCAGTGTTTCAGAAGTTTGTTGCTCTTGTTGAGAATCAAACTGGCAAAACACTGAAGGCTTTGCGTTCCGACAATGGTGGAGAGTACATGTCCAAATAGTTTCAGACTTTTGTGATGCTAAAGGCATCAAGAGGGAGCTCTCTACTCCTTATGATCCTCCACAAAATGGGACAGCAGAGAGGATGAACAGGACCATTCAGGAGAAGGTCCGTTCTATGTTGTCACATGCTGCATTACCTCATGATTTTTGGGCTGAAGCTGTTATGACAGCCGTTCACCTTATAAACATGTCACCTAACACGAGGCTTGGTGGGAAAGTGCCAGAAGAAGTATGGACAGGGAAGCCTCCGTCATACAAGCACTTGAGAGTGTTTGGTTGCGTTGCGTACGTGCACATACGCAGGGAAATGCGCACCAAACTTGATCCTAAGTCTCACAAATGCATATTCCTAGGATATGGTGACAGAGGTGAAATGGGGTATAGACTTTGGGATCCCATGAATAGAAAGATCATACACAACAATGATGTCATTTTTGATGAAACATGCATGTATAAGGAGCCTGCAAGGCAACAGGAGCCTGGCAGAGTCATCTTTGATGATGATGGACATCATGGACAACAACAAAGGGCTGTAAATCAGCCATTACAGCAGGAAAACCAGCCCTTAAATGGTGCTGAAAATGGTCCAAATGGACAGCCAGAGATGGCAGAAGATATCCCTATGGATATACCACAGTTGGAGGAGATACCGAACTTTGAGGAGATCTTCTCTCCAGTGGTCAAAATGACCACACTTAGAGCTGTGTTAGCTTTGGTTGCACATGATGATCTAGACTTGATTCAGATGGATGTGAAGACTGCTTTTCTTCACGGTGATCTCCATGAGGAAATATATATGCAGCAGCCAGAGGGTTATGCAGTAAGTGGAAAGGAGAAGCTTGTATGCAAGCTGAAAAAGAGTCTTTATGGGCTCAAACAGGCACCAAGAGAATGGTATCATAAATTTGATACATTCATGAAATCACAGAAATTCAGGAGAAGTGACATAGATCACTGCTTGTACACCAAGAAAGCTTTGGATGGCAGTCTTATTGATCCTCATCTTGTATGTTGATGATATGTTGATTGCCGGGAAATCTCGTAAAGAGATGGATGCCTTGAAGCAGAGGCTGCATCAAACCTTTGATATGAAGGATTTGGGTGATGCAAATCACATCTTGGGTATGCGGATACTTCGGGACAGAAATCAGCATGTGTTGTATTTGTCTCAGAAGGAATATATTGGCAAAGTTTTGCAGAGGTTCAATATGGACGGGGGGAAGAAGGCTAGTACTCCTTTGCCTCCATATGTGAGACTCAGTGCTACGGATAGCCCACAGTCAGATAGAGACAGGGCTGATATGGCCAAGATTCCGTATGCTTCAGCTTGTGGCAGTCTCATGTATGCCATGGTTGCTACTAGGTCGGACATTGCATTTGCAGTGGGAGTGGTTTCTAGATACATGGCCAACCCTCGCAAGAAGCATTGGGAAGCAGTGAAAGGTGTCATGAGATACCTGGAGGGCACATAGGATATGTGCATTTGCTTTGGCAAACAGGATGCATTAGTGCATGGTTACACGGATTCGGATTATGCTGGTCATCCAGATAACCGGAAGTCTACTACCGGTTATGTATTTACATTCACAGGAGGTGCTGTGTCATGGATATCCAGGATGCAGAAGTGCACTGCCTTGTCTACTACAGAGGCCGAGTATATTGCAGCCACAGAGGCTTGCAAGGAGGCATTATGGCTATCTCGGTTAGTGGTTGATTTGGGTTATACAGGGGATATTCCATTGTTGCATTGTGATAGTCAGAGTGCCATCCAGTTGGCAAAGAACCCTGTCTTTCATGCAAAGACGAAGCATGTGGATGTGAAGTATCACTTCATCAGAGAGGTGATAGAGAACAAGCAAATTCAGCTTGTTAAGATTCACACGGAAGACAACCCGGCTGATCTGTTGACAAAGAGTTTGCCTCCGGAGCGGTTTGCTCATTTGCAGACACTTGATGGGCATTGGATGAGGCCAGTTTCAGCCTTGATATGGCCTTGTATATTATCATGTACATGCTGATTTTTCTTTTCCTTTACTTAAGGGCACTTTGCCTTTAAGTGGGAGGTTGTTGGGGTAAAGGCACTATGCCCACCCTTATAGTGTGTACAAGCCCATAAGTTATAGTACATAGTACACTTAGTACTTTTAATGTACTAAGCGCACTATGTGTACTAGTACACTTAGTACTTTTAATGTACTAAGTGCACTATGCCCACCCTTATAGTGTGTACAAGCCCATAAGTTATAGTACATAGTACACTTAGTACTTTTAATGTACTAAGTGCACTATGTGTACTAGTGCAATATACATGTGTGATAGGGGAGTCACACACTCATGCCTCATGAGTTGACTTATCCCCACAACTCTCTCTCTCTCTCTCTCCCTTGTTGTTTTCTCTGTGTATGTCTCCCACATGACCAAACCCTAATTTTCTCTCACACAACAATGTCCGCTTGGCCATGGTTATTGAAGCTTTGGGTTTGGGTCCCCGATACTACTGCGTGATGAGATCAAGGCATGTTGGGTTTTCTGAGTGGGTCTTCTTACTGGCATGTTTTCTTCCTCATCAGAAGATATGCCTTTATCCCGTTTTTGGCTTGCCTCTCAGAGGTCCTTTTAATAGGTCACCTCATGCCAGTGAGATAGATGCGGCAATAACCAGCCAAATTATTCTCATAGATGAGTTACCTTATACGTGCGCAGCTTGTGAGTGCTGCTTTTGTGACCATATGATGGACGGGCTTATGGAAGTATAAAGAGTTCTTCTATCTTTACTGTTTATGTTCCAAGAATGAATAAAGTTGAAATCTTTGTTCTTGTCTTGAGTCTTGCTCTCTTGAGACTTTTTTATTTGGTGGTTAATCTTAATTAAATTTTTCTCTAAGTCTCATGTTCGTGCATCTTGCGAAATTATCCCAAGTTTGCGAGATGAGGACATCTCGCGTTTTTCAAGTGGGAGAGAGAATGTAAGATTCCTCCCCAGCCTCTCAAAATGTCCAGCATCTTCCCCTGTAATCAATCCCCTCTTCAGAAATATAAGAGATCTTGTCTCTGCCTGTTTTGGCATAGAGAGAGAAAATATTCTAGAGAGGGAATATTCAGATTTTGAATATTTTTGGATAGAAAAATATCTCATCTTATTAAAATGAATTCCCCTGAAACAGAAATTCAGAAAGAATTTTTCAATGTGCAATTGGAATTAATTGGAAATGGGTATAAAGGACCTTAGCCTAAGGTTCTAGATTTTCAGAAATTTTAGATTATGGTCCAATTAAGGTTCCTTTGGGCCAATAGCATCAATCCATGTGTAGGGAGGAGATAAATCCAATTTTGTAAAAGAAGATACCCAAAAATGAGTAAATGCTCACATAAGATGAAGAGTTGACTATGTACAAGGTTTATTAGTAAGAAACTATGAGTAATATCAAAAATATGAGATATTTTGGGTATCTAAAAATGAGGAAATGCTCACATAAGATGAAGAGTTGAAAATGTACAAGGTTTATTAGTAAAAAACTATGAGAAATATTAAAAATATGAGATATTTTAGGTATCCAAAAATAAGTAAATGCTCACACAAGATGAAAAGTTGAAAATGTACAAGGTTTATTAGTAAAAAACTATGAGCAATATTAAAAATATGAGATATTTTGGGTATAATGATTTCATTTTGACACATATGTAAGGAAGGGGAGTTCTTTAAAAGATATGCATATTTCACATGCTTGAATGAGTTTTAAACTCAAAAATAATGTGATATTTTTATCTCTCCTCTCTCTTGAACCAAACCAAATCAAAATGGAACCAAACCGAATCAAAAAGTTACCAAACTAGATCCAAATCTAGTCCAAATTCAACCAAACTAAATCTGGAAAATTCTAGAATTCGGTTAGCTTTGGTTAGAGCTTCCCTCTCCTATAAATAGAACATGAGTCCTTTGAAAAAAAAGGAAGAATTTTACTATGTTGAAATAATGCTAATTTCTACTATTCTCTAAAATTCTCTCCAAATTGAAAAAATTGGAGCTTCCCTCTTTCTTCAATCCCCATTGGTGGCTCCATCAACATACTTAACCAATTGATTGGTTGGGGGCCTCTACCGTGAACAAAGAATCAAGCAAATTGTAAGGTAAATGGTGAATTTTGATCTTTTCTATAATTTCTCAATGCTTCTCTCTTCTCAACCCCTCTCAAGCTTGAGAAGCTTAATTGGAATGGTTTTTGAATGCTATTGAAGTTAATTGATGAATGGTAGTGAAGAGTTACATAATGCTATTGAAGTAAATTGATTAATGATAGTTAAAAATTACATAAATTTTCATTTATGCTTAATTCAAATGGTTTTTATGTAAATTCTCTCTCTCACTCAAGAAATGGTCATACTCATGACCCATACTCAATCCAAATGAAGCTTTTCATAAAGCTTTTCCTTAATCCAAGATTAATCTATGCTTGAGACTAAATTAATGGCTTTTTTCTATGCTTTTAGTTTATGTATATTGATGATTCAATCCATTATGGATTATTGATCCAATTAGGGATCATTCTAATTATTTCCTTAATGATAAGCTTTATCCCTTAGAAAAATTGAGATTTATCAGTTCATAGCAGACAGCAGAGCTATGGCAAAATTTTTATAAAAATTACACATAAAATAATTTCATTCAAAGCATGAAAAGAGGACTTCCTACCATTTTCTAAGAATTATCATCCTAGATTAATTAAAAGATATTCATTGTAAGCCTAGAGAAATTGATTTTTATATTATGCATAATTGATTTTCATGCATAGAGGTATGCATAAAAGATTATTATTTTAACATAAAAGTGTTACTTTTATCATAATTAGATTTCATGCATAGAGGTATGCATAAAAGATTATTATTTTAACATAAAAGTGTTACTTTTATCATAATTAGAATTCATGCATAGAGGTATGCATAAAAGATTATTAATTTAATATAAAAGTGTTACTTTTATCATATTTGAATTTCATGCATAGAGGTATGCATAAAAGATGATTATTTTATTATAAAAGTGTGACTTTTATCATAATTGAATTTCATGCATAGAGGTATGCATAAGAGATGAATATTTTATTATAAAAGAGTTACTTTTAGCATAATTGAATTTCATGCATTGTAACGTCCCTCCCAAGCCATGTACGTATGTGTCTCTTTTAATATAGATTTCAATAAGAAAAGAGAGTGTAATTAGAAAGAGTGAGACAATAAGGCTAGAAACATTAGAAAAGTGTTAGAATAAAAATATTAGCTTCAAAAATCCTAAGAGAAATAAGAACATAAGAATAGTTCTATTAAGAGATAAGTATCCCCAAAAATAGAATTTCGATTTTAGGTGATAAGAGGTCATATTTAGAGTACTTTTACACATTTAGAGTCCATGCATACTAAAAATGTGGAAAAACAACGCGTTTCTAAAGATGGTGCGTTTGCGGCTATATACAGACGTTTTTGCCTATTCTGCCCGCGTTAGCTTGTAGACCGGATGCCTTCCCGTTCTTTTGACTGGTTATATGACCATATTCTGAGTTTTTATCAGAGAGTTATGGTCGAAACAGTTTGCTGTTTCTGTCAGGGTCTCTACATAGAGAAAACTGTGAGAAGGCAGCAAGTAGCCTCAAGGTAATCCTAGAGTTTGAGATGCATATATCCCTTCATTCTTATCTAATATCTCAGAAAATAAGCTTAGATTTCTATGGTCT
Source organism: Cibotium barometz (assembly GCF_041138505.1). Classification (NCBI taxonomy): domain Eukaryota; kingdom Viridiplantae; phylum Streptophyta; class Polypodiopsida; order Cyatheales; family Cibotiaceae; genus Cibotium; species Cibotium barometz. The sequence continues at coordinate 27,212,995 of NC_141047.1, read as the reverse complement.
TTCGGAGGAAGAGACCAAAAACTCCATAGCTTTTCTTTTAGAGAAAGAATAGTATGCCGTAGCCCTGTAAGAGAAGGCTATTTTGCCATAGATCTTAGAAAGAGAGGAGAGTCACAGTATGAGTAAGAGGAGATAAAGCTTGGAGATGATTGGATGATTTCAATCATAAGAGAAGGTATTAGAAGACTCTATTTTCTAAAGCTCTTGTTAATAACGAGCAAAGGCAACGACAAATTTCTATGAGGTATATACACATTCTGTTTTTCAATTATATATCATTCTTAGGGGCTGAGGTATGGCCCCGGCTTCTCTATTAATTATTAATAGTGATCTTTTTGATTTATTTGCTATTTAAAGTTTGTATTCTTTAAGAAGGTAACATGGATTCTAGTCTTATGGTTTAGTGAATAAATGGATTGTTATCTTGGTTAAATTAAGGTACAGGTACACTTCTCCCTGCCTTGACGCTGCCCCGTTCTTGTGCTTATGTAGCCGGACGGCGGAGACGTTAGTAAGGCTTGGAGTTGGCCCATGGTATCCCTCATACCATTGGGAGAATGAGGTTCGCCGATTGAGGCGAGTGATTGTGATGCTGCCTAGTTCTGAGGGCCCAGGCTAGTGCGGTGAATTAGCCCACCCTAGTGCGCAGACATCCCTCTGAGGGGCGGGAGGATCGAGCGATGGAGCCTGAGAGGGCGACAGGCCGGCTTGAGTCCTCGCCAGCGGCCGACGATGAGGTGTATGGTCCCGTAGGGTTTTGCCCAGCATGTGGAGGCTGGAAGGCCGAATTCTAGATCATCGACGGTATAAAGGAAAAGAATAAGAGAGCCAGTTTGGCTTGTATGAAATTGATTCATGTTTAAACTTTGTTTTTATAAATCTTATCTTTGGCATTATTGTATTGTGGAAAAAGACAAAGGCTGTTTTAATAAATCTTGTGAAAGGGCCTTAATTAAGGAACATGTTTGTTTATGTCAAACAGTGTGGTAGGATTAATTAGAAAACAAATTGATGCGTGAGTAGGGTGGAAAGTGGGAGGATGGAATGCCCCGACGGCACCATCCTACGGACGGGTGGACCCGATTAGTCGGGTAGCTTTCCAACATATTAAGTGAAAGCCCTACGTTAGATAAATAGGTTCTCGAGCAATTCTATTCTAGAAGACTAGGCCAACAGCTGTGCCTTGCATGGATGAGGAAAATGTTACCATATTATAGTAGTGATGTGTGTGAACACACTTAGGACCGCCGGGGTACTTTTTCCCTCACTAGGAGGTTTTTTTCCCCCGTGCATTGTATATACGCCCATTATCTTCTAGGGCTTGTTATCTTTCATTTTTGGCACTCATAATACACTACTGTGTTGTGCTCAAGCTTCCTCATCTTCTTGAAGTTGTGTGTGCATTCCTGCAACCCTAATTCCAACAATTGGTATCAGAGCAGGCTTCCTCCTCCCGGGCAGCATCACCGGCACCTGCCGCTTCATCTCCTCCGATTGCGACGAGGTTTCACGAGCGTCTGCAGGTTAGTATATGCCGTGGGAACGCCCGTAGGGCTCGTTCGTTTCAGAATTTTGATCTGAAGTCATTTCGCCCTCCGTTTTTGCATTCCAAGTACTGCGCAGGCAAAATCGTCCTACTGTGCAGATTTTCTGTCAAGATTAAAATCTGCAGGACAGGTGCCCATTCGTCTGTTTTGGGCTGTGCTACATAGCACAGGTCGATTTTATACAGGTTTACCTCTTACAGACAGCATTTACATCTAGTAGTACAGTCATTGGCCATGGCTGACAACAATGATGTATTCCGCATGTTGGCTGCTGAGGATAAGTTGGATGGCACCAACTATCCATTGTGGGCATATATGATGCGACATGTATTGGTAGCAAAGGGGTTATGGAACATTGTGCAGGGTATTGATGCACGTCCTATTGTGGCTGGGAATGCTGCAAACACATCAGAAACAGGTACTGTTGATGATGGTGCAGGCACAAGTGCTGTAGCAGCTGTTCGAGAACCACCACTTTCAGCAGAGCAGATTCGTTGGGATGGTAGAGATGCGCAGGCTCATGCCTTGATTGCGTTGTCTGTCAAACGTACCATTATCCCACATATTCGCTCCTGCAGGACTTCTAAGGATGCTTGGGATGTACTTGCCACATTGTATCAGGCAAGAAATGAGGCTCGTGTTGCTTACCTCCGAAAACAGTTGGAGAGTGAGCATATGAACGAAGGTGATTCTATGGATAGCTTTTTGACAAAGATCAAGGATTTCAAAGAGCAGCTCATTTCTGCAGATGAAATCCTGTCAGACAGTTCACTTGTGCAGACTGTTTTGAATGGTCTACCAGATTCTTATCAGGGTTTTGCTTCCACTCTTCGCTTGATGATGAAAGGCAATCCCAATGCCTTATCATTTGAGGAGTTAGTTTCTGTTTTGCTGCAAGAAGACCAGTCAAGGCAAAACAGGAATATTATGCGTGTCGCAGATCAAGCTTTCGTTGCTAGTCAGAGAAGCGGGAAAGGTAAAGCTGGCTTTTCTTCTAGTAAGCAAAAATCTGCAAATGCTGCGCAACCAAAGAAGGAAGACAAAGATGAGAAGAAGGGTGACAAACAGAAGACATTTTGCAAGTACTGTAAGGGAAATGATCATGTCATCAAAGCGTGTCCTAAGCTGGCTGCGAAAGAGGCTAAGAAGAAAGAGGCTGGTATGGCTGTTGTAGATGCCTCTTCTTCTAACAATGAATCTGCTAATGTTGTTCAAGATACAGAATGGGCATTCAATGCGCAGTGCAGTTATGACCCATCTTTGCATGACACATGTATGTCTGCAGTAGATTCAGATGTATGGTACTTTGACAGTGGTGCCACTAAGCATATCACCTCGCAGCGCAGTTTATTCACTTTCCTTGAGTCTGCTCCCACAGGGAATACTGTCACTTGTGCCAATAACTCCTCTTATCCCGTTAAAGGAGTTGGACAGATTGTGCTGAATGTTGCAAATTGCAACACCTTTACACTTTTTGATGCATTGTATGTGCCAGGGATCAAAAAGAATCTGCTGTCAGTCTCCGCATTTGCCAAAACAGGTTTGGTTGTAAAATTTGTGGATGACAGATGTACTGTTCATGATCTCTCTTGTGGTGACATCATTGTAGCATCTGGTTCACTATGTCGAGGGCTGTATAAGCTCAATATGGATGGCAAATGTGTAGAGGATTCAGCATGTGCTATTATGGATACGCAGGCTATTTCAAATGCAAAACTGTGGCATGCACGTTTTGGTCATCTGAATTTTGCAAGTTTGCTGCGCCTGCAGAAATCTGAAATGGTGTCTTCTTTGCCTAAGCTTGAGGCACCTGTCAAGCATGTTTGTGAGGGCTGCATATTGGGTAAAATGCAGCGTGCTTCCTTTCCCAAAGATGGATCAGTGAGAGCTGAACGCAGATTGCAGCTTGTTCACAGTGATGTTTGTGGTCCCATGCAAACTCCATCATTTGGAAACTACCTTTACTTCGTGACTTTCATTGATGATTTTACCAGGCATGCATGGGTATATCCTTTGAAGGCAAAGTCCGAAGTGTTTTTGTGCTTCAAACAGTTTTTGGTTATGGCTGAAAATGTGTCAGAAAGTAAGATGGGCACCCTCCGTTCAGATCGAGGGGGGGAGTATATGTCTTCAGAATTTAATGCATTTCTGGTTGAGCGTGGGATAAAACACCAATGTACAGTGCCGTATACACCACAGCAAAATGGTGTGGCTGAGAGAAAAAACAGTTCTCTCATGGAAATGGCAAGATGTATGGTTAAGAGTCAAAGTCTACCACATGGTTTTTGGCTTGAGGCTGTCATGTGTGCCACTTATGTACTAAACAGGTGTCCCACCAAAGCATTACAGGTTGTCACTCCATATGAGGCTTGGCATAGCCGCAAGCCATCTGTTGGCCATTTACGTGTTTTTGGTTGCCTGGCATATGCATTAGTGCCTGTGCAACATCGCAGAAAATTGGATGACAAAGCTGTCAAATGTATTTTTGTTGGATATAGTGCTGAGAGCAAAGGCTATCATTTGTATCATCCACAGACAAAGCGCATTTTGGTTAGCCGTGATGTTGTATTTGTGGAAGATGCAGTTCAGCCCTTGGTTTCATGTACTAAGGAGACAGATATCAGCTCACGTGATGTCTATGATACATTGTTGCCTCTTTTCAGTGGTGCACAGTCAAGTGCAATACCTCATGAGGCAGTTTTTCAGCCTATGCAGGTTTTAAATGATGGCACAGATCAGCCTATATCTGATGCAGATGTGCATGATGCACTTGAGGATGAGAGACAAGAGATTGAGGGCTCTAGGAACATGCCTAGATGGCTGGTGCAGACTTTGCGTGACAGCAAGTTGGATGCCCCTTTGTCTAGTCGCACTCGTTCTGGCTCTCATGGTGCCTCTTATGCGTCAGATTGTTATGCATTGGCTGTTTCTAGTATGTGCGATGAAAGTGAGCCTGTTTCATTTGATGAGGCACAAAGTTCAGAAAATTGGATGGCTGCTATGCAAGCAGAATACGATGCTATTATGAAGAATAGTACATGGTCTTTATGTGACTTGCCCCCTGGCAAGAAGGCCATTGGCACTAAGTGGGTATACAAATTGAAGCGTAAGCCTGATGGCACAGTGGATCGCCATAAGGCTAGGCTTGTTGCAAAAGGTTATGCTCAAGAGAAGGGCATTGATTTTGATGAGACTTTTGCTCCCACATGTCGTATGACCACTGTTCGTAGCATCTGTGCATTAGCAGCTCATAATGGTTGGAATGTACATCAGCTGGACATAAAGACTGCGTTCTTAAATGGAGATTTGCATGAGGAGGTGTATGTATCGCAGCCTCATGGTTTTGTTCAAAGAGGGCATGAAAACAAAGTGTGCAGGTTAAAAAAGGCTTTATATGGTTTAAAGCAAGCTCCACGAGCTTGGTATGAAAAAATACATGCATATTTGACTGCACATGGGTTTCAGAATAGTCCAACAGAAAGCACTTTGTATGTTAAACGTGTGGATGGTGTACATCTAATCATTGCTCTCTATGTCGATGACATGCTGCTCACAGGACCAAATGAGAGTCATATTGCTGATTTTAAGGCTGATTTGAATGCCTCTTTTGAGATGTCAGATTTGGGGCATTTGCATCATTATTTGGGGATACAATTTAAGCAGTGTGATGGAGGTATTGCTTTGTGTCAGACAAAGTATATTGAAACATTGTTGCGGAGATTTGGCCTTGAAGACTGCAAGCCTATTGCTACTCCAATGGAGACAGGTTTGAAGTTGAGTCTTCATGATGCTGGAGATCACTTTGATGTCACACTCTATCAGACAGCTGTTGGTTGCCTCATTTATGTATGCATTACGAGGCCAGACATTCAGTTTGCAGTCTCACAGGTGAGCAGATTTATGCATAGCCCAGGCATTAAGCATTGGCAGGCAGTGAAGCGTATCTTTCGCTATTTGAGTGGTACTCGGCATCTTGGGTTGTTTTATCCCAAGGGGGGATCATTGCCGCCAGATTTACATGTTTTTTCAGATTTTGACTGGGCTGGTTGTTATGACACACGCGTGTCCACGAGTGGTTTTTGCTTCATGCTTGGAAGCTCATGCATATCATGGTTGAGCAAGAAGCAGCCTACTGTGGCCACTTCTAGTTGTGAAGCTGAGTACAGGGCAGCTTTCACAGCTACGGTTGAGTGTGTGTGGCTCAAACGCCTTATGGCTGATTTGGGTGTTGGGCAGCCATCTGCCACCACCATCTTCACTGACAGTTTGAGCGCATTGGCAGTTGCGCGGAACCCAGTGTTCCATGCTCGTACGAAGCACATTGAGGTGCACTACCATTATGTCAGGGAGAGACTCTCTGCAGGAGAGATCAGTTTGGCTTATGTGCCAACACAGGATAACCTTGCAGACCTTTTCACAAAGGCTCTGCCTCGTGAGAAGTTCGAAGCTTTTCGCAAAGCTTTGGGCTTACTCCCTTTTGTGGATTCGTCCACATAGCTAGACACTTCCCTATACATGAGTGCTAGCTCTTGTTCACCGCATCACTCCAGGGGGGATTTGTTACCATATTATAGTAGTGATGTGTGTGAACACACTTAGGACCACCGGGGCACTTTTTCCCTCACTAGGAGGTTTTTTTCCCCCGTGCATTGTATATACGCCCATTATCTTCTAGGGCTTGTTATCTTTCATTTTTGGCACTCATAATACACTACTGTGTTGTGCTCAAGCTTCCTCATCTTCTTGAAGTTGTGTGTGCATTCCTGCAACCCTAATTCCAACAGAAAAAAGCGTTGTCTCTAGAAATCAAGTCTAGTAGTTGCCCAATTTATGATCAATTGCCCTAAGGGTGATTTGATGTTTAGTAAATCACGCTCCCCCTGCGGGATAGAGCTAGGTCAAACCTATGAATCGTATCCTTGAATCTCTGCATGGTCAAGGTGTCGAAGAGTAGGAAATTTTTCCCAAGATAAGACTTAGCAGACTATCTTAAGTGTTTCCCCTATTTGTGGAAGGGGGGGAACCTTACAAGTGGTATCAGAGCCGATCTTAGTTCCTAGGATTTGTTTTTCAAAGGTTAACTATCAAGGGATTAAAACAAGTGATTGTTTATCATATGAGGACGAATCAATCATCTCTACTGGCCATAGAAGTGATTTGAATATCCTCACATGTTGAGACAATCATCCTATGAAATTGTGCTCGTATCTTGGGGGTGCACACGCAAGATATTTGTACAATAAATTTGAGAAATAAGATTGGGGAGAAAACCTTTTGTGAGGAAAACATAGGGTGATCAAATAAAGAAACTAGTGAGAGACTGAATGACTAGAAGGATAGACCGAAACTAGTGAGAGACTGAATGACTAGAAGGATAGACCGAAACCTTGTTTAGAGAAATTTTTAGGATATCGCATTAATTTGTATATTATAAATTATTAAGATTATAACTCCATTAAGATTTGAATAGTTGACGTGTGAATGCCATCCATTGGATGCTTTACACTCCAAGATCTTGAATCCATCTAAGACAATGGGTCTAACTTCGGATGTGTAATTCCCAGAGGATCATGCTCTTAGATGTGTTAATCCCTAGATACTAGGTGTGTAATTTTCAGAAAACTAATCATCTCAGATATGTCAATCCTGATAATCTTTGGATGTGTCAATCCCAAGGCACCAGATGTGTAATTCTCAAGAAAATGAAGATCTCAGATGTATTAATCCTGACTGCCTTCAAATGTGGTGCTATGATAAGTATTTGATAGTCTTGAACTTTTAATGGATACAATGAAAGAAGCAAGCTCACCCTTGCTCGTGTCTGAAAATCATAAGAAATGCCAAATTAGTTGGAAGCACTATTGTCAATCTAACCACTGGAGCTAGAATTAGACGCCATGAAATTACACCTTTGTGAAAGGTTTTGTCTTCTAGGATTTCGAGAGGATAAAATGAATGAATTTTTGGAGCTAACCCAAGAAGGGAAGACCCTAAAAGAATACCACCAAACTTTTGTTAAACTTCTCCGATTTGCTCTAGAGATGGATGAGGTAACTCTTCTCCATCGATTCATTTGGAAGCTTAATCTACCTTTGAATAACCTCATCAAGAATGTGAAACCATCCTCTATTTCAGAAGCCATAAGTATAGCTAGAGACTGTGATAAAGTTTTTTTGTATAGAAAGTGTCGAGAAGGACATGGGTCCTTCCATGTTAATCAAGAAGAGGTCCCCTAATTCAAGAGGAATGTCAAGTCCACCCCTGGCTACAAGGAATCATGAGCTAGAGCAAAAATTAGGTCAAGAAATAGGGATAGCAGGGTTAAAGATAACCGAATTCAACAAGTATTTCTATGAGTAAATAGAAGAGGATTGGTGCAAGATTCATGTGAAGTAATGTGCATAATGAATAGAGGTTATGAAATTGCTATCATAGGTTAGATTGCGTAAAGAATTGATTTCCTTATGTTTTTCTGTGACAATTTGTTAAGTACCATATCATATGAGAGGTATATGGATGCATGAAATTAGGATAATAAGGCCAATTAACTTTAGAATAATAAAGACCTTTTGGAGGCACAACAAAACGAGCCAAGCACATGAAATAAAAGACTCTTTAAGAACAATGTTTAGATAAAAGAGGATTTTTACCTAGTGTGGGGACACCAATTTGAAAGAGACAGGAGGATTTACTTAGATACTACCCCAGCTCGCGAGATGAGGACATCTCGAATCTTTTAAGTGGGGGAGATTGTAACGTCCCTCCCAAGCCATGTACGTATGTGTCTCTTTTAATATAGATTTCAATAAGAAAAGAGAGTGTAATTAGAAAGAGTGAGACAATAAGGCTAGAAACATTAGAAAAGTGTTAGAATAAAAATATTAGCTTCAAAAATCCTAAGAGAAATAAGAACATAAGAATAGTTCTATTAAGAGATAAGTATCTCCAAAAATAGAATTTCTATTTTAGGTGATAAGAGGTCATATTTAGAGTACTTTTACACATTTAGAGTCCATGCATACTAAAAATGTGGAAAAACAACGCGTTTCTAAAGATGGTGCGTTTGCGGCTATATACAGACGTTTTTGCCTATTCTGCCCGCACTGGCTTGTAGACCGGATGTCTTCCCGTTCTTTTGACTGGTTATATGACCATATTCTGAGTTTTTATCAGAGAGTTATGGTCGAAACAGTTTGCTGTTTCTGTCAGGGTCTCTACATAGAGAAAACTGTGAGAAGGCAGCAAGTAGCCTCAAGGTAATCCTAGAGTTTGAGATGCATATATCCCTTCATTCTTATCTAATATCTCAGAAAATAAGCTTAGATTTCTATGGTCTTTCGGAGGAAGAGACCAAAAACTCCATAGCTTTTCTTTTAGAGAAAGAATAGTATGCCGTAGCCCTGTAAGAGAAGGCTATTTTGCCATAGATCTTAGAAAGAGAGGAGAGTCACAGTATGAGTAAGAGGAGATAAAGCTTGGAGATGATTGGATGATTTCAATCATAAGAGAAGGTATTAGAAGACTCTATTTTCTAAAGCTCTTGTTAATAACGAGCAAAGGCAACGACAAATTTATATGAGGTATATACACATTCTGTTTTTCAATTATATATCATTCTTAGGGGCTGAGGTATGGCCCCGGCTTCTCTATTAATTATTAATAGTGATCTTTTTGATTGATTTGCTATTTAAAGTTTGTATTCTTTTAAACAACAGCATATGTCTTATCGCAATCTCAAGTTGAAATGCTAAAATCTGTGTGAGAAAAGGATTGTTTTCTTAAGAAGGTAACATGGATTCTAGTCTTATGGTTTAGTGAATAAATGGATTGTTATCTTGGTTAAATTAAGGTACAGGTACACTTCTCCCTGCCTTGACGCTGCCCCGTTCTTGTGCTTATGTAGCCGGACGGCGGAGACGTTAGTAAGGCTTGGAGTTGGCCCATGGTATCCCTCATACCATTGGGAGAATGAGGTTCGCCGATTGAGGCGAGTGATTGTGATGCTGCCTAGTTCTGAGGGCCCAGGCTAGTGCGGTGAATTAGCCCACCCTAGTGCGCAGACATCCCTCTGAGGGGCGGGAGGATCGAGCGATAGAGCCTGAGAGGGCGACAGGCCGGCTTGAGTCCTCGCCAGCGGCCGACGATGAGGTGTATGGTCCCGTAGGGTTTTGCCCAGCATGTGGAGGCTGGAAGGCCGAATTCTAGATCATCGGCGGTATAAAGGAAAAGAATAAGAGAGCCAGTTTGGCTTGTATGAAATTGATTCATGTTTAAACTTTGTTTTTATAAATCTTATCTTTGGCATTATTGTATTGTGGAAAAAGACAAAGGCTGTTTTAATAAATCTTGTGAAAGGGCCTTAATTAAGGAACATGTTTGTTTATGTCAAACAGTGTGGTAGGATTAATTAGAAAACAAATTGATGCGTGAGTAGGGTGGAAAGTGGGAGGATGGAATGCCCCGACGGCACCATCCTACGGACGGGTGGACCCGATTAGTCGGGTAGCTTTCCAACATATTAAGTGAAAGCCCTACGTTAGATAAATAGGTTCTCGAGCAATTCTATTCTAGAAGACTAGGCCAACGGCTGTGCCTTGCATGGATGAGGAAAAAAGCGTTGTCTCTAGAAATCAAGTCTAGTAGTTGCCCAATTTATGATCAATTGCCCTAAGGGTGATTTGATGTTTAGTAAATCACGCTCCCCCTGCGGGATAGAGCTAGGTCAAACCTATGAATCGTATCCTTGAATCTCTGCATGGTCAAGGTATCGAAGAGTAGGAAATTTTTCCCAAGATAAGACTTAGCAGACTATCTTAAGTGTTTTCCCTATTTGTGGAAGGGGGGGAACCTTACAAGTGGTATCAGAGCCGATCTTAGTTCCTAGGATTTGTTTTTCAAAGGTTAACTATCAAGGGATTAAAACAAGTGATTGTTTATCATATGAGGACGAATCAATCATCTCTACTGGCCATAGAAGTGATTTGAATATCCTCACATGTTGAGACAATCATCCTATGAAATTGTGCTCGTATCTTGGGGGTGCACACGCAAGATATTTGTACAATAAATTTGAGAAATAAGATTGGGGAGAAAACCTTTTGTGAGGAAAACATAGGGTGATCAAATAAAGAAACTAGTGAGAGACTGAATGACTAGAAGGATAGACCGAAACTAGTGAGAGACTGAATGACTAGAAGGATAGACCGAAACCTTGTTTAGAGAAATTTTTAGGATATCGCATTAATTTGTATATTATAAATTATTAAGATTATAACTCCATTAAGATTTGAATAGTTGACGTGTGAATGCCATCCATTGGATGCTTTACACTCCAAGATCTTGAATCCATCTAAGACAATGGGTCTAACTTCGGATGTGTAATTCCCAGAGGATCATGCTCTTAGATGTGTTAATCCCTAGATACTAGGTGTGTAATTTTCAGAAAACTAATCATCTCAGATATGTCAATCCTGATAATCTTTGGATGTGTCAATCCCAAGGCACCAGATGTGTAATTCTCAAGAAAATGAAGATCTCAGATGTATTAATCCTGACTGCCTTCAAATGTGGTGCTATGATAAGTATTTGATAGTCTTGAACTTTTAATGGATACAATGAAAGAAGCAAGCTCACCCTTGCTCGTGTCTGAAAATCATAAGAAATGCCAAATTAGTTGGAAGCACTGTTGTCAATCTAACCACTGGAGCTAGAATTAGACGCCATGAAATTACACCTTTGTGAAAGGTTTTGTCTTCTAGGATTTCGAGAGGATAAAATGAATGAATTTTTGGAGCTAACCCAAGAAGGGAAGACCCTAAAAGAATACCACCAAACTTTTGTTAAACTTCTCCGATTTGCTCTAGAGATGGATGAGGTAACTCTTCTCCATCGATTCATTTGGAAGCTTAATCTACCTTTGAATAACCTCATCAAGAATGTGAAACCATCCTCTATTTCAGAAGCCATAAGTATAGCCAGAGACTGTGATAAAGTTTTTTTGTATAGAAAGTGTCGAGAAGGACATGGGTCCTTCCATGTTAATCAAGAAGAGGTCCCCTAATTCAAGAGGAATGTCAAGTCCACCCCTGGCTACAAGGAATCATGAGCTAGAGCAAAAATTAGGTCAAGAAATAGGGATAGCAGGGTTAAAGATAACCGAATTCAACAAGTATTTCTATGAGTAAATAGAAGAGGATTGGTGCAAGATTCATGTGAAGTAATGTGCATAATGAATAGAGGTTATGAAATTGCTATCATAGGTTAGATTGCGTAAAGAATTGATTTCCTTATGTTTTTCTGTGACAATTTGTTAAGTACCATATCATATGAGAGGTATATGGATGCATGAAATTAGGATAATAAGGCCAATTAACTTTAGAATAATAAAGACCTTTTGGAGGCACAACAAAACGAGCCAAGCACATGAAATAAAAGACTCTTTAAGAACAATGTTTAGATAAAAGAGGATTTTTACCTAGTGTGGGGACACCAATTTGAAAGAGACAGGAGGATTTACTTAGATACTACCCCAGCTCGCGAGATGAGGACATCTCGAATCTTTTAAGTGGGGGAGATTGTAACGTCCCTCCCAAGCCATGTACGTATGTGTCTCTTTTAATATAGATTTCAATAAGAAAAGAGAGTGTAATTAGAAAGAGTGAGACAATAAGGCTAGAAACATTAGAAAAGTGTTAGAATAAAAATATTAGCTTCAAAAATCCTAAGAGAAATAAGAACATAAGAATAGTTCTATTAAGAGATAAGTATCTCCAAAAATAGAATTTCGATTTTAGGTGATAAGAGGTCATATTTAGAGTACTTTTACACATTTAGAGTCCATGCATACTAAAAATGTGGAAAAACAACGCGTTTCTAAAGATGGTGCGTTTGCGGCTATATACAGACGTTTTTGCCTATTCTGCCCGCATTGGCTTGTAGACCGGATGTCTTCCCGTTCTTTTGACTGGTTATATGACCATATTCTGAGTTTTTATCAGAGAGTTATGGTCGAAACAGTTTGCTGTTTCTGTCAGGGTCTCTACATAGAGAAAACTGTGAGAAGGCAGCAAGTAGCCTCAAGGTAATCCTAGAGTTTGAGATGCATATATCCCTTCATTCTTATCTAATATCTCAGAAAATAAGCTTAGATTTCTATGGTCTTTCGGAGGAAGAGACCAAAAACTCCATAGCTTTTCTTTTAGAGAAAGAATAGTATGCCGTAGCCCTGTAAGAGAAGGCTATTTTGCCATAGATCTTAGAAAGAGAGGAGAGTCACAGTATGAGTAAGAGGAGATAAAGCTTGGAGATGATTGGATGATTTCAATCATAAGAGAAGGTATTAGAAGACTCTATTTTCTAAAGCTCTTGTTAATAACGAGCAAAGGCAACGACAAATTTCTATGAGGTATATACACATTCTGTTTTTCAATTATATATCATTCTTAGGGGCTGAGGTATGGCCCCGGCTTCTCTATTAATTATTAATAGTGATCTTTTTGATTGATTTACTATTTAAAGTTTGTATTCTTTTAAACAACAGCATATGTCTTATCGCAATCTCAAGTTGAAATGCTAAAATCTGTGTGAGAAAAGGATTGTTTTCTTAAGAAGGTAACATGGATTCTAGTCTTATGGTTTAGTGAATAAATGGATTGTTATCTTGGTTAAATTAAGGTACAGGTACACTTCTCCCTGCCTTGACGCTGCCCCGTTCTTGTGCTTATGTAGCCGGACGGCGGAGACGTTAGTAAGGCTTGGAGTTGGCCCATGGTATCCCTCATACCATTGGGAGAATGAGGTTCGCCGATTGAGGCGAGTGATTGTGATGCTGCCTAGTTCTGAGGGCCCAGGCTAGTGCGGTGAATTAGCCCACCCTAGTGCGCAGACATCCCTCTGAGGGGCGGGAGGATCGAGCGATGGAGCCTGAGAGGGCGACAGGCCGGCTTGAGTCCTCGCCAGTGGCCGACGATGAGGTGTATGGTCCCGTAGGGTTTTGCCCAGCATGTGGAGGCTGGAAGGCCGAATTCTAGATCATCGGCGGTATAAAGGAAAAGAATAAGAGAGCCAGTTTGGCTTGTATGAAATTGATTCATGTTTAAACTTTGTTTTTATAAATCTTATCTTTGGCATTATTGTATTGTGGAAAAAGACAAAGGCTGTTTTAATAAATCTTATGAAAGGGCCTTAATTAAGGAACATGTTTGTTTATGTCAAACAGTGTGGTAGGATTAATTAGAAAACAAATTGATGCGTGAGTAGGGTGGAAAGTGGGAGGATGGAATGCCCCGACGGCACCATCCTACGGACGGGTGGACCCGATTAGTCGGGTAGCTTTCCAACATATTAAGTGAAAGCCCTACGTTAGATAAATAGGTTCTCGAGCAATTCTATTCTAGAAGACTAGGCCAACGGCTGTGCCTTGCATGGATGAGGAAAAAAGCGTTGTCTCTAGAAATCAAGTCTAGTAGTTGCCCAATTTATGATCAATTGCCCTAAGGGTGATTTGATGTTTAGCAAATCACGCTCCCCCTGCGGGATAGAGCTAGGTCAAACCTATGAATCGTATCCTTGAATCTCTGCATGGTCAAGGTGTCGAAGAGTAGGAGATTTTTCCCAAGATAAGACTTAGCAGACTATCTTAAGTGTTTCCCCTATTTGTGGAAGGGGGGGAACCTTACATGCATAGAGGTATGCATAAGAGATGAATATTTTATTATAAAAGAGTTACTTTTAGTATAATTGAATTTCATGCATAGAGGTATGCATAAGAGATGATTATTTTATTATAAAAGTATTACGTTTATCACAATTGAATTTCATGCAAAGAAGTATGCCAAAAAGTTGATTATTTTATTATAAAAGTGTTACTTTTACCATATTGGATTTCATGCATAGAGGTATGCATAAAAGATATTCTTTTTATACTAAAAGTGTGATTTTCATCACAAATGGATTTTATGCATAACTTAGATGCATAAGAGAAATTCTTTTATTCTAAAAGTGTACTTATATCAAATATAAGAATTCTCTTGTATTCTATAAATAGATATGACATGTGATAGGATGTGATAAGAGGTGTATAAGATGTGATAAGAGGTTATAAGATGCTTATGAAATAAGTTAGGAGATGATAAGATGAATTAAGATGTGATAAGATGTGTATGGGATGAGGTAAGAAGTGTATGTGATAGGATAAGATGTATATGGATTGTGATAGGGCGAGAATGGATGTGATGTAAAAGATTAGATGTGAATGCATATAGGGTTATATGAATGGGAATGTGGAAATGGATGTATGTATGTGGATGTGTGGATGTGGAGATGGGAGTGTGGATGTATGAATGTGAAAATGGATGTATGCATGAAGATGTATATGCATAGATGTGAATGTGGATGTAGATGTGGATGTATAGAATGTGAATGTGGATGTATGTATGTATGTGGATGTAGATGTATAGATGTGAATGTGGAATGTGGAAGTGGATGTATGTATGTATGTGGATGTAGATGTGGATGTATAGATGTGAATGGGAATGTGGATGTGGATGTATGTGAATGTGGATGTAGATGTGGATGTATAGATGTGAATGTGGAATGTGGAATGTGGATGTGGATGTGGATGTATGTATGTATGTGGATGTATGTATGTATGTGGATGTAGATGTGGATGTATAGATGTGAATGGGAATGTGGATGTGGATGTATGTATGTATGTGGATGTGGATGTATGATTGAGGACGTGATAGTGGATGTATGCATGTGGATGTGAATATATGGATGTGGATATGGATGTGTATGTATGAATGTGGATATGGGATGTGGATGTATAAATGAGGATGTGAAAATGGAGGTAAGCATGTAGATGTGGATGTATGGATGTGAATGTGGATGTGGATGTGGATGTATGGATGTGGATATGGATGTGAATATATGATATGTGATGTGAAGGAATATGAAGTGAAGAGATGGAAAATGATGTGATTGGATGAGTACATATATAAATGGAATGTGGAATAAGTAATGTGGATTAAGGAGGGATTATGTGGAAAAATGAGAGTTAATATAGAAACTGTATTTGTAAACTGTTTATAAATGCTGTTTGTAAATGGCTGTTTTATGTCAAGAATGCTGGGGAAGCATTTTGACCGTCTTGTGATTAAGGTCGTGGAGACCTAACTGATAAAGTTGCAACTGCTGAGGACGGAGAGTCAATGGAGGACGTCTTGCGTAGCAAAGTCGGCCGAGGTCTTGACCAGCCTCGGTTCGATTAAAATGGTGAGCTTCCGGTACGGTGGATGAGGGACCAAGGAAGCGGCCTATGAGTGAAGCGCTAGGTCACCTGCGAAGGATCCTAGAGGGTGCTGACCATACGGTGCTCGGCCCAGGATACCCACGCGTGCGTCGAGGAAGATATTGGAATAAGGAGTAAGAGTTGTTTTCTGAAACCGGGCATGGATCTGGTTGATTGACCTTGCTGGTCTTCAATGGATGAGTCCATGACTCTTTTTATGGATCTGTTGGTTGATCTTGCTGATCTTCAACGAGAGTCCATCTTGATTTTTATAAGTGATTATATTACCGAGTATTATGGGCTAGGAACTATTCAGGTGGTGAGCGTTCTAGTTGCCAATGATGCCATAGATACTCTGATGAAGGAATGATGGGAAATTAAGAATCAACTGGATAATTTGGAACTATTCAGGTGGTGAGCGTTCTAGTTGCCAATGATGCCATAGATACTCTGATGAAGGAATGATGGGAAATTAAGAATCAACTGGATAATTACCGAGTATTATGGGCTAGGAACTATTCAGGTGAGCGTTCTAGTTGCCAATGATGCCATAGATACTCTGATGAAGGAATGATGGGAAATTAAGAATCAACTGGATAATTTGGAACATTGTGATCAGTGGTACTATGGTTTCATTAAAGGATTGTTTTAAAGTTAGCTGATGCTAAGAAAAAGGCAATTTCATATTGGGTGTGTAAGTGGTGTGGCTAGTTTTATGTTTGCATGAACTTCCGGCTAGGGGGCCTTGGAACTCTTTTCCTTGGTACCCGAGACAAAACCTAACCAAATTCCAAATTGGATCCCATCACTACAGTGGTTGGGCGGTTGGCTAACCCATGGGATCGGATGGGGTTAGGCTGGACTGATGGATCCGTAAATCGAGACTCAATTTTTGTTTACGATAGATAAAGTAAATCCCGGATAGTAATTGTTCTATGGATAGGAATCAACGGTTGTGCCTCTTAATGGGGAAAAAAGTGTTGATCCCAATGATCCAAGTGCAAGTTTCTTCCTTGATCTGACCGAGTATCTTTATAGGTGCAGTCGGTGGATCAACTTGATCAGTAATGGTCTTGACTACGTTAGAGTAAAGAGTAATCTTGGTGGAATCGCCCGTGCTTTCCGGGTGAAGGAAGTTTTTCCGGGTTCGGTTTTGGAAAAACCGACGGATTAGTCTCTTGTCCGGATATCCGTGGGCGAGGCCCCGAGTGTGGGACCCCTGTCCCGCGCGAGAAGTGCTACTTCCACTGCTAGTACCCCGAATCTGTTGCGCGGTGGGAACAGGGATCTCACAAGATTTGCAGGTTGCAGGTTTAGCAGCATTGTGCCATGAAGTTCCCGCAGTTCAGTAGTCTTTGGCTCAAAAGGTTCTCACTCTAGCATTGACATCAGTCTCGGCAGAAGAAGTCAAAGGGGACAGGAGTCGCAAAGGAGGAAGGTCAGCTGGGAGTCAAAAGTTTTGCCAGGCTACCACCTAGCAACAAGTTTAGCAGAGGGGAATGTCACGTGCACACCCGTCAGGTGTACACTGACATGGCATCATTCCCAGCATCAGAATCATCATCAAATATTTATCGGATATTTATGTATGATTTATCAAGCATTAAAAGCATTTAGTTCAGCTTGTACATCAATGTATGGGGTTGGCAAAGCACCTGCAGCACTGTACACATCATCCACAGCATCTAGTTTATTTTATGCAATTTTTAGGCTCATTTATGGGGCAGTCGACCAGCAGGAAAAGGCTTATTCAGTAGTCATGGACATTTGGACTGGCCGATAGCAGTTATGCTGGCCGACCAGCAGCATTCCTACCTATATAAGCAGGCGCCTCATCATTCCAGCATTAAGGCCCATTCTCAGCATATTGCTGTTCATCGTTTCTCTTCCCAGAAGCCTTGGGGTCTGCAGTTCAGCATCTACATCAGTAATCAGCATATTCAGCCATCTTCCCAACTCCTACATAGAGGGATACTAGCACACAAGTGGTGGAACTCATCATTGGAGTCAGGACAGCCATCCTTCATCATCCTTCAGCATGTTTCCTCCTCTTTTAGGGGTGGACATCATCTAGGACAGCATAGATCTATTTGGATCTCATTGTAACCGCATTCATCATCTAATATAGCTGCATTGCATTGCATTGACACTCATCTCTCGTGTCCATCTCAGTTAATCATCTCTTAAGTAAAGTGTAGCACTAATCCAAGGTTGCTTAACATCGATCAGTCCCTGAATGTCACATTGGTATCAGAGCATAGGGTAGGCAGCCTTAGGAATCAGTGCATGTTCATTCTCTAAAGTCATTCAGTCATCATGTTTCATGTTTCCGCACAGCTAAATCCAGTTCTCAAGATTCTGAAGCCATCCCTAGGGTTCTTCCCTTAGGCATGCATCAGTAAGCCATCCATCTGCATTTTGCACAGCATATAGGCTTGCATCAGTATTTTAGTCATCCTAGCAGTCATCCCTTGCATCATGCATCCTGCAAGGCTTACAAGTTTCACCCATGAGTTCTCTGGGGAAGAATGACATCCATCATCAAAGGAGTGAATGGAGTTTTGGACTTCAATTGGCAGTAGGGAGTTCTTCCACAGAAAAAGAGGGAAGTTTGCTCCAACATTCGCCTCAGGAGGTTCAGAGGTTCAGGAACGACGGAGATGGTGTGTGAAAGGACTCCACAGGCAAGTCAAGGGTGACTCAGGTACTCCAGGTAGATTTGCAGGTTGAAGGTTTAGCAGCATTGTGCCATGAAGTTCCCGCAGTTCAGTAGTCTTTGGCTCAAAAGGATGTCACTCCAGCATTGACATCAGTCTCGGTAGAAGAAGTCAAAGGGGACAGGAGTCGCAAAGGAGGAAGGTCAGCTGGGAGTCAAAAGTTTTGCCAGGCTACCACCTAGCAACAAGTTTAGCAGAGGGGAATGTCACGTGCACACCCGTCAGGTGTACACTGACATGGCATCATTCCCAGCATCAGAATCATCATCAAATATTTATCGGATATTTATGTATGATTTATCAGGCATTAAAAGCATTTAGTTCAGCTTGTACATCAATGTATGGGGTTGGCAAGGCACCTGCAGTACTGTACACATCATCCACAGCATCTAGTTTATTTTATGCAATTTTTAGGCTCATTTATGGGGCAGTCGACTAGCAGGAAAAGGCTTATTCAGCAGTCGTGGACATTTGAACTGGCCGACAGTAGTTATGCTGGCTGACCAGCAGCATTCCTACCTATATAAGCAGGCACCTCATCATTCCAGCATTAAGGCCCATTGTCAGCATATTGCTCTTCATCGTTTCTCTTCCCAGAAGCCTTGGGGTATGCAGTTCAGCATCTACATCAGTAATCAGCATATTCAGCCGTCTTCCCGACTCCTACATAGAGGGATACTAGCATACAAGTGGTGGAACTCAGCATTGGAGTCAAGACAGCCATCCTTCATCATCCTTCATCATGTTTCCCCCTCTTTTAGGGGTGGACATCATCTAGGACAGCATAGATCCATTTGGATCTCATTGTAACCGCATTCATCATCTAATATAGCTGCATTGCATTGCATTGACACCCATCTCTCTTGTGTCCATCTCAGTTAATCATCTCTTCAGTAAAGTGTAGCACTAATCCAAGGTTGCTTAACATCGATCAGTCCCTGCATGTCACATCCGCACAGCTTGTGCCCTCCTCGCCTCTGCTTTTGCAGGTCACCAAAGCCTTCTCTACTCCCAATGTGGGTTGCCTATTGCTAGGTCTCTTTTCAGCCACTTGTATGCACTTAGAGTGTCTAGAGAGATGACTTATGATAGCATGGTAGTAGTTCTTTTTGATGAGGACAGGAAAATACAGTGGTCCTCGACATGGAGAAAGGCTTCTTCTCGAATCAAAAAAGCAAATTCAAAGGCAAGGCAATGAAGTCTACCTATTGTAGAAAGCCGGGCCATACTAAAGACTGCTTCAAGAAAATGGCTGAGGAGCAGCCAACTATTCGGAATGCAGAGCATTAGGTGGTGCAAGAGTCTTCATTGTACAACACAAACTACATTTTAGCATTTAGGCTCATTTCATCAAGCTGCACGGTGAGAGCAAGTTAGAAGGTTAAAGGGACTAGGAACTTTTAAACAAGCAAAGCTTATCCAACCTTAAAGCTTCAGCATCTGCGCAAACAATCTTGGCAACTCCAAGGCACCAACGAGCAAACTCAACGTAGCAAGTGTGAATTCCCAGGGATCCCACGGTTGTAAAGGGAGTGTAAGGGTCTCAAAGCACCATTACATTGCCATCTATACCCTCACACATATTAAAACATAACCCTTGCATACAACCCTTGCCTTAGCTCTCACCCAAGTCATGTATTGAATAACCTTTCAATTAGTCTTAGAGTACCCTTACACACCCTTACATTTCCATCTATATCCTCACATATAACCTTGCATTTCCTTCTATACCATCACTTATAGAGTACCCTTAACAAATAGTGATAAGCCTTGTAAAGGGAGTGTAAGGGTCTCAAAGTACCCTTATAAACCCTTGCATTTCCATCTATACCATCTTTCGGCAGCTTTTGGAAGGAAGCACATGCCACCTGTCACAACCTCTGGGGTTAGGGTTAACTTGGGCTATGCTACCAATATGCCATACACTCTGCAGAGGTAGCTACCCTTTAGCTACCAGTGGCGGCTTGTGGGTATTGAAGTGTGTTATGAGGCTGCACTGTCTCATGTATAGGAGAAACACATGCCACCTGTCATGGTACACATGGTAGGGTTCACTTAGGGGTGCTACCATAATGCAACACAGCATGGACCCCACTTTAATACACGAAACACTATTATTCAGGGAATAAACAATTTAATAGAAACATCTATGAAAGACTGGACATTACACTTGAAACAATAAACTCTTGCAAATAGATAAATAATACAAAATTTAAAGTGTGCATTTAAGAAGCTTGGTCGCTTTGGCACTGTGGATGACAGGTTTGTGGCCAAGAAGGACACTCTACCTCGTTGTCTTATGGCTAACTCAGACCTTCTAGAATAATCAACTCCGACGAGATTCAGTCTGTTGTTGTTCGCTCCATGGAGAGGGGGAGACACAGAGAGACATAGAAGGGAGAGGATGATAAAAATATGATCCATTAGATGAGGTGCGCCCAATGTATGGAGTGGACCCATAATATGAGGTGGACCTATTGTATGGGGCGGACCTGGCTCCAATTTATATTTTGTATTGTTTATCTATTTGCAAGAGTCTACTGTTTCAAGTCTTTCATAAGTGTTTCTATTAAATGTGTGTTTGCTAAACAGTAGTGTTTCTATTAAATGTGTGTTTGCTAAACAGTAGTGTTTCTATTAAATGTGTGTTTGCTAAATAGTAGTGTTTCGTGTATTAAAGTGGGGTCCATGCTGTGTTGCATTATGATAGCACCCCCAAGTGAACCCTACCCTGTGTACCATGACAGGTGGCATGTGTTTCTCCTATACATGAGACAGTGTAGCCTTAGAACACACTTCAATACCCACTAGCCATTGGTAGCTAAAGGGTAGCTACCTCTGCCTTGCAGAGTATAAAGCATATTGGTAGCACAACTCAATCCTATGGCATTTTTTTTTAGAAGAAACCTAATCTTTTATACCATAGTTCATACTTTATTAATCTATAGTTTCAATATTATAGTTTATACTTCAAAAGTTCCATAGTTGATATTACCATAGTTCATGCCATAAATCCATTATATGCATAACGTTAATAGTTCTATATACACCTTGGTATATGCAGTATGAAACCACCTTGGTATATAGTTCTATATACACCTTGGTATATGCAGCATAGATGATTTTTTTGTTTGTATTAGCCAGTAATAAGCAGTATGAAACCTAAATTTTTCATGCCTCATAATCCACATATTAACGCAAAGATGAGAGAATACAAGTAGACAATTAAAAGATAAAGGTTTCAATATGAGGTATGTAGTAACAAAGGCTTGTAGTTGACTTAGGATGGTTGTAGCTCTATGAACTTTGCACTATGGAAAATAGAATATTACCCTTTGAAGAGAAGATCCATTTTATTCCAATGTCAAATATTGTGTCATTTTGCTAATATAAAGGGACAATAAATAAATGTGTTAATGTGTATGGCTTATGAAGTATATACCAAGATGCATGCAGACCTATGAATGTAAGAGTTTGCTAAGAAGTTTAAAAAGAGTTTTAGGAGGTAGCTCAGGTACAGGTATGGAGGCCCACACTACCTCATACCAAACTGTGATTTTTGACACTGGTAGCTCAGGTGTGGAGGCCCACACTACCTCATATCAAACTATGGGTTTTTGACACTCTGGTAGCTCAGTTATGGAGGCCCACACTGGATGGAGATGAATCGAGAAGCATTGCACCCCCCTCCCCCCCCCCTGGCGCCCATTTCCAATCGTTCCCACTGCCAGTCCCCATTCCCTACCTTTTGCCATTCCCCTAACCTCAACCCCATCCCCGATCTTGTTTCCATTCCTCATCCCACATGTGACTATGAAAAATATAGCTATTAATTGTCATGGTGGTTAGATTATTGCTTTACATAAATATATATCAAACTAGTAATCTTCTTGTAAAATAAGCATCCAGTTAAGCAATTTATAAACTCTTAACTGATTTTATACTTGTACATATTGTTTAATCATTCTCTAAAACACTTATATTTGGAAGCAAATAAACAATAAGACTCTGAGTACATTACCACCAAGGAGTTTGCTTTAGTGGTTAAAGCGTTTGGGTGGGTGTGTAAAGATCCAAGTTCAAACCCTTGGATGGTACTTAAAACAAGAAAAGACTCTAATACATTAATTGTCACCTCATATCCTAGAAAATAATTTAAATTTGTAGAACAATTCATTATAAAACTTATTTGTACACCTAAACTAATACTCAACTTTAAATTAATCTAAGAAAATAAAAAATTTGATATTTTTATTGCCTACACTTTCAAATATGGTTTAGCACATGTGGACATGCTTGGCCTACAAAGAACATTGATTTAATTGTAAAAATTGTTAGTGCTTAATGGCTTGGCCTTCTTATAAACCTAATCGCGTACTAAAAATGTTTTTTTTATAAAAATAACAACTTGGTTTTGTATTATTTGCTGGTCTTCATGGCATTTTGTGATGTATGGCTTCAAATCTATTTCCTAATGGTAATAGTGGAAGTATTGATTGAAAATCTGATTCCTACCTTTCAAAACATGTTTTTCTATGATTGGTGTATCTCCTTGCCATATGGAGATGTATGAATTACCTCATCAATTATATGAATTCATCGCAAAATCTAGGGTTAAACCAAATTGACATTAAAATCTTGGTTTTAAACATTAAAATTTTAACATAAACACTACCTCAAACTTGGGTTTAGCAGATATTAATATAAAATAAATTTGAAAGACATAAATAATGTAATTAAACTTGGAAGACCTTGGTTCATTCTTCATTATCGAGTGTTCTAGACAAATCACCGTCATGAGCAATTTCCACTATTTTTGCTTTTCTGGTAAATTCATAAAGATATATGGGCTTGAAAATATTAATACCATCTAGTATTATGGCATATAAACTATAAAACTATAGACCTTATGGTGGGCATGAAGGGCTAGAATATTTAGACATCAACAAAGAACATAAATTCATCAACAAAGAAATTTAATTTATAGTTCCTAAGAGAGGGTTTACATTATGAGAAGAACTATAGTGAAGAAGAAGAGGAAGGCTATAAGAGGAGAAGAGGAAGGCTATCAAAGTTATACACATGTCTCATAATATTGCACACGGCAAATAGACCAATCCATTGACAAGTATTTGGAATCCAATGAAATGCTCTTGTACCTTTTTTGTTGAAAAGTTTTACACATGTCTCATAATATTGCACACGGCAAATAGACCAATCCATTGACAAGTATTTGGAATCCAATGAAATGCTCATTTTCTATGATGGACAATGAACTATACTCAAGAGTCTATGGTTCCATGAACTATGCTTTGTGGATTGTGCCAAATTGAAGAATCATGTCTTGTTTCTTTGCAAGTGAGAAAAGCAACGATTCCTGAGCTTTTTAACTTCTTGACACTGACTTGTAGGACATGAAATAAGAAATCCTTTCACAATTGGTTTCTTCTATTTTGTTTTTCTCCACATATTTGCCATGCAAAACGGTGGTCGTCATCTAGTTCTTTAAGGAGTGAGGATAAAGGCCATATAGCATTGTTAAAAGAGTTCATAGATCATGGTCCATCGATGGCATAGTCCATAGAGCATAGTTCATGGAGCATGGGCCATAGTGCCTAAAGCATACATCATTGAGGATAGTCCTTAGTTTCTTGAGCATATGCACTATCCTCATGGGATATACCACACATTTTTCATATGTACAAGATGGCACACGTAGCTATAAAGTTCCTTTGGATCACAATTCTCATTGACACATTATACATCTAACATGATATTTGTGAAGCTACCTATGCATTGTTTATAGAACATACTCCCCTCATTCTAGTTCATTGACCATGGTCCATAGCATAGTTCATGGAGCATGGACCATTGTCCCTAACACATAATTAAGAACGGACTATCTTAAGGTAATGACAGTGGGTTTCTTAAGGTCTTTTTGCCATGTAGCTCATGAACTATGCAATGTAAATAGTACGGTATACAGACTGAAAGCTATCCATATCATAGTAGTAGGCCTATAAGGTCTTCACCATGAGCTATGAATGCATAAAAGCACTAGTCATACTGCACGCTATAAACCATCAAACAACACTAGTGATACTGCACGCTATAAACCATCAAAGAGCACTAGTGATACCATCATAGTGCACACTATAAACCATCAAAGAGCACTAGTGATACCATCATAGTGCACACTATAAACTTGTGCAATAATATATGTGATAATTTTATGCTTTATAGGTCTATGCAGATGCTTTATCGATATGTTTGAAATATGGATTTTGTTGCTTATGTGAAGTATGATGTATCGTATATGAAGCCATCTATTAGTTCATAGACCATCCAATTAAGCTATTTGTTAGCCACGAGAGCATCCAATATCCTTGACAAATGTGCCATCACACTGTATTGTTCATAGTGCACATTGTTCATAGTCTATATGCAAAATATATAGTTCCGCATATGAACTGAAACCTATGCAATGATGTTTGTAAATTATACATATGATAGTAGTAGGCCTTGAAAGTCTCCACTATATCTTTTAACAATGCTCTATGGCCTTTATCCTTTCTACTTAAAAAGAGTTCATAGAACATGGTGCATTCTATAGTTGATAGGTCCATTCCATAGTGCTATGTAATTGTATCATGTGCCAATGAGCTATGATCCAAAAGAACTGTGATCTTAAGACCTACGTGTGTATTTCTCTTATGCTTGCGAGCTAACAAAAAGTCAGGACATATTATGAAGTATGAACTAACAAAAAGGTCAACACATACTATGAAATCAAGTGGATGGCTTTCAAATGGGAGAGATCAGGATGGGCTAGTGCAAGAATCCCATTTTGGGATTAGCTTATGGGTGCATTGCCATCAGTGGGTGGTTGAGCATCGATGTGTTAGGAGCAGTGTACATACCACCATCTTGATAAAAGAAGAACTATAAGCTATAAACTATGAGCTACAAATTATGCACTATGAACTATAGACTATGAAAAATGCATTATGAACTACCAAACGTTGCCTAACTCCCATACTCAGGTATATTGTTCCCATACACCCCTAGAACTCTTCTAGACACTACCAAACGTTGACTAAAGTATCTCGGGGTGTCCCATGTGAGCACCGATATATTGCATCACAATCAATAGCTCTTTTCAGTTCGTAAAAAGCTTGCAAAGCACTCTCTAACTTAAGGGCAACAGTTCAAAACACATGCTAGTATCCAGTTTGACTTAACAAAAGCTACAATTCAAGAAGTTCAAAGCTTGCTCCAGTATGCAGTATAAAAGATAAAACAAGAGCAAAGTTCCAAGCTAAAACAAGAGCAAACTAAAGGTCAAAGCCCACTCCAGTATGCAGTTCAAACCCCAGCCAAAGACTCCAATACACAGTAAGGGCAATAGTTCAATGCTTATCCTCATAGTAAGGGCAAGAGTTCAATGCCCAATTCAGAATCCATCCCTGCAAGCGAGGATAATTTCGCTTTCCGGCAAGCGATATAGCTTTGCACCAATCACCGCATCCCTTTAGTTCTTCTTCCCATAGATCCAGCACAATCATCATCAATGCTGCTACCTCATTTCCTGCTCCAACAAGTTGAACACTGCGCAATCGCCGATCAAAGGTAGGTTGAGATAGTAGATAAAGAGATTTCACATAAGAAACAAGATCATCCTCAGGCCGACACAATACTGAAGACCTGTTCTGAATGTACTGCACTAGAACTTCTTTTGAAGCTGTCAGCAAACTGCCATGAAAAGTGAGGCTACATCCAGTGCAATAGGCAAAACCCCAATCAATCAGCATAAAAGAGGGACCATCAAGAAGCACTATATTCCCTAACCTTACATCCCTGTGGACAATCCCCTTGGAGTGTACCGCTTTCAAAGTGTCAACAAGATCAGCCAAATGTTTCCTTGCTTCTTTTGGCACACTTGTCCCTATCCTTTTTCCAACTGAAAATATGGCCAAAAAGCTGCCATCATCTGCAACTCCAGCACAAGATGGAACACCAGGAACACCCTCTAGCTGCTTCAAGAAATCATTCTCCTGGACAGCCAAATCCTTGCTTGACATAGAGATATCTGCTCTATATATTTTCACAGCCACACTTTTGCCACCATAATCACATTTGTACACACTGCTTGTCGCACCTGAACCCAAGTAGGAATTGATGGTTAGGTTTTCACCACCACAAAGAGTCAAGTCCAATTGACCGCAAACAAAGAGATCAGCTGGTTTGGCCATCAAAACAGCAACTAGAGACTGTCGAACTTCAAAAATTTCTACGCTTTTAGCATAAGTGAAAAGTCGTTAATTATGATCATCTTCTGAAGACCTTTCAACAGTAAACCACTGAATTGCTCGCAGACTTGTGACACCTACTAATATTCTCTTTCTTGTTGGACCTGCATTCTCCATAATTGAAATGGCCCTGCTAACAGTATGCCCAACATGGGGCCTGCCATTATACTTTCTCTCTGATTTGGCCTGCTTGCCAGGTTCAGGTGACGAATGCAAACTTAAAAGTCCTGTGGTGTAGCAAGGGAGGGGAGCTTTGCCCTTAATGTGGATTGTGAAATCTACTAATTTTCAAAGGGGTTTACCATCCTCCTGGGCATTACCCGTAAAAGTCATTACATTGTGGCACATACTCTGATCAACATTGTTAAGCATTGTTCGGAAAACCGCTTCTGAAATTCTATCATCTGATTCCTCCAAATTCTTCCACTGCGGAGAATCCCATACCTTTTCAGCCACCTACGGAGAAACAATCTGTGGAGCACAGTGAACATTTGGATCTGCACACTGGAGTAGTTGATGAGACCACACTAATTAGGCCTCACACAAATGTGGCAACATGGGAGCAAACTCACCACACTTTGGTAGAAGTATTGGAAAACTTTTGCCAGCACTTTGGTAGGATTTTGGCTAAAACCATACTTCTAAAACCATAAATTGCAAGGCTCAAAACAAAAGCATCAAATATGTGCATCAAATGAACTGAAATATACATAAATCCAGCAAACAAAGACAAGTTTAGTCCAGCAATATCACATTCATTTCTCTGAGTCATTTTAGTCCTTTACAAAACCAATACAAATGTCAGCAGGAACTTTTTAAGTTCACTATAATGCCCTTTTGTGGTGGCAAGCTTTTGAGCCCAGAGGTATATGGAGTTTTTTGGTATTGCAACTTGCTAGAATTCACAAATACTTGCATAAGCTTCAGGAGACAATGAATTCAAAGTACTTTTGTCAACTTCATCCATCTCAAAAAACCCATATAAAGTGTGCACTAATGAAACCAAATCATCAGAAGCTTTAACTTCAAACGATGTAACACCTTTTTGCAATTGAGTTAGAACTCTTTCAGATGCATAATGCGTTGTGCCTGCAAAGGGGACAGTTTCTCCCAGGGGTGCAGCAAATCCCCAATCAATTTTAACCAGCTCCCTTTCAAAAATCATGATATTTTCTTCTCGCACATCCCGGTTCACTATAACATGCTTATGAGCACACTGCAGTGTATCAACTAGGTCTGCAAGGCAATGACGCATTTTTCTCTGATGCAACACCCTGCGATCAAGTTTTTGACACACTGGCTTCATACAAACCCTCTCTTTGTTTGAGTTTGCTTTGTCAATCCACATGTTTCCTTTCACACCCTGCAAGGTTAAAAGGTTGTTGATGTCTGCAGACAGATCATGTCCATCTTTGGCTACTTTCACAGCATAGTCTTCATTGCCAATCTTTGCAAAATAAGTATTGCTGGTTAAACCTCCACCTAACCACCGCCCCATTTCAACTAACGCAGCTCCCACTGTGATTTCTCTATTAATGATCCCAAGATCACAAAGAGAATAGTACATAAATCCAGCCAAAGATTGACTGACATGTGAGGTCTGAGAGCTCTGGTGAGTTGTTCCAACTTGCCTTTGCACTTTAAACCACCTGATTTTTTTCAAATCTGTAATGCCCACATAAACAAACTGTCAGAGCTCTATGTGAGAAACAAGTTGCCAACAACAATAGCTTCTCCAACTTGAGCATCTACAGAGTACTTGGAGTCATCTGAAGTAGATTGGGTGTAAAGAAGGGCCCCATTTGTCTCAATTGTTGGACAATCTTTGTGTCCCTTCTCAACTAAGAAAAAATCAGGTACCTTTGTATCACAAGGGCCTGAGAAACCTAGGGTAAATACAGAAACAACATCCTCCGGTATAAAAATTTTCTGTTCCTGAAGCAAATATTTAAGTTTTGATTCAGACCTTGGCCCTTTTTTGCCCTTGGCCC
Organism: Cibotium barometz; assembly: GCF_041138505.1. Classification (NCBI taxonomy): domain Eukaryota; kingdom Viridiplantae; phylum Streptophyta; class Polypodiopsida; order Cyatheales; family Cibotiaceae; genus Cibotium; species Cibotium barometz. The sequence goes on along the minus strand of NC_141047.1, from coordinate 27,184,141 downwards.
CGACAGTCACCTTGATTTCTTTCCCCAATTTGCTATTCTTCCCAGCAGTTACAACACTGTCCCATGAGCGCCACACAACATTTGTACGATCGAAACTTACATGTGGAGGAAACTGATTTCGAGCCACAGGTGTCCTCATTGCATGATTTCCCCATTGTTGATAAGAAAATTTCCTTTCTGTGGCTGCTCTGCTAAAGAAAAACTTGAGAGAGCCAGAGACAAAGCATTGTTGATTTGGTGTGTACTTGTACTTGTCGTTGGGCAAGTGGTTGTGTGTAGTGAACCTGAAGATTGTGTGTTGTGAACATGAAAATCAACTTACCTCTAAAAATTGTGTGTTGTGAACATGAAAATCAACTTACCTGTGAAAATTGTGTGTTGTGAACATGAAAATTGTGATCTAGACAAAAAAGATTGAAAGAAAATCAACATACCTCTGCATTCCTCCTGCAATTCGTTATATATATCTAGTGCCATGTTTTGGAAACATTGCTAAGGGGACTGGAAATGGCCTGCAGTGAAAACCTAAAAATCGACAAAAACCTCTCAAAGTCCACGCCCTCCTCAACAGATGTGATGAGGTCCTTGATATCTACAGATGTGAACCCCTTAGCCTTTAATCGAGAACCTTTAACCGAGAAAAAGACTGCTGCTTCATGGTGGCTTCAAGCACTCTGTTTTTTCGAACTACTCCGAAGAAGGCGAGAAGCGGCGCCGTCTCCAGAAAAAGACGCCATGAGCTTGCACAGTGCCAGATAAAAAGCCAAGATGGGGCCTAGTGCTAGACAAAGAAGTTTTGGCCTAGTGGGTGGCCAACATTCCTCAAAAAATACCCACCTATTAATTTACCTTGAAAGGTGTGAATAGCCCAAAGGTCAGTGTGTTGCATATACACACTCCCATTACACCCACACGATGCATTCCTATACTCACATGGCTTGTTCTACCATACATTGACTAAGTTATCTGGCTCAAATTGGGCTCTTTGAAAGGAAGCCTCCCCTATCTTGCATTTGGGAGAAGCCGTATCCTCCTTCTTATGGCAACCACCCTACTACAAAAGTTACAACAGCTTCCTCCTTGCTAAGCTCTACAGGTATATGGTCTATGCTTTCTTTTCTCTATTGTATAGGGTAAAAGAGACTTTATCTTCTGACAATCCATCTACCTAAAGCCTTTGCCTTTGCAAAGTCATTAGAAAAGAAATGAGGTATAATGCAAAGTCTCCCACACCACACAAATACTTCTCTTTGTATCATCACTGCTATGATAGCATTCAAGACCAATTAGGTATGATGTAGACCCATCCAACAGTAGTAGACACCTAGTACATGAGTTTAATAGTTACAATGCTCATTTCTCACATGGATATCTATATTCAACTTATGTGTAATACATCTACACTACCATCTCATGGGTCTCTTATAATAGCTAATGGATTCCCACTACCTTCTTGTGGGTCTTCTAATTTGAGTATTGAATTTCTTGTATTTTCTAATCGATATCTATATCTATATAATGGATCTCTATATTTACATTCAGATGTTATTGTGGGAACCTTCTCTCATAAGAAAGAGGGACTTTTGCCTTATCTTTCCCTATAGTTTTGAACATCATAAGCTTCTACACACGAGGCTCTACATACCTAGCAAGGTGCAATATCTATCTTTTCAATAAATTATTATTTTCTAATCCATGCAAAAGCTCATGATGTTATTATACTTTGTAAATCTTCCTCTTTAATCCATGCATAAGCTCATGATGTTATTATTTTCACATGTGGAGGAGACCCATGTCTACGTAGCGGAGACCGTGTAGCAACATTCCCATTAGTTAGGTTTGCACATTTGCATAACCCTTTTTGCAAGCGATGTTGTACTAATTATGACCGATGGTTGTTATGCACATTAGTGTCATGTATGCATGTGCATGTTTGTGCACATTAGTGTCATGTATGCATGTGCATGTTTGTGCACATTTAGTTTCATGTATACATGTGCATGTGAGTCCATAGTAGTTTCATTTGGGTCATAGGTATTCCCGCTTGAATGGTAGGTATTTGCACATGGGTTTGAAGTCCCCAATATTGGACATGGTGACCCCATTAGTGGTTTGAAGATGCATGAGTCTTAGCATATCCAGGTGTGGGTAGTGTAGACCCATGTGTGAATTGGGTATGTGCCTAGTAGATTTCCAATGGCATAGTAGAGACCTATGTATACATATTAGAGATCAATACATATATGGAGACCCAAGTGCTGGTACTAGCACTAGATACCCATATTTCTACATGGGTCTCCCTCTCATAAGAATGTTGCTAGAAATCCATGTTTAAGTATTGGAAACCCATGGGTACGTATGTGTAGTGGAGACCCATTTGGCCTAGATATGGATTCTTTTGGATAGAATGGACATGCTTCCTCACCACTCCAGAATGGACATGCTTCCTCACCACTCCATGTGGATATGGATTCTTTTGGATAGAATGGACCTGCTTTCTTACCACTCTATGTATGTATACTAGAGATATAGTTACATAGTGCTTAAAGCAGACTCTCCCCTATATATGTGTGGCTCTCGCCTACCCACACATTGGTCTCCTCTACACACACATGTGTGGCTCTCACCTACACACACATGGGTCTCTTCTCCCCATAGATGGGACTCTACTACCTACATGTATAGGTAGTAGAGACCCATTTTAGTACTGGACCTAACCAGTGGAGACTATTGGGCTCCTCTTAGCATGCATCAACACCCATGTGTGGCTAGAGGAGAGCCATTATTACTAGTCAAGACCCATGTGTGGCTAGTGGAGATACATTTACAACTAGTCCAGACCCATGTGTGGCTAGTGGAGATACATTTACATTTAGTCGAGGCCCATGTGTGGCTAGTGGAGATACATTTACAACTAGTCGAGACCCATGGCTGGTAGTGGAGATACATTTTACAACTAGTCGAGACCCATGGATGGTAGTGCCGATCCATTACAACTAGTTGAGACCCATGTATGATAGTGGAGATCCATTTCAACTAGTTGAGACCCATGTATGATAGTGGAGATCCATTTCAACTTGTTGATATATATGTATGGGTAGTGGATATAATTCTATGACTAGTGAAGACTATGTGACTATGACTAGTTGATATCCACATGGGTCTTGTCTACTCATGGGCACCACACATGTGTAGGTATTAGATGCCCCTGGTTGGTGGGCGAGATGAGTAAGCATATGATGGGTGCAGACAATTAGGGACTCATTAAACCTAGTCTCAGTGTGTGGAATGTATCCTTCGCATAGATTGTAGCATTTTGGGTCTCCACTATTTACACATGGATCCCCACTAACCACACATGGTTCTCTAAAATCCACTACTTTATTCTCCCTTTCTTTCTTTATTGTTGCTGATTGAATCATTATATTTCCGCTATCATTCTTAACATGCACTGACAATTCTTTATCACAAGATCCATTTGAGTAAAACAATCCTATGTATCAAAGGCCTATAGAAGTTCCAAGACATATCGCCATTGGGCGCAATGGGGATTGAGAAGATAATGGACGCCCATGGTAGTATTTGCACATGGGTCTGAAGTCCCCAATATTGGACATGGTGACCCCATTAGTGGATTGCAGATGCATGTGTTGTGGATATCTCCTAGCATATCTAGGTGTGGGTAGTGTAGACCCATGTGTGGATTGAGTATGTGCCTAGTAAATCCCCAATGGGGTAGTAGAGACCTATGTGTACATATAAGAGATCAAGACCCTTGTATCATGGGTAGTGGAGACCCAAATCTCGATACTCGAGACCCACTGATGATTGAGTGCCATAGATTCATCACTAAAGACGGTATCTCATAGTTTCTTGATTTATCTCTAGGGGATACTATTTCCTTTCCATCATGCCTAGGTGGAGTCACCATCACTAAAATGAAAAGGAAGCTCAAATGAATATCTTGTCCATCACCATATGAAAATAATCTCCTTGCCACATCGATCCTAAGAAATATACCTGTGATATCAAATATAACACTCACTATACTAATCATTTACATAAGATTTTAAGGTCTCTCACTCTCTTTATATACAGTGGCATTATTTATTTTTCTTGCTTGGTATGAAATACTGAACATATATATATATATAGTGGCATTATTTATTTTTCTTGCTTGGTATGAAATATGTTCAGTATTTCATACCAAGCAAGAAATATGTTTATATATATATATGTTCAGTATTTCATACCAAGCAAGAAAAATAAATAATGCCACTATATATATATATATATATATATATGTTCAGTATTTCATACCAAGCAAGAAAAATAAATAATGCCACTATATATATATATATATATGTGTGTGTGTGTTCAGTATTTCATACCAAGCAAGAAAAATAAATAATGCCACTATATATAAAAACAAGTCAAAAGCAAACATTTACTTATCCAAAAGTTTAAAAAATAAATATCTCATGTCAAAAGGTAATTGAAGCATAGTTGGTATGAATGTTATCCTGGGAATAAAGACCATCTCTCCAAGTTTGTACCTGTATAATGATTTCTGCTTCTATCACCTTTGAGTGAAATTGCTTGCATATCAATCTAGTACCATTATAAAGTCCCTATCAAGGGTCCAAATTACGGAGCAGCATGATAGGAGCATTAATCTTTAGAAGCAAGCAGTGAGGAGGGTAACCACCACCTAAGTTCAAACTATTCAAGTACTCAATTGGATACAATATTACGTCATTCTCAGAAGAAACAACCAAATTTGCACTAAGGTAGTATTCTCTTTCAAGACCGGGCAATGCACTCAAGGCTAGTTCAGAGGACCACATAGCATGTAGAGTCAAACAGTAGCTATTCAACGCTGCCTTCAGAGGAGATTTTACCTTCAGAGGAGGTTTTGTCGAAGATTCTGCCTTTGCCTTTGGAAGAGATTCTATCCTTAGAAGAGATTTCGGAGACTCATAGTATGACTGATAACCCTTGTGAGACGTAAACCAAGATTGATGGCCTTTGTGATATGAAGACTAACACTAATAACACGGGTATCTTTCATAGGCCTCAATTTGTGGATCCTAGCCAGTTTTCACTCACATAGGCCATCAATCTCCCAAAGAAAAATGAGCTTTCTTTAAATGCTTGCAGATTCGCGAATGTATTTTGTACAAAGTTATAACTTGAAAAGCACTTTTTCACGAGAGCATCATCTTCCATCACTTCTTGCGACACGAATTCTTAGCTCACAAATAGCTTCACTAGATCGGGGCCTCGGCGCTTACCTTTGACAGATTTTGCCTGATCTTTCACTAGCTCTAGCAATTCTTCACCCTAAATCGTAGGTGTTTTATCCTCCTTTAATAAATACCTTGATCTCATTAACCTCTAGATTTCATGGTACAAGAATAGCACGATCTTTCAAGAAGCATGCATAATCCTCCACTCTCTGAATATCTTTGTATATCCATTCTACCAAACTCAAAATGGAGTTCCCATGGATCAACATTCATGGTGGAATTACCACTCTATCTTGATTGTTTGGATGGCCTATAGAGCCATCTCCAATTTGTAATGTCCATTTGACAAATTCTTGTTTTATACAATCACAAGCACTCTGTCTGACCCACATGTTTTGGGTGAGCTTTAAAACATTCACATATCTCCAGATATGTGACCCCGGTAGAATGTTACATCAACAATATCCTCAGGTAATCCCTTTGGCACAACCGATAAGATTTGCCTGAAGTCACCACCAAAGAGCATAACTTTCCCACCAAACACTATATCATTATGTATAATGTCTTTCAACGTCTTGTCCACCAATGCTTCATAAGCGTACCGATGCATCGTTGGAGCCTCATCCCAAATGATTAGCCTTGCAAGCTTCAACATCTCAACCAATGAGCTATTAGCTTTAATACCACATGTGCTAGAAGCATTGAGAACCAATGGGATTTTGAAATGTGAGTGAGTTGTACGACCATTTGAAAGCAGCAATGCAACTATTCCACACGATGCACATGCCAATGTAACTTGATTCTCTCCACGTAATCGAGATAGCAAGGCATTATAAAGATATGTTTTTCCTGATCCACCTGGTCCATCAAGGAAAAATACACCACCCTGGTTCAAAGAAACAGCCTCAAGGATAGTAAAAAATGCTCTTGATTGACAACTATTTAGATTCCTTTCCATGAAAATGAAAAAATCAGCTTATTTAATAGAATCAAACATCATCTCTTCCATCAGTAAACCATTGTTGACAGATGCAAATAGCTTGCTATATGTTGATTTTTCTTGCAAGTGGGTGTGGAATTCAGCTCTTCGATCATGGACTAAAAGGAAAAGGAAAAATATGATTGGACGTATGTATAATGTTAGCTCGAGTGCATGTGAGCAAATTACTTACGTATGTTACTCATAGTGTGTACATGCTATAAATCTTTTGGATTTACGAACAGTGAGAATGGACATTTGTATCCCTGTTTTAAGGCTGCATGTCAAGTCAGAGGAATGTTGGAGAGTGATAAGGAGTGGTATATGTCTTCAAGAAGCTGCATTTCAGAAAACAGGATTCCAATTACATCAATTGTTTGTCACTATTACTAGTTTTTTGTGAGTCGATATACCCTGGATAGCTTTGGAAAAAATTATTACCAAACTTTCAAATGTTTTTTCATTTATTAGAGTAGAGAGGGTGTGCTGATGTTGGTGTTTGTCATTCTATAGCAAAGAATCAAGTGCTATTGCACATGCAATAGTATGGAAAGTGACTACATGATTTTGAAGGGCTGCCTATTACCTGATAGATCGTGTTCAGTCCTAGCTACATTTCACACCAAATACACAATAAAAGGCAAGAGTAGCTATTTCTATATTACATGTGTGTGTGTGTGTGTGTGTGTGTGTGTGTGTGTGTGTAAAAGAGAGAGAGAGAGCAGGAGAGAGACAAAGAGAAGAGACATCCATCAATAATCTTAAAGCTTATGACATTATCTTTACCAATTTCCTTAATAGAATGCACTTTAGTATTTCCCTAAAAATGAATCGCTTTTCCTCGGAGCTCCTTTATCTACTACCCACAATGTAAAAACCATCTAGTAATCCCAATGCCTCTTTGATTGAGAGGAGGTTGAGATTTTCATCTAGCTTATAAGGGTCTAAGACTATATAAATATACTGAGGATTAAAATTAAAGCATTGGCAAAACCATAAAGAAAGTTTATTTCTTTTTTATGAATGTTTCTTTGCTAATATAAGACTACTACAATTTGTATATTCTCCAAGGCTACAATAGTTTGTATATTCTCTAAGGCCCATATATTCTCTCTCTAGAACTCTCTTTACAATCTCAAAGGCAGTAGTCTAATAAATGAAATGTTTCTAGCTTAGGCAGCCAAGCATATCAATATTATAAATTGTTTAAACATGGCAAAAATCGTTATTACATTAACATTTGCATTACAAATTATCAATATTCAAACACTCGATGAGATAAAGAAAGTATTTTGATGTGCAGACCTCTCTCTCTCTCTCTCTCTCTCTCTCTCTCTCTCTCTCTCTCTCTCTCTCTCTCTCTCGCCAACCAAACATATGAACAAAAAAAAATTCTTTATCTATGCATCACATATTGACAACAAACACACAAATAGATAGAGACAAAAAGGGCGACAATAAAACTAACCTCAAGTTAAAGAGAGAATTGTATTTGAAACCACCAACTTTGATGCTATCGTCCTTGTGCTTTCTTCTACACAATCAAGCAAAAGACTATAGTGCATGAATCCTTTCTTAAGGCAAAAACCTCTTATTAAAGTCTACGCAAATGGGGGGGGAATCGTGAGATGTCCTTAAGACAAAAGACAAAAACGTTTTGGTAAAGGGGAAGAAGGGTTGAGGGCTGCTGTAAGTCTATTCACATGGGGGGGGGAGAAAAGAGTTAAGGACACTACCTCCTAGCACTTATCTGAAAAGAGAGGGGGTGTGAGAGGGGCGGCTGCAAGGGGCGACTGTACTGTAGCAAGTACACTACATAGGGATGGATGGCGGTACAACAGGGCATACGCTGCGTAGAAATGTGTATTGCCTGTGGAGCACCCCGGGGGTTTATATAGCTATGGGGTACGGGTACGAGCACTGCGCAAAGCAAGGAGACGAAAGGATGGTGTACCAGCAAAGGCTATGGATCAGTGGCCTGCATGGGTCTAGGGGAAAGTTACAGTGTCAGTTGTTGTCAGGGAAAGGAGTGGTACGCATGTACCTTATCCGGTCTGAGGCAGCATGGGTGTCCACGTAGGGGTACGTGTGGATCACACAGTGGGTGGCCATCCTTTGGTTCTTTTGCGGCCATCGTACGGGCGCCCTAGTAAGTGTGTACGACCCAAATTTTGGAGCAGGGTTTCCAAATTTAGGGCGCCTGTCTCGATTTGCGTGCTGGACCGCCGCCCCAGGGGGGCGAATTTTTTTTTTGTCCGAGAGGTTCTCCTGGTCATTGGGATTCAGACCGTTCGTCAATCAGACGCCCGGTCGTGTATTTATTAAGGTTTAAAGGTCGTCGTTTTTAACTAAAATGACTGAAATTTACGTATAAGCTTGATCCGGTGTCCGTTTTTTTGGATGCTATAAAATCCTATATTAGGATAAAATCACGCGCAGATTCCAAATTTGGACTCAGAATTTGAAGATTCTAAGTAGAAATGACTCAAATAATAAAATCATTGATTATTATACCACAAAAACTCATAAATTTATCTATTACATGAACATTTCTTTATTAGTGAAGATGGGTATGTTACAATCCACTATCCAAAATCCATGAATCATCAACAATTGGATCTTGAGGAGATGAACATATCCCTTCAAGTGGCGACCCAAAGTTCAAGCTCGGTCTTGGCATTATTAACTGACTCCTTTCCCTTCCATAAAGACTTCAGGGTAATATTCTTCTCGTCAGCCTACTTCTTTAGTGTGACTCTTCTTATCACAGTAATAACAACTCCCTTAAAACTCGGTCTTGGCATTGTTAACTGACTCCTTTCCCTTCCATAAAGACTTCAAGGTACTATTCTTCTCGTCAGCCTACTTCTTTAGTGTGACTCTTCTTATCACAGTAATAACAACTCCCTTAAAACCCATTAGGATATTTTGGAGGTCATTCATAGGGCCTTTTCGTTAGAGAGAGAGAAAAAAGAGTGCATCCAATCAGGAAGAAGGCAACGTTAAGTTGAAAAATAGGTTATTTCTTTTTCCTAAATCCAAAAATTCTTCTTTTCCACCTCAAAATGTATTCTACTTATACTTGATAGTCACTTTTCACACTCAAATGCATTAAACACACCTACACTTTTGTAGAGAGGGAAACTTCTATTCCTATCCATATATTAAATACACGTATCTTTGCAGAGGAGGAAAAATTCCCTCCTTCTCAGACTTCCTCTTGGGCTTAAACAATTTCTCGCGCTCTTTTCATTTCCTCTACCTTCTGTACTCCATTTCCCCAAGCTTCAACCTTCTGCACTCCATTTCCTCTTGAAACGATGGGTAGCAAATCTCGTTTTTTATTATCCCAATTTTTCCCCACTAATGCCATCATAGATGATTCAATTCCTAGGACAAGGAGATTTTTTTATTATCCCGATTTTTCCCCACTAATGCCATCATAGATGATTCAGTTCCTAGGACAAGGAGACCAAGATCATCAGTGTTTGCCATACTTGTATATCCAACTCTATCTATGCACAAAATCAATGGACTGAAGTGCTAATCACCAAGGGCACCTGGGTCCTTATGCAGCCAAGGAAGAGAAGAAAGACAAACAACAAGAATGTCTTCAGGGTGTCATGGAAAGGAAGAGTGAAATACTTTAAGATAGAGGCTGGAAGGACAACCATCAAGGAGGTCCTAGTGTAGCATGTATATATGCATAATGAGCTTGTGCTTGAGAGTCAAGATGACATATCTTTGCCCTCGCATAGACCAAACTGTAAGTTAATCTATCACTTTCATTTTCTCATAATGGTCTCATGAACTATGCAAACTCTCCATCTCTATGGTTGCATATGTGTATCCCTCATCCTATGAGGAGTGGGAGCCAGTTGAGTGCATCACTGGAATTATGAATGTGGTTCATGCACACATTGGTTGGCTATAGTATGAGGGGAGGAGAAACAAAAGCCTTGTAGATGCAGGTATCTTTTTCTATGATCATTTCATTAGGGCCAAAAAACGTCTCAAAATGGGCTGTGTAAGGAATTTCGCTAACTTGCTAATTAGTAGAATGTTGACGATCAAAACGGCTCCAAATTTGGCCGTTTTGGATATTTAAAGCGTATCTATGTGATTGAACACGTATCTAAGTACATATTTTAAAATCTAAAAAAATATATCGTTTTCATGCTACTCTTTAATGGCTCGTCTCAAAATTTGTCCTCTTTTAGTGACTTCGTGGCAAATACTTATTTCTCTTACTTTTGAATGACCATTCCCTCTGAACGTGCTCTCATCCATTCTCCAAAAAATTTTACTCCTCTGCTTCTCTAAGAATTTCACAAGCTACATCTCATTCTCATTCTTCTGCGTCTCTCATGTTCTAATAGCTCTGCTAATATTTTTAGCTCTGTTAGTAATGAGTGATACATCTAATCATAAGTTTCATTTGAATATCAAGCTCAACCAAGAGTATGCAACTACACGGAGTGTCTACCAAAGACCCCTTTCATGTGCGAATGAATCTCAACATCTTCGCAACGAAGGAAAGAAGCATATTGACCTAAGGACAGATGGAAGTCTATATCCACCGGATCCCAGAACAGGACGGTATCCTTCTTTTCACACACCACATGATTTGATTAGATTTGTTGGTGATGGGGTGGATGGCTTACTTGGTTATAGTTCAAGACTATCTCAATCACATGCATAATATATTACATATCTTCAAAATACTTTATCTTTGAATGCAACAAAAATTATAGAACTTGAAAACAAAATAGTGTCTTTGAAACAAGAAAATGATCAATTGAAAACCTTAAAAGAAACTCCAATAGGGTTAAGAGCACGAGTAAAACGAATGCGGAATGTAGTTAACTTGATAGAGAGATCTGGACAAAGGAAAAAAAGGTTAAAACTTGTAAGAGATCATGTTACTACCCTTCTAGGATTTGACATGTCTAATGCTCAGGAAAGGGTAAGATTTTTGAATGAGCTTATGAATAGGTCGGATATCTTGAAACTTTTGAAACTTCCTGAAAATCAAACTAAAAAAAAACTAGTCTTTCAACATCTACTAAAAGATATGGACTTATTGGTCCAGCCTTCCCAAATGCAAGAAGTTTGTGACACAGTGGGAGTGAGTAGAAAGGGATACAGAGCCATCTCTAAAACTTGGTTCAGGGTCCTTAAGTATTACAAAATCAAAGCTTTTGGGTTGCCTAGACCTCACAATGTTGGAAAATATAGAACTCTGTTAAATGAGGAAATTTCCAAACATTTCGGAGAGTATTTCTATATTGAGGGAACAATGCCATATGAGAGACAAAAAAAATCGTCTTTTGAATACAACGTTTATAATAATATTTGGATGAACATTAGAAAAGTCCAATCTTTTATGGTGAGATATTACAACATTTGAGAAATAGATTGTGAAGGAAAACTTGTATTTGTTATAAAATTAGATGAAGCTCAAATCCAAAAATGTCAAAAAATGGAAAGAATATCTATATCCCTAATGAATAAAGCATTGGACTATAGTCAAGGTAAGCTTGATTCTCCATACCACAAAACTCAATCAGAAATGGAGCTATGGTGGATTGGATCAGCTCATGTGCCAGTAGAGAGTCATGAAACATTAAAGTGGCTCTTCTCACATACAGACATTCCTTCAGTTATTCAGAGCCAAAATGCAGGTGAACACCTTCATGTAGACGACATAGGTGATTTCATTGTGGAATGGCATTTGAGTGATTTCACTTCATTTTGCTTGGTTCTTTTCACCCTGTGGGCACCTTTGCAAGAGGGAAGCATTGTTACCCAATCATTCACACGAAAAGACACGGGTTTCCAAACACCATCCTCTCTGGTGTTATGAAAATCAGAAGAAGTTATATTATGAGAAGGACGACGTGAGGACGCCATAGAAGCTCACAGATGAGAGAAAAATAGTGAGTCTTTTGAAAATGCAAAGAAAGGAGAATAAGCCATATGCCAAAATGGAGGGAAGGTGGAAAAGGGAATGAGCCATACCAAAATGGAGGGAAGGTGGAAAGTAGACGTTTGAAAAAATTTGGTGATTTGTCATTAATAGCGTTGTTTTCAGAGCCTGAAAAGAGAAGATTTCGTATCTTCCTGCTTGATTTTTTGAAATATAAAATGGAACAAGATGTCACTATTTTGGACCCAAACTTTAATGTTAGCCATCGTAAACGTCTAAATTAAGCCGTTTTAGCCGTTCGCCACTAAAATAGAACCGTTAAGATTGAAAAGTACATGATTGCAACTCAAACTTTTATCTTGTCCTTCTAGTATAGTAGGTCTCGTTACATCAATGGAGAGTTGGTGCCAATGGATTAGGAAGCCACAAGTGCAGTGGACAACAAAGTCCTAGACATTGAAGTGATTAATGAAGCTTCAACACTGGTGACAATTGTTTCTATATGGGAGAAATGTAATCTACAACAGCTAAGGAAGGATACTGTCAAAGAATCCTTGCAAGACATGCCTGCACACTTTACTTTCATTCACAATGGAAGAAAAGTCCTCCTTAGAAGGGAGCAACTAATACAATGCAAAGAATTGGTTAACACAGTCAAGATCATTCCTACTTGACTCTACCCATTTCAATGTACTCTTTTCACATAATCAAGTCCTTGTTAATGACACTCCTACTTGACATTACCCATTTGAATGTACTCTTTTAACATAATTAATCATCAAGAGCCTTTTGTCTGACTTATACAGTTGAAGACATTACATTACAAAAATGGGTTTCTCATTACATAATCTTATACAGAGTCTTTTGATTTATATAATCCATCTAAATATGGAATCAATTGTTCTTCCAAATAAACTTCATCTGGGTTATCTTCAAAAGGAAGGGGTAATATCCATGTTCCAATAGGATTATACATTGCCTTTTCAGGGGTATCATCAATTAATAATGTATTCGTGGGATCATACGGATGTTGGATATCCTCATAGCGCTTCATATGCAATAGTACCCAGGTGTTTGTCGGGATGACAAACACCTGGGTCAAGATAACAGTGCCTTTGGTCATATACAAAATACAATTCTGTCTCCTCAATCTTAGATTCTCTTGAAACTAGCATAACAAGAGGCCTCAAATTATGCATCATCATTGAGGACCAGATGGCCAATCTAAAGTGCTTAGTTACAAAGTTGATGAATTGATACAATTTGGGCCTTAGCATGACATGCATGCCCCCAACTTTGTAATTCCTTGCAACACTTGGTCCAAAGCTCTTGGGCTGTCTTTTGAGCAGTAGTCCATTCACATCCAAGATGATAAGCCTCCTCATGTCTAGAACCATTATTAACATGATTCATACTTCTAATAAGTGTTAATATGATTGAAACTTATAATCGTTGTTGTTAAGGGACAATAAGCACTTAATAAAAATAATTGTTAAAATTGAGATGGTTACATTACATCATCAGGTACATTAGTCTTGGGATATTCATCAGGCTTGGGATCCTCACTAGCCTTAGGATCCTCATCATCAGCCTTGGGTTCTTCATTGTTCACCTCCTCATCAGGCCGCCTTGGCTCTGTCTCTTCAGTTTGCTTTGCCTTTGTTTTCTCTTCATGCTTTGGCTTTGTCTCTTTAGCTTGCTTTGCCTCAACAGTATTGGGTTCTTCATTGTTCACCTCCTCATCAGGCCTTGGCTCTGTCTCTTCAGTTTGCTTTGCCTCTGTCTTCTCTTCGGGCTTTGGCTTTGGTGCTATGCCTCTTTATCTTGCTTTGCCTCTGTCTTCTCTTCAGGCTTTGGCTTTGGTGCTATGCCTCTTTATCTTGCTTTGCCTCATCAGCCTTGGGTTATTCATTGTTCACCTCATCATCGGGCCTTCGCTCTGTCTTATCTTCAGGCATTGGCTCTGTCTTTCCTTCAGCATTTGCCTCTATGTCCTTAGAAGGCTTTGGCTCCCCCCCCTTCATCCAGAAGAAGCATCTCAACGTCTGCACAGTAATAGGGAAGTCTGGCTGGTTATTATTAGTCATCTCCGTGGCATTCTTTAGATCAAATGTACCATGGTCACTCTTTAGCGCTCCACATAGTTGCTATCATAGTTCTATAAGGCGGTCTGGAGTACACAAAATTCATAATGTCAAACTAATCTAGCTAAATCAATGTCCACCCTGATGATTCTTCCACTTACCTTGGACATGAAGGGATGCATGGAGAAGAGAATATGGAGAATATATTCTACATGGATCATCACTCTCCAACCACAGGAGTGTGAGTCTCCTTGCTTGGGTACTTGAACCTGCTTTTTGATCTCTGACTTGTACAATTCATAGTCTCATATTGGGCACCAAGAATAGCAAGAAGCCTTTTTATAAACCTACATAACAAATAAGCTTTCACAATAAGATACACTGCCAACTTCAAGCACTCTAAGATATTAGAGAAAGCTACTTTGGATGGTTACTTATAGTCCTAACTTAGGATGTGAACTTGGTATTTAATTAAGGGTCCACACAATTCTCTTATCCAATTCTATACACGCAAGGCTCCAATGGTTCCTGCAAAAAAGAAATGTCTATAACTAAGGCATCCCCTATCTATTAGATGCATATGACTAAAAAGATAGAGAAGTAACATACCCTGGAAGAATTACTATTGTAACCTCGAGCATGTTCAAATACGTGAACCACTTTTGTATCTGGTGTTGGGAAGTGCTCTTTTTTCTTAGCAATGGTGCCAGCTATGAGTTCAGAATAAACACCTCAAAATGGCTCTCTCGAGGAAGCTGGCACTTTATTAAAGTGCAAAACAAGGGTAACTCATTGAGGAAAAAGGAAAAACCTAAAGAGAAAAGGACCATATCATCAGTAAAGGCAATTCGCATACTTACTTTAGGCACACATATAGGATTGTGTCTGAGATCTGTGCTGTCCTATTCATGAGAGTCCTGAGATCCATCGGGTCAAGGGAGAGTTGTCTCTCACCATCTTCCATTGCCACAAAGACAAACACACCCCTCTTAAAGCTCCTTATCATCTCCAGGTTGGTTGCTTCCAACTCTTCTCTGTTTTGTTGATATACTGTTCTTGAAGATTTACTGGGAGACTATTCACTTGTTGATCCTTTTCTTTTCTGATCCTGTTCTCTTCCTCCCGTGTGGCCTCCTATTATGCCCTTGCTCTTGTGTTAACATCATGTGCAATCTCTATAATTTTTTATTTTATCCCTTGGAGCTCTCGCTGGTGGAATCATCAGGATATCTCTCATCTTTGGATCTATAAACTTTGCAGGGTGTAGAAGTTTTTCATGTCTCCATCTAAGCCTCTTCAGTGTGTCATTGTCCTTGGGCATTATTGTCATCCTTTGCGCATGGGCACACACAACACATAGGTCATTGAAGTACTCTAGGAGAAAATCTTCAGTAGCCTCCTGTAGACAGAGCAAGGTTGTCCTCTTCCACCTTAGAGTTAGGTTCCACTGCTCACAAATGGACTAGCACAGCCTCTGAAAAGGGAGATTTGGAACACACAACTCTACACACTTCTGAGCTTTCCTGATTTTTGTCAGAATGTAGAAGTTTTGGGAAAACCTTCTTGTTTTGGCCTGTTTCAAAATGTGGATAGGCTTTCCCTTTCTTGGCTTGTTCTGAGAGGCAACCTTTCCTGCCAATCCAGGCCCCTTACCCTGTCTCCTTGCAGTAGCTTTTGTCCTCACCATGAGCTATGAATAAGCCTGGAAAAAGAGACAAAACTCTCTCTCTCTCTCTCTCTCTCTCTCTCTCTCTCTCTCTCTCTCTCTCTCCCCCCCCTCAATGTGTGCCTCTTTGCGCGCAATAGCTATTCCATTTAGCGTGCATTTGCATTATCGCTCCAGACCTCTCTCTCTCTCTCTCTCTCTCTCTCTCTCTCTCTCTCTCTCTCTCTCTCTCTCTCTCTCTCTCTCTCTGTGTGTGTGTGTGTGTGTGTGTGTGTGTGTGTGTGTGTGTGTCGATGTCCTGTGTGTGCACGCGTGTGTGTGTGTACATCTAAGACTGCACTAGCAATGCCTCTATCTCTATTTGTGCGGTTTGGCATGATAGCGCACTTTCGTTAGTCTTGCAAGTGCCATATCGTGCGCCAAACCGCAAAAACCACTCTCTTGCTAGCTCTCTCTCTCTCTCTCTCTCTCTCTCTCTCTCTCTCTCTCTCTCTCTCTCTCTCTCTCTCTCTCGATGTATTATATGTGTGTGTTTGTGTTGTATATGTTTCTTCCTCTGTGTGTGTGTGTGTGTGTGTGTTTGAGTGTGTGTGTGTGTGTGTGTGTGTGTGTGTGTGTGTACACATCAAAAGAAAGACATACCAAAGCCATCGGTGCCTTGTCATATTTGATGGACCGCTGTCAGTGCCTTCTTGTGTTGCTGGACAAATGTCAGTCTCTCTCTCGCACCGTTTACAAATAGAATAAAAAATGTGTCGTTTTTAATATTCATAATTCACACGTGTGAATGGTCAACATCACACGTGTCAGTTATTACTATCACATGTGGACAAATGTTGTAGCCTCTCTCTCTCTCTCTCTCTCTCTCTCTCTCTCTCTCTCTCTCTCTCTCTCTCTCTCTCTCTCTCTCTCTCTCTCTCTCTCTCTCTCTCTCTCACGCAAACCCTTACAAATAGATTAAAAAGAATGGACTCACACGTTTGGGTTATTTAAACCTCACACTACTATTAACGGTTCTCGTTTTTGAGAGAGACAGAGAGAGAGAGAGAGAGAATCCACTCCCACGTAAGTAGGCAGCAATGGCAATAGGTAAGCTCGCTCTTCTCTCTCTCTCTCTCTCTCTCTCTCTCTCTCTCTCTCTCTCTCACACACACACACACACACACACACACACTTAGACACAAAGACATGCATGCACAGACAAACACACACAATCTTTCACACACACACACACACACACACACACACACAGAGAAACATATACAACACAGACACACACATATAGTACACACACAAAGAGAGAGAGAGAGAGAGTGGTTTGTGTAGTTTGGCATGATATGGTGCTTGTAAGAGGAATGGAAGTGCGCTATCGTGCCAAACTACACAAATATAGATAGAGGGGTTGCTCGGGTTCTAATTCCTCCTAGTGTTTTACTGATCAAAACAGAGAAGGCTTAAGTGGGGAGCCAGGACATTGGATGCAGAATTTAGTGCTACGGGGAGGAGCGACATGTGGAGATGAAGGCTCCAAAGCTATTGAGGACCACAAAAAAAAGGTCTATTGACTTCACTACTGACGACCCTGACGAGGTTATGGCACGGATAGAGGAGCCACAGCTTGTGAGAGGAGAGACAGAGCAGTAAGGATTTCTAACTGTGGAGCCGAGAGAATCCAGTTCCCCCCTTTACTTTGTTAAGCAGCATAATGATGAGGAACCCTATTCAAAAGACTAGGATATGGGGACAGATGAAGATGAACATGAGAAAGTTGGTGTTCTTAGTCTGGTGTCCCTTTCCAAATGACCTGCTCGCCCCAGAGGCCCTCTATTAAGAGGGATTTCGATTTCTCAATCAACGGAGGCTAAGGAGGAGAAAGGGCCAACTGGTGACATGGAGATGTAGAAGAAGAAGTAGCAAGCTCTTAGCATAGACCTTGAGGACAAGAAGGAGGAAATTATTGAGAGCAATGATCTTGCCTTAATTGAGACTTTTTGGTTTTGTTTGTAATGCTAGAGCTGCTGATAACTTTCACATAATTGCTGAGATGTTTAACAAGCCTTTGCCACCAGTAGAGTCGATTTTGGACCAACATGTAGAGTACCTATCAAAATAGAGGGATGGTTTCGAAAAAGTAGAATCCAAAGGAAGGCTGCTGCGAAGGGATCAGGCTTATGTGCACTTGCTGGATTGTGCGCAGAGCAAGAAGGCAAACAATTTTTTATATAAGAAGTACCAGCAACTCCCATCTTCCTACAAGCCTACTTGGTGTACCACACACACATGAGTTGCTACAGAGGCTGATGTATGAGCCATTGGGATTCCTCTGCTACTTGCACTGCCTCTATAAAGAGCTTCCTGAAAGGGGTGAATAGCCTCTCTATGAAGGTACTATTGAAGATGAGATTCCCCAAGAAGATGAGTTACCTTCTCAAGAGGCAAAAGTTGAGGAAGAGATACAATTAGTACAAGAGGAAGAGGAGGCCAAGTCTACGGATATTGTTGCTCTTAAGACGTGCAACATACAGAGACCTCTGGATGTAGATCTCTATAAAGTGGAGCAATGTGGTCTAATATTGTTAGTACTGCTAGAATTCATTATGGATAACAAACGTTATGTACTCTTATCTGACATTTAGAATATTTTCAGTCTTAGGGAAGATTTTGCTCTATGTGCTATTGCCAAATTTCAGGAAGAGAGCAGTGGTTTTGTCTCAGAAGATGACAGTGATGACTTAGCATTGGAGGAGAATTACAATAGTAAAGAGTGTCTCAGCCTATGTTTGAGCAAAGCACAAAAGTTCAAAGATGATGGCTTTGTGCTAGACGATAGGACCTTCATGGAGCTTCAGGCCAAATATGGGTATGATAAGTTGAATGACTCCACAAAGGAGTGGATGAACATAGTAGGAGAAGATAGCAAAAGTTCTATTAACCTTTGGCAAGACCAATTGTTTGTGATAGATGAGACTCAGGTGTGTGCATAAATAAACAAAAATGGACTAATCCTTCCACCACACCCAAATGTGACAGAAGTGGTTAGTTCATGGAGTTGATATTCAACACATATTGTGTTTGAATCTGACTTTCCGTCAGATAGATAGTTTTGGTCTCTTGCAATTGTTCCTACGACATTAAAATTGTGTGTGTGTGTGTGTGTGTGTGTGTGTGTGTGTGTGTGTGTGCGTGTGTGAAGAAGTGATATGTAGATTTATGTTTCCTTGAGTATTTTGTTTTGCAGAGTACGTTTGAAGTCAATGACAAATTCTTGCAATGGCATAAAAGGGAGTACTATGGCCGAGACGCAGCTCTCTCTCACTACCTACCCAAATTGTCTAAGGCAACGATGATAATCTACCACAATTCCATGAGCCAGGAAGGGAGAGTTGTAAATTTTTTATTCAAGACATTGTTTCTATTTCTAGGTGGAACAATTATTCCTAAAAGTTATGAGAAGATTATTTTGATAGAGAAGTCCACTTCCTTAGAAATTTTTGGATGCTACCTTGGTTATGCCAGCACCCGAAGGGGTTACTTTCATACCTATGTTGCAGTAGCATTGTATCTAGGCATAGAGAACCCATAGGAACTTGAAGAGTATGGCAAACACCGTTTGCTAAGGTATAAACAAAATCTAGAACCACAGGAATTACAAGTCATTAGAATGGAAATATACATTGTAAAAGACTTATGTTGTTCTCTCCATTTGTTTTGTGCTTATATGGCATTTGAGTTTTTAAATGCTTCAAAATTCTTTAATCTTGTCCTTTCCATATCTCTAAGTGTCTACATCAGTTTGGATGACCTCAAGGTTTCTTTTTTGTGTAGTTGTTTTGCAGTATCCTTCTATAGAACCATTGGAACACTTCTTGTAGGTTGTTTGCCTTACTTTTTCCACCACCATGTTGTGTGTGCCTGAAATATGCATTTTGAGCCATATAGTATGATTTCTCAAGCCCTTGTGTGTTCCAAATGCTAGGATCTCCATACTTGTTGATAAAGTAAGGCATGTGGTTATAGAGAATATGCTGCATAAGAAAACATACAATGTAAGTTGTATCGAGGACTAGAAAACAAGAGTAAGCTAGAAACATACCATGGAGTGTGTAATGTTGGTGTCAGTCCAAGCAGCTCTAAATGCTTTTTTGAACACTTGTAAGTTGTCTTGAAAGCTCTTTTTATCGTGCTAGGAGTGGTTGACTTTTTCACACATTTGGAACAGAATATCAATCGAATGCCAAACATTTGCTTTGACATTCCTTGAAGCACCTTCATGGTCTTTCACTACATTATGTAGCTTTTTCCACTATTGGTATCCGATTATGCTTGTATAGGTTGTTGTATATTGCTTTCCTAACTTTGTGGGTTTGTGTTGTTGCTGATTATTCATTGTCTTGGAAAGAAATATTCTTACCATAACACCTCTAATAGAGGGCTTCATTGGAGCTTCCTTTTCATTAGATGACTTTTTAGTGTTAATGTAATAACGATTTTTGCCATGTCTAAACAATTTATAATATTGATATGCTTGGCTGCCTAAGCTAGAAACATTTCATTTATTAGACTATTGCCTTTGAGATTGTAGAGAGAGTTATAGAGAGAGAATATATGGGCCTTAGAGAATATACAAACTATAGTAGCCTTGGAGAATATACAAATTGTAATAGTCTTATATTAGCAGAGAAACGTTCATAAAAAAGTAATAAACTTCCTTTATGGTTTTGCCAATGCTTTAAATTTAATCCTCAGTATATTTATATAGTCTTAGACCTAGATGAAAATCTCAAACTCCTCTCAATCAAGGAGGCATTGGGATTACTAGATGGATTTTACATTGTGGGTAGTAGAAAAAGGAGCTCCGAGGAAAAGCGCTTCATTTTCAGGGAAATACTAAAGTGCATTCTATTAAGGAAGTTGGTGAAGATAATGTCATGGATGTCTCTTCTCTTTGTCTCTCTCTCTCTCTCTCTCTCTCTCTCTCTCTCTCTCTCTCTCTCTCTCTCTCTCTCTCTCTCTTTACACACACACACACACACACACACACACACACACACACATGTAATACAGAAATAGCTACTCTTGCCTTTTATTGTATTTGGTGTGAAATGTAGCAAGGACTGGGTGAGAAAAATAGAGATATCATAAGTTTGTTATTTTTTGGCCTCTGTGTGTGATTGTGTAGAAGAAAGCACAAGGATGATAGCATCAAGGTTGGTGGTTTCAAATACAATTCTCTCTTCAACTTGAGGTTAGTTTTATTGTCGCCCTTTTTGTCTTTATCTATTTGTGTGTTTGTTGTCAATATGTGATGCATAGATAAAGAATTTTTTTTGTTCATATGTTTGGTTAGCTAGAGAGAGAGAGAGAGAGAGAGAGAGAGAGAGAGAGAGAGAAGTTTGCACATCAAAATACTTTCTCTATCTCTTTCTATCTCATCGAGTGTTTTAATATTGATAATTTGTAATGCAAATGTTAATGTAATAATGATTTTTGCCATGTCTAAACAGTTTATAATATTGATATGCTTGGCTGCCTAAGCTAGAAACATTTCATTTATTAGACTATTACCTTTGAGATTGTAGAGAGAGTTCTAGAGAGAGAATATATGGGCCTTAGAGAATATACAAACTATAGTAGCCTTGGAGAATATACAAATTGTAGTAGTCTTATATTACCAGAGAAACGTTCTTTAAAAAGTAAAAAACCTTCTTTATGGTTTTGCCAATTCTTTAATTTTAATCCTCAGTATATTTATATAGTCTTAGACCCTTATAAGCTAGATGAAAATCTCAAGCTCCTCTTAATCAAAGAGGCATTGGGATTACTAGATGGCTTTTACATTGTGGGTAGTAGATGTAGGAGCTCCGAGGAAAAGCGCTTCATTTTTAGGGAAATACTAAAGTGCATTCCATTAAGGAAGTTGGTAAAGATAATGTCATAAGCTTTAAGATTATTGATGGATGTCTCTTCTCTTTCTCTCTCTCTCTCTCTCTCTCTCTCTCTCTCTCTCTCTCTCTCTCTCTCTCTCTCTCTCTCTTACACACACACACATATACAGAAATAGCTACTCTTGCCTTTTATTATGTATTTGGTGTGAAATGTAGCTAGGACTGGGTGAGAAAAATAGAGAGATCATAAGTTTGTTATTTTTTGGCCTCTGTGTGATCTCAGAATTGAGATTCGACTGAAGCATTTCGACCGCAGTAGCGAGCCCTACAAGTCGATGTCCAAGATGGCCCCATCCCAAAAACGTCAGAATATTACCTCGAGAGGAGCACGCAACAACGAGATTAGGGAAGATGCTCCAACCCTCCCTTTTCAAGCTCCTCAAGAAAATGGTGGCCAGGTTAGCTTGGTTATATTTTAAAGAAGAGTTTTTTTTATATTAGTGCTAATAAATGTGTATGTTTTCCTTTTAAAATAATGACATAAAATTGTATGAAGTTACGAATTGTGTGATGCTGTATTCAATAAATTGCATTGAAATTGTTATCTTTAAAGAGTGCGAGTTTTTCTTGGCTTCAACACTAACTCTGTTCCGTGCTTGTGTAGCCAGGCGCGGTGTCGTTAGCAAAGCCCGGGAATGGCCCAAGGTATCCCTCATACCATTGGGAGAATAAGGTTCGCCGATTGAGGCGCGAGATTATGATGCTGCCTAGTTCTGAGGGCCCAGGCTAGTGCGATGAATAAGCCCACCCTAGTGTGTAGACATCCCTCTAAGGAACGGGAGGATCGAGCGATGGAGCCTGAGAGGGCGACAGGCCGGCTTGAGTCCTCGCTAGCGGTCGACGATGAGGTGTATAGTCCCGTAGGGTTTTGCCCAACATGTAGAGGCTGGAAGGCCGAATTCTAGATCATCGGTAGAATAAAGGAAAAGAATAAGAGAGCCGGTTTGGCTTGTATGGAATTGATTCATGTATAAACTTTATATATATATATTTTGTCTTTGGCATGATTGTATTGTGTAAAAAGGTTGTCTTAACAAACCTTGTGAAAAGGGCTTTAATTAAGGAACATGTTTATTTATGTCAAACAGTGTGGTAGGATTAATTAGAAAACAAATTGACGCGTGAGTAGGGTGGAAAGTGGGAGGATGGAATGCCCCGATGGCACCATCCTACGGATGGGTGGACCCGATTAGTCGGGTAGCTTTCCAACAGATTAAGTGAAAGCCCTACGCTAGATAATTAGGTTCTTGGGAAACTCTATTCTAGAAGACTAGGTCAGCGGCGGCTGTGCCTTGCATGGATGAGGAAAAAAGCGTTGTCTCTAGAAATCAAGTCTAGTAGTTGCCCAATTTATGATAAATTACCCTATGGGTGATTTGACTTTTAGAAGATCACGCTTCCCCTGCGGGATAGGACTAGGTCTTACCTATGAATCGTATCCTTGAATCTCTACATGGTCAAGGTGTCGATAAATAGGAAATTTTCTCCAAGTTAAGACTTAGTGGACTATCTTAAGTGTTTCTCCTATTTTAGAAGGGGGGAACCTTACATGGATCATCCTGACACATGAGCAGTATAAAAAGGGATGATATAGTTCTTGGATGATTCTACAGGAACCCAATACTATTGATATTGGGAATAATGCTAAATGTCTGATCTTTGAAGGGTCTAGAACTATCTCTTTTGTGGCAACTATAGGTGAAGAGAAGAAGAGAGCGTGCTCTATGTACCTCAAGTCAAGAGGAATCTATTGTTAGTTTTGTCGGAGATCGTGGACTTGAAGTACACTTTAAGAAAACTGAAGCACAAATCCTAGATGTTGCTGGCAAGATAGTTGGCAAAGGAGTAAGGTGCAACAATCGAGCTAACTGCCCTTATAGTGACTGCTACGTAGATAAGACCACATGTAGGCTTTGGCATAAGTGATTTGGTTACATCAGATTTGCAGTGCTAAAGGAGATGCAAAAAAAAGAGAGAATGGTAGCTAATTTGTTTGTATTTTCATAATTGTAGGAACCATGTAAGGCTTGTATGATGAGCAAGCAACAACGCAAGGCATTTCCAGGAGAGCAGCAATAGGGAAAAGACTCCTCTAGAGCTACTATATGATGATCTTTGTGGTAAGATGCCTACTACTACATTGGGGGGATCATCTTACTTTATGTTGTTAGTTGACAATTATAGTAGTAGAAAGATGTGGGTTTTGGAATAAGCTTTATTTCCTTCAGAATAAGGCTGACGCTTTTGGCATGTTTAAACAATGGCATAAGCTTGTGGAGAATGAGACAGCACCAACTCTTACACACCTTAGCAAAACGGTGCTATAGAACATCGCAATTAGACTGTCATGAAGATGGCTTAATGCATGCAAAAAGGGAAAGGATTACAAGACACTTTCTAGGCTAAAGCAATAAGCATAATAGTTTACATCCTCAATCGGGACTACACAAAGGCACTCTGGTAAGAAACGTTAAGTGTCTCATTTTAAAACATTTATCTATGAATGTAATATCAAATGGGTGGATTAATTAATTAACTTCAATAGCATTTCAAAAACCATATCAATTAAGCTTCTCAAGCTTGAGAGGGGTTGAGAAGAGAGAATAATTGAGAAATTATAGAAAAGATCAAAATTCACTATACTTATCTTATAATTTGCTTGATTCTTTGATCACGGTAGAGGCCCCCAACCAATGAATTGGTTTAGTATGTTGATGGAGCCACCAATGGGGATTTAAGAAAGAGAGAAGTGTCAAAAACTAATGAATTATTAAAGAATTCATAGTTCTTGGCTTAGGTGGAGTAGAGTAACAATGCATAAGACACTATATTTTTTTCAACAAGGGAAGGCTTCTATTTATAGGAAAAATTGAGCTCCTAACCAAACAAACTGATTCTAGAATTTTTCAAGTCAGTTTGGTTGAATTTGGACTAGATTTGGACCTAGTTTGGTTACTTTTTGATTCGATTTGGTTCCATTTTGATTTGGTTTGGTTCAAGAGATAAAAATATCACATTATTTTTTAGTTTAAAACTCATTCAAGCATGTGAAATATGCATCTTCTTTAAAGAACTCCCCTTCCTTACATATGTGTCAAAATTCTATTGCTCATAGTTTTTTTCTAATAAACCTTGTACATTTTCAACTCTTCATCTTATGTGAAATATGCACCTTCTTTAAAGAACTCTCCTTCCTTACATATGTGTCAAAATTTTTTTGCTCATAGTTTTTTTCTAATAAACCTTGTACATTTTCAACTCTTCATCTTATGTGAAATATGCACCTTCTTTAAAGAACTCTCCTTCCTTACATATGTGTCAAAATTTTATTGTTCATAGTTTTTTTACTAATAAACCTTGTACATTTTCAACTCTTCATCTTATGTGAAATATGCACCTTCTTTAAAGAACTCTCTTTCCTTACATATGTGTCAAAATTTTATTGCTCATAGTTTTTTTCTAATAAACCTTGTACATTTTTAACTCTTCATCTTATGTGAAATATGCACCTTCTTTAAAGAACTCTCCTTCCTTACATATGTGTCAAAATTTTATTATTCATAGTTTTTTACTAATAAAAACTGTAGATTTTCAACTCTTCATCTTATGTGAGCATTTACTCATTTTTGGGTATCTTCTTTTACAATTTGGATTTATCTCCTCTCTACACATGGATTGATGCTATTGGCCCATAGGAACCTTAATTGGACCATAATCCAAAAATTTCTGAAAATCTAGACCCTTAGACTAAGGTTCTTTATACCTATTTCCAATTAATTCCAATTGCACATTGGAAAATCCTTTTTGAATTTCTGTTTCAAGGGAACTTATTTTAATAAGATGAGTTATTTTTCTATCCAAAAATATTCATAATCTGAATATTCTCTCTCTAGAATAATTTTCTCTCTCTAGGCTAAAACAGTTAGAAACAAGGTCTTTATATTTCTGAAGAGAGATTGATTACAGGGGAAGATACTAGACATCAAAAAAGGGTTGGGGGAGGAATCTTACACCGATGATGTAGGTCAAGGGGTTCTAGTGTCTTACTCATTATGCTTTTTGATCTCTCTCTTGTCCCTACCCTAGAGGCAGAGATTGCCCTTGAGGAGGGGATGTCTTCAAGGTCCATCTGTTTGTCTATAGTCAGTCTTCTGTCTATCTAGTCTTGTCTATCTGTCTATTTGTCTATCAATTTGACTGTGTCTTGTCTACGATCCACTCTTGTCCCTACCCTTGTGGACCCATATGAGGATATCACTTGAGGAGGGGTGTCTCAGGATCTTTTGTCTCTTATGTCTTGTCTCTCAGTCTATCAGTCTTTATGTCTGTCTTCTAGTCTTGTCCATCTTGTCTTCTAGCTTGTCTCTCAATCCTTGTCTAGTCTCTCTGTCTTGGTCTTATCTTTTGTCATGTCATAGTCTTGTCTTTTTGTCTTCCTCCTAATGTCCACTTAAGGAGGGTGTTGGAGATAAGTGCACACTAGGTGTACTTCTCCTAATCTAGTCTAGTCTAGTGCCATGTGGCACCTCTATAATTGTCCCATAAGTCAGTCTACTCTATCTTGTACTTCTCACCTATATATTGTAGGTGTCACATCGATAATCAATCAATCTTGTGTCTTGTCTACACTCATCTCAAGGTAACTCTTTGTCTTGTCTACACTCATCTCAAGGTAACTCTTTGTCTTTCATTTGTGTTCTTGTTTCATTTCTAGTTTGCTCTTGCTTTCATATTTTCTACAATATAGGAGCTGTCCTAAATCAAGAGGGTCATGCAGTTGCTTATAGGAGCCATCGATTACATGATGCCGAGATCCATATGGACATTTATGAAAAAGAGCTCTTGGCTGTAATTCATGCCTTAAAAACATTATCTTCTGGGATTGAATTTGTAGTCAAGATAGATCATCAAAGCTTGAGGTACTTTCTATCTCAAACAAAGCTCTCAGAGAAGCAAATGAGAATGGCAAACTTTCTTTCTATATTTCATTTTCAAATCATACATACTCCAGGAAAGAAGAATGTAGTAGCAGATGCCTTGTCTAGGAGGCCATATGTAGCTGCCGTTTCAGTGGTCTCACATGGAGACTTGACTGCCATACGTGAATTATATCATTTAGATGCTGATTTTTCCCATATATGGACTGATTTGATGGCTAGTCACTCGCATGCCTCTTATGTGATCAAAGAGGGTTAGATTATGAAGGATAATTGCTTATGTGTAGTGAAGGATATGCATCCAAAGGTTATGGAGGAATGTCACGCCCCACCTTATGCTAGTCATAGAGGTATTTTACCTACAACACGCATGATAGAAAGATATTTCTTTAGCCAAGCATGCGTAAAGACATTGAGGTTTATGTACATGCATGTATTACTTGCCAAAAAGTGAAATTTGATAGGCAAAAACCTCTAGGTTTGCTTCAGCCTTTGCCTATTTCCTCCTGTCTGTACCCGTCGACTGTTGCTGTCTGTACCCGCCGACTATTGCTGTCTGCACCAACTAGGACCACATTAAAGGAGATAGACTCCTCTCCTTAGATCCCAATTTGAATCTAAATCAGGTACTTGTTTCTGTAATTCAAATTCAGATAAGATTAAATTTAAATGTTTTTTTTCCAAGTCTTGTGTAGGCAACCATCACCATCGGTTTCCTTCACCATGGAAGGTCACTGGGATGGTGATCTTTCCCTGCGAGTACCCTAACCGCGTTCTTACATTTAGAGGAGCTAGTGAAGGTCAATAGGACTAGTGAGGGATTCCCACCACCCAGTGAAGGTGGGAGACTACCTATGATTTGGTCTACTCCGACAACCGATTCTTCATCGACACAGAAACCTTATTGTTTTAGTTGTATTCACTCCATGTTATGGAGAAATCTGGCCTTGGGACCCTTGAACACTTGTACATATAAATACTCTAAGAAATACAAACTGTATTGAGGGGGGGCCGTCCTTTCCGGCCCCCCCTCAATGGGGCCGTCCTTTCCGGCCCCAGTGATGGTGTCAAGTGTTCTTTGTCATTTCCAGTTTTAATGTTGTAAGTATTGCTCCATTGTTTGTATTGGTTAAGTGATCTAATAATGTGTGTTTTATCTTCCGATTTGTAGGCCTCCCGTAGGGAGCGGCTACACTTCCCATTGGATTTGCGTGCCAAGGCCATAGAGGAACTGCGAGTTCTTGTCCTTATCAAAAATTCCCAATTGCAAACATAAGTTTGAAATTTTATTGGCAAACTGCAGGACTGGTTGCGCGTTTTGACCCCCCCTCCCCCCCCCCGAACTCGTCTTCAAGTCGCTCAATGTAACGGGGTGGTAGAAATCACCGCTTAAGATCTAAGACAAATTCGTCCCAGACATAATCTGCCACACCGAAGCTAGAGTGGGCATGAGCCCATTGAGTCCACCATGGATGGCCTAGCCAAGATCAGTCTGTCAGTATCATTTTTCTCAACAACAAAATAAACTTCAAATTGACGTAGCCAAGAATAAAGAGTCGTGGGGTCGAGTTTACCATTATACTTATTGAAGTTCATCCTCTCAGGAGGATGACTCAAGGAACGGTGTCGCTCGTGCATCTAAAGCTACATTTCATACTCCACGCGTCATCTCGCATCTTCTTCTGTGGTAGTGCGGGATGGTGTCTCACGATCTTCCATCAATTGAATCTCCAATGCTCGCATCTACAACTCGAGTGGCGAACTCAGTTGCAGTAGTAACATACTCCAACGAGGATTTGCTATCAGGTTTTGGGAAAGAGAGGGAGAGAGAGAAGAAGACGGAGAAAAAGGGGCTAGAGTACGGGTTCTTTCTTCCACGGCCAAGATCTACACCTTCTCTCTTCCAACTTGGTGTTCTGGTTTGCGAGTGCTCACATCATAGTCTGGAACATCTTGTGTACACTCATGTCTATCGTCCCTGAAGGACTGCCTGGTGCTTCTCATTCCGGATTTCTTTGTTCTCTCCTCGTCGAAGTTTGCCATAGTGGGAATATGCACGTCCTTTCCAGACCGCAACAAAACCATCCACTATGCATGTGGGAGTCTTTCCGGAGGCTAAAAGCCAACCGTCCTTCAAGGGATAGGAGTCACACCGAAAGGGGTGGTCCTCTAGAGTCTAGAAAACAGCCACACACACTTCTGCATGCAGTCAGAACTTCCCTGTAACTTTCCCCACTAACCTCGGAGGGTGTGAATGATGTCGAGCCAAATACTCCTAATGGACTCAACAAGTGGAGTGTGGGTACCCTCAATGGCCTCACTGCATCTAGCTCGCCAAATGTGCCAGGCTATGATGCTACTCCAAATCTCCCATCTCTGGCGTGAACCTGGTCGCCAGTGGTCTGTAGGTGGGGCTGTGACTAGTACTGCCGAAATATGATGGTGAGAGACCTCAAGGGCTAGCCCTCCCCCATCCTCCTCATAAGCCCTGACCACTCCAGCCTCTGTGGCCCAAGCGATAGTGCCCCATGTAATGATCTAGGTCGAGGCCCTGTCCATAGTGAAGATGCGGAGAATCTGCTGCCAAATTTGTTGAGCCTGCGGTGGGAAATCCCAAAGACAATGTCATTGTGCGACTCCTGAGGGTGGGCGCACCGTGGGCAAGCTGTTGGCCTACCTCCAACTACCAGCCAAGTGCCGACCACCAAGCTCCTGTGTGCCATCAGCCAAAGAAAGAGGGTGATCTTTCTAGGCCAAAAACTATCCCAAAGCCTCTTCTAGAAATCTAAAAGGAAACACTGTGAGGGGCCCTATGACTGCCAATGTGCCGCTGTTGTCGGGGTGCCATCAATCTTAGGCATTTGGATCCTACGGCCTAGGCGCACTGTATATGCAAAGCAAGGGGCATCCAAAGTCTCCTCCCGATTGGCGGGGTCATGCCAAGTCCACTCGCCTAGGTCCCACTGTAGATACGTGAGAGGTTGGCACTCCCATATCCATTGCCGCCAGAATCTCTCCTTGGCCATCTTGGCCGGTGGCATGTCCATGTGCCACTCCCATGCCTGAAATCCCCGATCATCCTCACCCTCTGTAGGGGGCAGCCATTGAAATCCTCTAAGGGAAGCTCAGACCTCTCTAATCTGCTCTGTGAACTGTCACAAGAATATCATGCCTGGTAAACACACCTAGCCACATTGGGGGAGTCAGGTCTGGGATAGGAGTCAGCCACTCTTGAGGAGTAGTTGAGTCGATGTTGGTGTTGATCTTGTCTCTACCCCGGATCCTTGTCAAGTCTCTCTCCTACACCTCTGGGGGTAAGTGCCTATGTGCAATCCAATGGCTTAGGGACCTGGCAAGTCCAGTACTCAATGCACCCCAAGAAACATGAGGTCGGGTCCCCAACTGACTAGTACCGTCCTTGCATCTAGAGCTACAAGGAATCGCGCGTGCTCCATGTGTCCTCATTGTTTCTCATGTAGCAGCATGAGCTACCATCTGTGTTTGAAGCTTTAACTCTCGTGCTTGTAAATCATGTAAATCATGGGCTTGCTGTGTTAACTGGAGGTAGCCAAAGCAGATATCTGGGAAGGGATCTTGGTGATGGTTGGCGGAAACCAGAGGGGGGGATGGGGGTCAAGGTATCCTGAAGAGGTATCCGTTTCTCCGGGCCTGTATAGAAGCCGTGCACACTTGCATGTGTTCCCTTGTTGCGCTATGATGCGCATAAATTCCTGGAACATGGCATCTGTATCACCACTGGGCTTCTTGATGCAGTCGTTGTCGAAGAAACCGTTTCTTCAGGAGTCTTGGTGTTCTCTCATCGTCCGAGTTTGCCATGGTGGGAGTGGTCAAGTTTTTCCCTGACCGCAATAAAACCATCCACACTGTGTGGGGGAGACGTTTCTGGTCGCTTCCGGAGGCTATAAAGTACCGTCCTTCGAGGGATAGGAGTCACACCGGAATGGGAGTGCAACCGGTGTCTAAAAACCAACCACACAACGAAAATCTTTTCTTGGCTGAATCTCTTCACCAAAAGGCAAAGCTTTGATACCACTGTAACATGTGGAAGCTTATAGACAGGATTATACTTTGATAAGGAATATTCAGCACCTTGGTTCTTGCCGATTGCACAATGTAGCGGAGATAAGAGAGAGAGAGAGAGAGAGAGAGAGAGAGAGAGAGAGAGAGAGAGAGAGATGAATTGGGGGTTTTCCGTCTTTAGGGTTTTCTCTACAGTAGAGCTACTGTTTTAGGGTTTTGAGCTGTTTTAGGGTTTCGAACAGATTTGGGCTGCTGTTTTAGGGTTTCTTGTACATGTTTTAGGGTTTCTTCTTCAGTAGAGCTGCTGTTTTAGGGTTTCAAACAGAGATTTGTTACTATTTTAGGGTTTCGAATAGATTTGGGCTACTGTTTTAGGGTTTCCTCTTCTTCAAAATCTGCTGTTTTAGGGTTTTGAACATAGATTTTACTGCTGTTTTACAGTTTACAACAGTCGTTTTGGGGTTTTCAGGCTCTGCTCTTAGGGTTTCTAGGGTTTGCAGCTACTGATTTAGGGTTTGCAGGTGCTGAATTAGGGTTTGTAGGTGCTGAATTGGGGTTTTTAGGTGCTGAATTAGGGTTTGAGAGAACGGGTTTTCTTTGCTTTCATACATGGATTTGGATGACCCGGCTGCTGTTGTTGGTGGCATGGCTGCCAATAGCCTTAACATGGATCTTATTGAGGAGATGATCGAGAAGGATGTGGGTTATGCTTCATATGCCTCGGAGCAACAAAAACGTCAAAGGCTTGATGTTGATGCAAGCTACACTCCGAGAATGCAGAGGAAAGTTCTGAGGTACCTTCTCCGGAGTTTGCATGTTTGCAGATCACTGGTGAGCTTCTGCAAGAATATGTGAAGGCAAATAGCATGCAAATGGCTGCAGTAGATAATGGTGGTTGGCTGATGTATGCATGGAGACTCCTTTATTGCTACAACAGCTAGCAGATTTTCATGATCATGCTGCTATCTTCTTCTTTCCTGGGTGTATTCCGTTGTTGCCTCGTCTTAGAGCATGGTTGGGCCGCTTGGTGTCGCCTGAGGCACTTGAGGAGATTTATGATGGTCCGAGAGGCTTTTATGAAATACTTTTTCGCACTTCGGAAGCCCATAGGGCAGTCTTGGAGCAAGTGCCACTCTTTTGGGATGGGCAGTTGGTTCATGTGGTTCCGTGGAAGCCTATGGCAGAGTACCAAGATATGTTGCGCCAGGCTTGCCCAGTTTGGGTTGAAGTGAAACAATTCCCACCAATGTTTTGGCATGTTTTACCAAGTCTCATGTGAGGCATCGATGATGTCTTGGTGGTGCCTCGAATGACATCTAGAAACTGAAATCGTCTATGCATGTTGTGGGATATTGGGAGACCTAGGCCGACACATTTGCGTATCAATATGGCTGGGCTGCAACCTTTAATGTATGAATTGAGGTGGGATACATTTGCTGGCCACTGTTTCAGATGTGGTGAGATGGGCCACTTTGTCTCCGAATGTCCTAAGAAAGAACAAGTTGTTGCTACCAAGGATATCGTTAATGACCGCGGAAGATGAGCATGATGCTCCTTTACATGATGCCCAGCACATGGATGTACTTGTGGATGTTCAGAATGAGGTTGAGCAGCCATGGGTGGAAGTACGTGGTAAAAAGACACGATTTGTTGCCCCGCGGGGGGATTTCTCAAATGCTGTTTGGCGGAGGCCTTTGCGTACTCATCAGGGGCCCTTACATACATATGCTCGTCGCCCTTTGGGTTCAGGTGCCCAGCAACAAACCAGGATTGAGAGGCTGGGAGGCCAACTTTCTCAGGGTACAGGGGCTCTTGGGGTGGATAGAGTAGAATGCTATCCTATTAGAAGTCGCCTAACAAAAGAAGCACAACAACAATTGCCTCTTGTGTTTGGTTCGAAGGGCGAGGTCATCTTGCCATGGGATGGTCATTACCCTTCAGCACGTGCTCGGGAACTCCAAGGGCAGTCTGAGATCACAAATACCATATCTAAAAATGCAATGCTTCAAAAGGTTCGTGATTTGGCAGATTGTCATGGGCCTAGTACACGGCCGTGTTGATTCCTTTTCTGGGAAGGTTTATGAAAATTGTACAATGGAATGTAAAGGGTATTTCTTCGCGCCAAAAGCAGTTCAGGCTTTGGCGTACAACTTTTGTCATGATTGGGATGTTTTGTGTGCAGTTGAACATAAGCAGCATAAGTTGGCTGGCAAAGCCTATGTATATAAGGGGTTTCATGTTTTCTACAACGGACATCCTGCTTTGCAAGCAGCATAAGTTGGCTTGCAAAGCTTATGTATATAAGGGGTTTCATGTTTTCTACAGCGGACATCCTGCTTCGCAGTCAGGTGTCATGTTTGTTGTTTTGTGTGCAGTTGAACATAAGCACCATAACTTGGCTGGCAAAGCCTATGTATATAAGGGGTTTCATGTTTTCTACAGCGGACATCCTGCTTCGCAGTCAGGTGTTATGTTTGCTGTTCGTTCGAAGTTTCAACCTTCTCTTGTGATTCAAGATGTTCATGGAAGATTTCTAGTGATACAGATTGTTTGGGATGATACGCCTTTATGGTTGTTAGGGGTGTATGCTCCAAATAATGCTCGTGCATGCCGTTTGCTGTGGAATGACTTATGTGCTCTTTCAATCTCTCATCCTGGCTTTGTGATGGGAGACTTTAATATGTGTGTCTCTAGGGAGCAAGCCACGTTGCCTCATTCTGTAATGGATGGCCCGGAGAGAATGGCATGGGAAGCTTTTGCAGCAAGGTCGCTAAAACAAGACATGTGGTCTTGGTTGCATCCAGATGAAAGGGGTTACACTTATGCCTCACAACAGCTTCGGGGCACTCATGCTTGATTGGATAGGATGTATATTTTACATCAAGATCTCTTTTTGCCAAAGGTTCTTACTATGATGGTGGATCAGCAAGTTTCCTCGGATCATTGGCCGCTTGTGTTTGAAATGGTCTATCATCCTGTGGATGCATATAAAGGCTTGTTGGGACACTTGCCTTTGCGCTTAAATCACACTTTTTTGGAGCATGAAGTTTTTGATGTTTATATGCGTCAGTTGATACGACATTTCTCCACAAGAGTGTCCATGGCAGATTATCATGCTTGGCCAATGTTCCTTACCAACACTCGGAAATTAGCGCGGCATTATGGTCTTGCTAATGCCTCTATATAAAAACAGTATGTGGCTCTTCTTGAGTCGCTTTTAAAGGGCTTGCAAGCGTTCATGTTTACTAACTCTATGGATGCTGAAGTTGTGGATGCCATAGAATGGCTGAAAAAGGAGCTATCTAGGGTGCAGGAAGCACAATATGTTCGCTTTAAACTACTTGCACGTCTTGATGCTTTGCGGGATGCTAACTGTCAATCTCATCGCTTCTATGATAAGTTGCATCAAAAACATATGCGTGAGAATATTGTTAGGCTGATGGATGTCCAAGGCAACCTTGTTACTCAACCTTCTGAGGTTATTCAACATTACATCAGCTTTTATGAAGATTTGCTTGCCCCTCGAGAGGATGTCTCGCCGGCTGTCCTGGCTGCAAGGGAGTCATTGTTTGCTGAAGTACGATATCAAGTTGACCCTGATGTGGTGGTTCAGCTTGGTGCTCCTGTTACTCAAGGGGAAGCTGTTCTCTCCAAACTTCCCATGGGAAAGAGCCCTGGTTGGGATGGTTTGACAAATGAGTTTTTCCGAAAATATGCTGATCAGCTTGCAGAGCCTTTGACGCTTATTTGTCAAAGGGTTTGGGATGAGGGATATATGCCTGCCGATTGGAAGTTGGGCATACTTCGTTTGTTGCCCAAAGTCCCTTCGCCTACTTCTTTGGCTCAATGGCGCCCGATATCACTTATGGGTATTATGTATTAAATCTTTACAAAGATTTTGCCAATCACTTGCAAAAGGTGCTTCCTACTCTTATTCATCCATATCAATATGGATTTGTGCATGGCAGGAATATTTTGCATAATATTCTTAATGTTCAAATTGGAGTGGATTATGCCAAGGCAAAGAAGCAAGAGATTGTGATGGTGCAGCTGGATCTTGAAAAAGCTTTTGATCATGTCAGCTGGTCTTTCCTTTCTCAGACAGCCATAGGCTTTGGTCCCAAAATGGCTAATTTGGTGCATTTACTTGGCTGTGGCTCTATCACGTGGATTATGCTCAATGGAGGACTTTCGGATGGTATTTCTCTCACCCGTTCTCTCCGGCGACGACAGGGCTGTCCTCTTAGCCCTCTTTTCTTTGCCATTGCCACTCATCCTATGTTATCTCGCCTAGATGCTATGGCATCGCATGGTGAAGTGGTTGGTTTGCATCTCCCTCATGGCAAGTAATTGGTTGCTCAAGCCCTTGTGGATGACACTTTTATGTTTCTTAGGGCCAAAAAAGCCAATATAGATTGAGCGATGGAAGCTTGGAATAATTTTGCATTGGCTTCTGGGCTAAAAATAAATTCAACAAAATCAACCCTCATTGTATGCACGGAATTTGATCTTGAGGCATTAGGGTGGCAAGGCCGTGTGGTGCATACAGGAGACATTGTTCGTCATCTTGGGTATCCTGTGGGTGTGGATGTGGACCCCCAAGCGCTTCTTGCTTGGATTTCTGCTCAGATCTCGGATAAATTTGTGTATTGGAAAGCTCCAGGGTGGCCTATGCACGTGAGGGTTAAGGTTATTATGCTTAGCATGATTTCCTATTTTTTGCCTTTGCTATCTTGGACGCACAAATCTCTTCTCCGTTTGGTTGCTCCCATTCGGTTTATGCTGTGGAAGAGGCAAGGAAATATTATGGGTCAAACATGGATTGTTGGAAATAAGTGCTCACTAGGAGTACTTTTAGTTTTGGTCATCTCAGTGTATGCCACGTGGCACCTCTATAATTGTCCCATAAGTGAGTCTACTCAATCTTGTACTTCTCACCTATAAATTGTAGGTGTCACATCAATAATCAATCAATCTTGTGTCTTGTCTACACTCATCTCAAGGTATGTCTAAGCTTTGTGTTTCCTTTTTAGTCTTGCTTTCATTTCAGTTTCAGTTTCAGCTTTGTCTCTACCCCATTTCTCCTACATGGTATTAGAGCAGGTTTATCCTGGTTCCCCTCATCCTTGCCTCAATCTGCTTGCAGCCATAGCTGCGTTTTTTTTTTGCCCGCCCCACAGAATTCTAACCGCCCCTGTTTTCATCAAGTTCTGCCTCGCCATACTCCAGTTGAAGGGTTCCTGTTTCTTCCTGATGATGTTCTTCATCTACTCCATCAGCATAAGGCTCTTCATTATGGTGCGAATCTTTTCCTTTAGCTGGGCGACTCTTTCTCTCGATGGCATCTCTCTAGGTGCAGCCCGTGCTGCCCCTACCCTCATCGCTGCCCTATTTGCCTCTGCTCCGCTTGTTGATTCTGCTCCAGCTTGCAACTCAAGATCTGCGCCATCTTTCCCTGGACCGCGCCCCCTTCTACGCCTCTGCCTCTTCATCTCCAGCAAGGCCTGCGCTGCATCTGCTCCGACATCTACATCTGCTGGAATTGCCCGCTTGTCTCCTCAGCCTCTGGCCGCTCCTATCTGCCATGTCATTCTCTAGTTGCTGTGTGTTCGTGGAGGTGCTGTCTATACCAGGCCGGGTGCTGCTGTTCAGTCAGTTTGTGCCTCATCATCTTCTCCTCCGGCCTCCACTCCAACTTCCATGTCTCCATCTTCTACTCCAGCAACCTCTACAGCAGCAGCTCAAGGCGCTCTCCATCTAAGAAGTATTTTCAGTCTATTCTCTATTTCTTATATAAAAAAAAAGCTCTGAATTTCATTTACTTCTCTATCTTGTACGGGATTAGACACTGCCAAATCTGGTAAGACCTTCCCATCTCTCTCATAATTGTCTATGTTTTCATGCTATCTACCACCATTGATCACCAATGATGTAGATCATGGGGTAATATCATGTCTATTTGTCTACATGGACTTATCTTTGTCCCTATCCAAGAGGCACCCCTGCATTACCCACTCTAGCAGGAGGATTGACCTTGAGGAGGGATTATCTATCAAGGTCCATCCCTCTGTCTATCTACAATCAGTCAGTCTCTCTGTCTATGTGTCTATCTTGTGTGATCTTACAGTCATATGTCTCTGACACTCTGTCTATCAGTCTATATGCCTATCTTTTGTGGATTAGTTACCCACATGTCTTTGGCATTTTGTCTATGTCCCCATTTATCTTCTATTTGTCAGTCTCTCTCATGTCTATCTGAAAGTCTCTCTCTGTGGGACCACTCTACTGGCTGGTTGTCTCTCTATCTGTCTGTCTATG
Organism: Cibotium barometz; assembly: GCF_041138505.1. Taxonomy (NCBI): domain Eukaryota; kingdom Viridiplantae; phylum Streptophyta; class Polypodiopsida; order Cyatheales; family Cibotiaceae; genus Cibotium; species Cibotium barometz. The sequence goes on along the minus strand of NC_141047.1, from coordinate 27,146,993 downwards.
ATCCACTCTTGTCCCTACCCTTGTGGACCCATATGAGGATATCACTTGAGGAGGGTTGTCTCAGGATCTTTTGTCTCTCATGTCTTGTCTCTCAGTCTATCAGTCTTTATGCCTGTCTTCTAGTCTTGTCCATCTTGTCTTCTAGCTTGTCTCTCAATCCTTGTCTAGTCTCTCTGTCTTGGTCTTATCTTTTGTCATGTCATAGTCTTGTCTTTTTGTCTTCCTCCTAGTGTCCACTTAAGGAGGGTGTTGGAAATAAGTACTCACTATGAGTACTTTTAGTCTTGGTCATCTCAGTGTATGCCACATGGCACCTCTATAATTGTCCCATAAGTGAGTCTACTCAATCTTGTACTTCTCACCTATAAATTGTAGGTGTCACATCAATAATCAATCAATCTTGTGTCTTGTCTACACTCATCTCAAGGTATGTCTAAGCTTTGTGTTTCCTTTTTAGTCTTGCTTTCATTTCAGTTTCACTTTCAGCTTTGTCTCTACCCCATTTCTCCTTCATGGATAGCTTGGAATCACATTACGATGCCCAGAAGAATGGGTGGGGCTGCTTTACTGGATGTCCGCTTGCATATGGTGGCGCGTAGGTGGGCGCTTTTTCAGGATATGTGTTTGCAGAAGCAGCCTTGGGTATTCATGGCTCGTGACTTGATTGAGTTGGAGGGATTGTCACATGGACGGACACGTGTGCAGGCTTCATGGTGGGACATGGTGAATGCGGCTCATCCTGTCCGTATTCGCTCATCTCACATTTTATCACATATTCTCCTTTCTTGGCATGAAGTTCTACTATTGGCTCGGTGGGATCCTGGTCATGAAAGACTACTTTTGAACTCTTTGCAGTTCGAAACATTTGTGGAGTCGCGTGTCATTGTTTGGCCAGACAGAGATGCTTCACGCATACGACTCAACCGCATGGTCAGGTTAGTCTTGGTTAGAATCCGAGATGCTGTGATACCTGGTCGTGACAGGCCATATTCGTTTCGTCGTATTCGACAGCACTTTAAGGTTCCTCGGACATTTCAGCCACTATGGGTTGACATCATGCATGCAGTTGAGCCTTTTACTCCATTACCTCGGCCATCTGCAGATCAGCCTTGGCTTGATTGGGCACTACGTAAATCTAGTGACTTGATATCACTTTCAGCTAACCAGGTCTCATAAGCTCGTATCAGAGAAAGATTGGGTTTCAGCCAAGGCCAATAAGGTGTGGGGATTGCACAAGTCTAAATCATGGTGGCAGAAAACTCTTATGCGTGGTTGGTAGTCTAAACTCCCTTACCAAGGTAAGCTTTTTATTTGGAGGATGTTGGTGTGAGGGTTACCTACACGGGATCAGCTCAGCCGTCGTAAAATTACATTGGCCTCTTGCTTCATCTGCACGACATGCACTGAAACAGTTATGCATCTGTTCATGAGTTGTCCAGTGGCCCGTCAGATTTGGTCTTTTGTCTCTCGCATTTGGGAGGCAGTAGAGAGGTCTACTATTTCGGCTCATCAGTGGATATTGGGGATTTGTCCTCAAGTCATTACTTTGGACAGTCACCTTGTGATATTCCACTTCCTTAGATAGACAGGACTTTGGCATATTTGGACTACACGGAATGGGTTCATCTTTGATTCCTTGTCTGGAATACATGGGCACATTCTACGTATCCGCGGTTTGCTGCTTTGGCAGTTTTCTTCTCTTCTCTCAGCCAACTACTGGATGCAGATGTTATTTCGTTATGGTCTACGGCGGCTCGGCTGGCTCATCTTTGATGCTTTTATCTGGGATGCTTATTTGGCTAGGAGGCTTTCTTATTAGTGTACAGGTTTGCATGGTCATGATCCTTTAGAGAACCTTTTGTAGGGTTTTTGGGGCCATAGGTTTTGTGTGAGCCATGTGGCTGATGTACATTTTTTACATATAATATAAAACACCATTTCACGGAAAAAAAAAAGAGATGAATTGAGATGAAATCTGTATTAACGTCTTCAAAAGGCCAAAATGACCTTTGAGACCAAAAGTCACAAATAATCTAGTCAGATGAAGTACAAATGTCAGTGGTGTGTAACAGAAAAAAGTGAGAAAAGATCTAAAGATCTAGAGATCAAGAGTAACATGGGAAAATGGGAAGCCTGGGAAGCTACTAAGAGGGGATGAAAGTGTCCACACAAAGACATCTCTAGGCGCGCGAGTCTCATGAATGTGTTGAGGGTATAGACGGGCCCTTAGTGGAAATCCCTCATAGGTCGCTGAAGCATGAAGACAAGCTCCTCTGGGGTGAACTACCTGGAGGGTATCTGCTAGTGATTTGCGATGATCTCTCTAATCCTCCCATGCCATTTAGATCTGCTATACGGATACCCCGAGGTCTAGGGTGTCTGTCCCGACATAGCTGAGAGGCACGCTCAAGAGTGACCCCTCTGGATGTGGATGCAGTTGTATCATGACCCTGCCTTTGCTGTGCTTTAGTGGTGCTCCCAAAGAAATCAGTAAGCTATCTCTACACAGGACCTCTGTGTGCTACTATTCCACGTATGAGTCTCTCTATGCTGGTGTATCTCTAGTAGAAAAAGTCCTAGGCATCTCTGGTCACTGTAGTCCATCACTTTGGCAAGGGGGTCGAACCCCTCTCTGAAAAGGCAATGGAACCTCCCTCTAGTCTCATAGTACACAGGGCATCGACAGATGTAGTCGTCTCTAGCTCTAGCTGACGTAGCTGACATATACGCTACTTTGTCGGTACTCTCTGTGGTCCGTATCTACCTGTCTCAATCCTCAGCTAATGAGAAGAAGTGCGGATCTGACCAATAGTGAATCTGATGCCATGTGACAAATGTGTAAGATTCCTCCCCCACCCCCTTTTGATGTCTAGTATCTTCCCCTGTAATCAATCCCTCTTCAGAAATATAAAGACCTTGTTTTCTAACTGTTTTAACCTAGAGAGAGAAAATATTCTAGAAAGAAAATATTCTAGAGAGAGAATATTCAGGTTTTGAATATTTTTGGATAGAAAAATATCTCACCTTATTAAAATGAATTCCCCTGAAACAGAAATTCAGAAAGAATTTTCCAATGTGCAATTGGAATTAATTGGAAATAGGTATAAAGAACCTTAGTCTAAGGGTCTAGATTTTCAGAAATTTTTGGATTATGGTCCAATTAAGGTTCCTATGGGCCAATAGCATCAATCCATGTGTAGGGAGGAGATAAAATCCTATTTGTAAAAGAAGATACCCAAAAATGAGTAAATGCTCACATAAGATGAAGAGTTGAAAATGTACAAGGTTTATTAGTAAAAAACTATGAGTAATATCAAAAAAATGAGATAAATTGAGTATCCAAAAATGAGTAAATGCTCACATAAGATGAAGAGTTGAAAATGTACAAGGTTTATTAGTAAAAAACTATGAGTAATATCAAAAAAATGAGATAAATTGAGTATCCAAAAATGAGTAAATGCTCACATAAGATGAAGAGTTGAAAATGTACAAGGTTTATTAGTAAAAAACTATGAGCATTATTAAAAATATGAGATATTTTGGGTATAATCATTCCATTTTGACACATATGTAAGGAAGGGGAGTTCTTTAATAAAGGAGGTGCATATTTCACATGCTTGAATGAGTTTTAAACTCAAAAATAATGTGATATTTTTATCTCTCATCTCTCTTGAATCAAACCAAATCAAAATGGAACCAAACCGAATCAAAAAGTAACCAAACTAGGTCTAAATCTAGTCCAAATTCAACCAAACTGACTTGGAAAATTCTAGAATCAGTTTGTTTGGTTAGGAGCTCAATTTTTCCTATAAATAGAAGCCTCCCCTTGGTGAAAAAAATATAGTGTCTTATGCATTGTTACTCTACTCCACCTAAGCCAAGAATTATGAATTCTTTAATAGTTCACTAGTTTTTGACACTTCTCTCTTTCTTAAATCCCCATTGGTGGCTCCATCAATATACTAAACCAATTGATTGGTTGGGGGCCTCTACCGTGAACAAAGAATCAAGCAAATTATAAGGTAAGTATAGTGAATTTTGATCTTTTCTATAATTTCTCAATGATTCTCTCTTCTCAACCCCTCTCAAGCTTGAGAAGCTTAATTGGTATGGTTTTTGAAATGCTTTTGAAGTTAATTAATTAATGATAGTAAAGAATTACATAAATCTCCATTTATGTTTAATTCTAATGGTTTTTTTTTCTCTCTCTCACTTAAGAAATGGTCATACTCATGACCATTCTCAATCCAAATGAAGCTTTAATGGTTTTTTTAATCTATGCTTTTAGCTTATGATTATTTTTTACTTAATCCATTAAGGGTTAATGATCCAATTAGGGATCATTCTAATCATTCTCTTAAAGATAACCTATCTTTTAAAATAATTGAGATTTATTAGTTATAGTAGCGGAGCTATGGTAAAATTTTATAAAAATATACACATAAAATAATTTCATTCAAAGCATGAAAAGAGGATTTCCTACCATATTCTAGGAACTAGCATCCTAGATTAATTAGAAGAATCTTATTATGCATGGAGATGTGGATGTATGCATGTAGATGTAGATGTATAGATATGGATGTGAATGGAGATGTGGATGTATGCATGTAGATGTAGATGTATAGATGTGGATGTGAATGGAGGTGTGGATGTATGCATGTAGATGTAGATGTATGGATGTGAGTATGAATGTGGATGTGGATGTGAATGGAGATATGGATGTATGCATGTAGATGTAGATGTATAGATATGGATGTGAATGGAGATGTGGATGTATGCATGTAGATGTAGATGTATAGATGTGGATGTGAATGGAGGTGTGGATGTATGCATGTAGATGTAGATGTATAGATGTGGATGTGAATGGAGATGTGGATGTATGCATTTAGATGTATAGATGTGGATGTGAATGGAGATGTGGATGTATGCATGTAGATGTAGATGTATAGATGTGGATGTGGATGTATGCATGGAGATGTAGATGTATGCATGTAGATGTAGATGTATGGATGTGAGCGTGAATGTAGATGTGGATGTATGCATGGAGATGTGGATGTATGCATGTAGATGTAGATGTATAGATGTGGATGTAAATGGAGATGTGGATGTATGCATATAGATGTAGATGTATAGATGTGGATGTGAATGGAGATGTGGATGTATACATGTAGATGTAGATGTATAGATGTGGATGTGAATGGAGATGTGGATGTATGCATATAGATGTAGATGTATAGATGTGGATGTGAATGGAGATGTGGATGTATGCATGTAGATGTAGATGTATAGATGTGGATGAGAATGTGGAGGTGGGTGTATGCATGTAGACGTAGATGTATGGATGTGAATATATGATATGTGATGTGAAGGAATCTAAAGTGAGGAGATGGAAAATGATGTGATTGGATGAGTACACATATAAATGGAATGTGGAATAAGTAATGTGGGTTGATGAGGGATAATGTGGAAAAATGAGAGTTAATATAGAAACTGTATTTGTAAACTGTTTGTAAATGCTGTTTGTAAATGACTGTTTTATGTCAAGAATGCTTGGGAAGCATTTTGACCGTCTTGTGATTAAGGTCGTGGACCTAACTGATAAAGTTGCAACTGCTGCCGGAGAGTCAATGGAGGACGTCTCGCGTAGCAAGATCGGCCGAGGTCTTGACCAGCCCTCGGTGCGATTAAAATGGTGAGCTTCCGGTACGGTGGATGAGGGGCCAAGGAAGCGGCCTATGAGTGAAGCGCTAGGTCACCTGCGAAGGATCCTAGAGGGTGCTTACCATACGGTGCTCGGGCTCTGGGTCGCCTAGGACACCCACGCGTGCGTCGAGAAAGATATTGGAACAAGGAGTAAGAGTTGTTTTCTGAAATCGGGCATGGATCTGGTTGATTGACCTTGCTGGTCTTCAATGGATGAGTCCATGGCTCTTTATATGGATCTGTTGGTTGATCTTGCTGATCTTCAACGAGAGTCCATCTTGATAAGTGATTATACTGCCGAGTATTATGGGCTAGGAACTATCGAAACGGCCCCTGAGCGTTCTAGTTGCCATAGATACTCTGATGAAGGAATGATGGGAAATTAAGAATCAATTGGATAAATTGAAAGATTGTGATCAGTGATACTATGGTTTTATTAAAGGATTGTTTTAAACTGGTTGAATCTGTGAAAAGGCAATTTCATATTGGGTGTGTGAGTGGTGTGACTAGTTTTATTTTTGCATGAACATCCGGCTAGGGGGCCTTGGAACTCTTTTCCTTGGTACCCGGGACAAAACCTAACCAAATTCTTAACTGGATCCCATCACTACAGTGGTTGGGCGGTTGGCTAACCCATGGGATTGGATGGAGTTAGGCTGGACTGATGGATCCGTAAATCGAGACTCAAACTTTTGTTTTTACGATAGATAAAATAAATCCCGGACAGTAATTGTTCTATGGATAGGAATCAACGGCTGTGCCTCTAGAATGGGAAAAAAAGCGTTGATCCCAATGATCCAAGTGCAAGTTTCTTCCTTGATCTGACCAAGTATCTTATAGATGCAATTGGATCAGCTCGATCAGAAATGATCTTGACTACGTTAGAGTAAAAAGTTATCCTGGTGGAATCGCCCGTGCTTTCCGGTAGAGGAAGTTTTTCCGGGTTCGGTTTTGGAACAACCGACGGATTAGTCTCTTATCCGGATATCCGTGGGTGAGGCCCCGAATGTGGGACCCCTGTCCCGCGCGAGAAGTGCTACTTCCGCTGCTAGTATCCCGAATCTGTTGCTCGGTGGGAACAGGGATCTTACAGTTGGTATCAGAGCATTTGGTTAATAAAGATCAACTGAGAAGACAAATATGTCAAAAATTTATCAAGAAAGACAAAAAGGTTATAATTGTGTGATATAATTTATACAATTTGATATTCAAACTGAAACTCGTAATTTGGTAATTGGGTCTTCAAATGGAAGTACCGCAATTATATAGAATCCCTGACTTGCTTGAGGTCTAGACATGATGGTATTTACCTTATAATTCCAAGGGCCGTGACTACCGTATATACCGAGAGTATGACTGCAGCTCTTTACTGACAGTATATACGAGTAAATCTAAGACTTGAGATTATAAGCGTTAATGCTATCCAGATGATGATTTCGAATGTGATTGATATGATTTTTAATTCTGTTTAAGAATTGATGAATTGATTTGGATTCTGATTGAAAATTCTGATTGAAAAATGATGATTTTTAAAAAATTAGTTGAAATATAATGAAACCACAATGAGAGAGAATGGGACGAGTCCCTGTGATGATATTCATAACTAGAATGATGATAATGAATTCAGCAAATCACTATGAGATTAGTGGGTTGTGCTGTCAGATTGTTACTGTTAATACTTGACCGGTAGATCAAGTTAAGGGATGTCAAATTGAAAACTTGCTTGACTGAAATTTCCGTGGAGGAATGTTCCGAAAAGGAAACTTTTCGGTCTAATGGACCATTATCATGTTAAAGATATGAATGATATGATCTGAATGAATTGTTATTTAATGATGAGTTCTATATAAGGGATATTTATCCCAGTGTTCTGTTGGGTTGACCAGAATATAAGGAACCCCAGAATAAAATTGGATCTTAAGAAAAAGAGCTGTCCTCTACCTTGCGAGATGAGGACATCTCGCACTTTTTTAAGTGGGGTAGAATGTAAGATTCCTCCCCAGCTTTCGAGGTATATAGGAGTAAGAATCTCCCTTTCTGATCTTATAATTATTCCCTCTCTAAAATAAAAGAAAGTTTCTGTTTAAAAAAAGAAAGACCCTTTCCCTAGAATACTTCTCAAGAGTCCCACCTGTTTTAAGGATTTAGAACAATGAGTTCAGAAGTGAGAATCGGTGTTTTGGATACCAAGGTTTTGGTTTTCATTCGAGTACGGCCCAAAAGAAGTTCTTTATCTCTTGGGAAGTATAAGAAGTTATCCCCCAGATATTGTGGGCCTTATATCTGAATTCAATGAAAGTAGGTGACTTAACCTACAAGCTTCTTTTACCTCCTCATCTCAAAGTTCTTAATGTATTTCATAGAAATATGTGCCAAACCCAAATCAAGGAAAGACGGTAAAACTTCAGTGGCAAGATACCATTGGCTTCTAAGTTATGCTAGCTCCTTCCTTTATATAAGTCGTAACCTTTAACTGTCGCTCACAGTAATCTTACTTCCTTCGATCTCCCTTCTTCTTAATCTCCTTCATGGCTTGGCAACAGGAATTAGTTTTATCCATGATGATTTCTCACCTTCAAGACGCAAGAGAGTCTGTGAAAAAAGATTTTATAGAACAGTATGAGCGCTCACTTTTTCCTCACTTGGGAACTTCTGTAGCGCAGACCAAATGGCGGACCTATCAAGACATAACTAGGGTAACACCCTGGGGTCAGCAGCACTTTCGTAACAATGTCCGCTTGGCCATGGTTATTGAAGCCTTAGGTTTGGGTCCCCGATACTACTGCGTCATGAGATCAAGGCATCTTGGGTTTTCTGAGCGGGTCTTCTTACTGGCGTGTTTTCTTTCTCATGAGAAGATATGCCTTTACCCCGTTTTTGGCTTGCCTCTCACAGGTCCTTTTGTTAGATCACCTCATACCACTGAGATAGGTGCGGCAATAACCAACAGAATTATTCCCATAGACGAGTTACCTTATACGTGCGCAGCTTGTGAGTGCTGCTTTTGTGACCATATGATGGACGGGCTCATGGAAGTGTAAAGAGTTATTCTATCTTTACTGTATATGTTCCGAGAATGAATAAAGTTTAAATCTTGTTTTTGTCTTGAATCTTACTCTCTTTGAGACTTTTCTTGGTGGTTAATCTTTATTCGTACATCTTGCGAAATTATCCCAAGTTACGAGATGAGGACATCTCGCGTTTTTTAAGTGGGGTAGAATGTAAGATTCCTCCCCCAACCCCCTTTTGATGTCTAGTATCTTCCCCTGTAATCAATCCCTCTTCAGAAATATAAAGACCTTGTTTCTAACTGTTTTAACCTAGAGAGAGAAAATATTCTAGAGAGAGAAAATATTCTAGAGAGAGAATATTCAGGTTTTGAATATTTTTGGATAGAAAAATATCTCACCTTATTAAAATGAATTCCCCTGAAACAGAAATTCAGAAAGAATTTTCCAATGTGCAATTGGAATTAATTGAAAATAGGTATAAAGAACCTTAGTCTAAGGGCCTAGATTTTCAGAAATTTTTGGATTATGGTCCAATTAAGGTTCCTATGGGCCAATAGCATCAATCCATATGTAGAGAGGAGATAAATCCTATTTGTAAAAGAAGATACCCAAAAATGAGTAAATGCTCACATAAGATGAAGAGTTGAAAATGTACAAGGTTTATTAGTAAAAAACTATGAGTAATATTAAAAAAATGAGATAAATTGAGTATCCAAAAATGAGTAAATGCTCACATAAGATGAAGAGTTGAAAATGTACAAGGTTTATTAGTAAAAAACTATGAGTAATATCAAAAAAATGAGATAAATTGAGTATCCAAAAATGAGTAAATACTCACATAAGATGAAGAGTTGAAAATGTACAAGGTTTATTAGTAAGAAACTATGAGCATTATTAAAAATATGAGATATTTTGGGTATAATCATTCCATTTTGACACATATGTAAGGAAGGGGAGTTCTTTAAAGGAGGTGCATATTTCACATGCTTGAATGAGTTTTAAACTCAAAAATAATGTGATATTTTTATCTCTCATCTCTCTTGAATCAAACCAAATCAAAATGAAACCAAACCGAATCAAAAAGTAACCAAACTAGGTCCAAATCTAGTCCAAATTCAACCAAACTGACTTAGAAAATTCTAGAATCAGTTTGTTTGGTTAGGAGCTCAATTTTTCCTATAAATAGAAGCCTCCTCTTGTTGAAAAAAATATAGTGTCTTATGCATTGTTACTCTACTCCACCTAAGCCAAGAACTATGAATTCTTTAATAATTCACTATTTTTTGACACTTCTCTCTTTCTTAAATCCCCATTGGTGGCTCCATCAACATACTAAACCAATTGATTGGTTGGGGGCCTCTACCGTGAACAAAGAATCAAGCAAATTATAAGGTAAATATAGTGAATTTTGATCTTTTCTATAATTTCTCAATGATTCTCTCTTCTCAACCCCTCTCAAGCTTGAGAAGCTTAATTGGTATGGTTTTTGAAATGCTTTTGAAGTTAATTAAATAATGATAGTAAAGAATTACATAAATCTCCATTTATGTTTAATTCTAATGGTTTTTTTTTCTCTCTCTCACTTAAGAAATGGTCATACTCATGACCATTCTCAATCCAAATGAAGCTTTTCATAAAGCTTTTTCTTAATCCAAGATTAATCTATGCTTGAGAAAAAATTAATAGTTTTTTTTATCTATGCTTTTAGTTTATGATTATTTTTTATTTAATCCATTAAGGGTTAATGATCCAATTAGGGATCATTCTAATCATTCCCTTAAAGATAACCTATCTTTTAAAATAATTGAGATTTATTAGTTATAGTAGCGGAGCTATGGTAAAATTTTATAAAAATATACACATAAAATAATTTCATTCAAAGCATGAAAAGAGGATTTCTTACCATATTCTAGGAACTAGCATCCTAGATTAATTAGAAGAATCTTATTATGCATGGAGATGTGGATGTATGCATGTAGATGTAGATGTATAGATGTGAATGTGAATGGAGATGTGGATGTATGCATGTAGATGTAGATGTATAGATGTGGATGTGAATGGAGGTGTGGATGTATGCATGTAGATGTAGATGTATGGATGTGAGTATGAATGTGGATGTGGATGTGGATGCAGATATGGATGTATGCATGTAGATGTAGATGTATAGATATGGATGTGAATGGAGATGTGGATGTATGCATGTAGATGTAGATATATAGATGTGGATGTGAATGGAGGTGTGAATGTATGCATGTAGATGTATAGATGTATAGATGTATAGATGTGGATGTGAATGGAGATGTGGATGTATGCATTTAGATGTATAGATGTGGATGTGAATGGAGATGTGGATATATGCATTTAGATGTATAGATGTGGATGTGAATGGAGATGTGGATGTATGCATGTAGATGTAGATGTATAGATGTGGATGTGGATGTATGCATGGAGATGTAGATGTATGCATTTAGATGTAGATGTATGGATGTGAGCGTGAATGTGGATGTGGATATATGCATGGAGATGTGGATGTATGCATGTAGATGTAGATGTATAGATGTGGATGTGAATGGAGATGTGGATGTATGCATATAGATGTAGATGTATAGATGTGGATGTGAATGGAGATGTGGATGTATGTATGTAGATGTAGATGTATAGATGTGGATGAGAATGTGGAGGTGGGTGTATGCATGTAGACGTAGATGTATGGATGTGAATATATGATATGTGATGTGAAGGAATCTAAAGTGAGGAGATGGAAAATGATGTGATTGGATGAGTACACATATAAATGGAATGTGGAATAAGTAATGTGGGTTGATGAGGGATAATGTGGAAAAATGAGAGTTAATATAGAAACTGTATTTGTAAACTGTTTGTAAATGCTGTTTGTAAATGACTGTTTTATGTCAAGAATGCTGGGGAAGCATTTTGACCATCTTGTGATTAAGGTCGTGGACCTAACTGATAAAGTTGCAACTGCTGACGGAGAGTCAATGGAGGACGTCTCGCGTAGCAAGGTCGGCCGAGGTCTTGACCAGCCCTCGGTGCGATTAAAATGGTGAGCTTCCGGTACGGTGGATGAGGGGCCAAGGAAGCGGCCTATGAGTGAAGCGCTAGGTCACCTGCGAAGAATCCTAGAGGGTGCTGACCATACGGTGCTCGGGCTCTGGGTCGTCTAGGATACCCACGCGTGCGTCGAGGAAGATATTGGAACAAGGAGTAAGAGTTGTTTTCTGAAATCGGGCATGGATCTGGTTGATTGACCTTGCTGGTCTTCAATGGATGAGTCCATGGCTCTTTATATGGATCTGTTGGTTGATCTTGCTGATCTTCAATGAGTGTCCATCTTGATAAGTGATTATACTGTCGAGTATTATGGGCTAGGAACTATCGAAATGGCCCCTGAGCGTTCTAGTTGCCAATGATGCCATAGATACTCTAATGAAGGAATGATGGGAAATTCAATTGGATAAATTGGAAGATTATGATCAGTGATACTATGGTTTTATTAAAGGATTGTTTTAAACTGGTTGAATCTGTGAAAAGGCAATTTCATATTGGGTGTGTGAGTGGTGTGACTAGTTTTATTTTTGCATGAACATCCGGCTAGGGGGCCTTGGAACTCTTTTCCTTGGTACCCGGGACAAAACCTAACCAAATTCTTAATTGGATCCCATCACTACAGTGGTTGGGCGGTTGGCTAACCCACGGGATTGGATGGGGTTAGGCTGGACTGATGGATCCATAAATCGAGACTCAAACTTTTGTTTTTACGATAGATAAAATAAATCCCGGACAGTAATTGTTCTATGGATAGGAATCAACGGCTGTGCCTCTTGAATGGGGAAAAAAGCGTTGATCCCAATGATCGAAGTGCAAGTTTCTTCCTTGATCTGACCAAGTATCTTATAGATGCAATTGGATCAGCTCGATCAGAAATGATCTTGACTACGTTAGAGTAAAAAGTTATCCTGGTGGAATCGCCCGTGCTTTCCGGTAGAGGAAGTTTTTCCGGGTTTGGTTTTAGAACAACCGACGGATTAGTCTCTTATCCGGATATCCGTGGGTGAGGCCCCGAATGTGGGACCCCTGTCCCGCGCGAGAAGTGCTACTTCCGCTGCTAGTATCCCGAATCTGTTGCTCGGTGGGAACAGGGATCTTACAAAATGTGTGTCCATGTATCTGGGACGAGTGATGAAACCATCCTCTGTGAGGCGAAGCAAGTGATCTCTGTAAAAATTCATCTTCGTCCTTAGAAGAGGGGCCGTTGGTGATACCCATGTCCTCTCAGTGGCTAATTTGATAATATCTTGCTTGATGATTCTGTTCATCTCTGAGTGGTGCAAAGGCAGAGAAGGGATGTCTAAAGAGTACTGAAAAGGTGGCAATCTATCCATCGAGATCCCATGTAGTCATTTGTGCATACTAGCATGTCTCATCTCCCCTTTTTGCAAGCTGTCGTGATGACTCCAATGCGAGCCTAGCATATATGTGTCGAGGGAGCTCCCATAAACTATGGAGGAAAGATACTAACCTGGTAAGAGCCTCTACTACAAGTGGTGCAGTAGCCATCTCTACTCGAATGATCTCATGAGGGACTAATGGCTTACTGCGTATCACCTAGCAATCATCATAACAAGAGGTCTCTCCATAGAGCCCCATACATAGTGCACCCCACTGCCCCCCAACACCCCCCCCCCGCCGCGGTGCGGTGGTGGTGATGATCTAGGCTCGGTCTCCAGATGGGGGCACCATATAGTAGAGTAGCGGAGACCAAAGTATCAAAGAGCCATAATTTGGTCTTGGGCTCCTGAAACTGTACCTATAAGCACATCTTCTCTAGCATCCCTAGGGTATCCTTGTGTCAATCTTGCCTCAGCGGCGGCTGCTCCCATAAATGAAATGATATATTAACGTCTCTAAGAGGCCATAGTGGCCTATGAGACCAAAACTGAGAGTACATCTGAAGTTGGTGTCTTATCAAAGAGAACAACTAAATGAGACTAAAAAGTACAATAAAACTGATTGTCCTACAGTTATAAGAACAGAACTGTAAGACTCCGAGATGATACTGAGTAGAAAATACTAGAAAATACTAAAAAATGTATATCAGGTAGATCCATGTATGCTGATCAGTTGAAGTGTTGCCCTCTCCTCAGATCAAGTATCTCCGCCATGGGGCTGTCCAGAATGGAGAGGTCGTAGAAGTGAGGTAGGCGCCTCCGATGCCGAGAGATAATGGCTCTGATCTGGCGATGGTGAGGATGCTGTGGTCGGGATCCTGGTGGGCGTGGCCGACGAGCACGACAGAAGATAACTGCTCTATGAGCGGCGGCAGTGACTCCCTGGGAGCGTGGTCGGTGCCCTGATGGCCCAATGGAGGAGGTATCAGGAGGTGTGTGGGCTGGGTTGGTGGTGCTGGTGCCGAAGAAATCTGTCAGGGTCTTCTGTCTAGGTACATCATGGCTCGGTCTCCTGTCTGCCAAGAGGGTCTCTTTGTGTCTCCTGAGCTTAAGTAGAAACAATCCCAGGCATCTCTGATCCTCAAACTCCATGACCCTGCTTAACGGCCCAAAACCCTCTCGGAAGAGGCAGTGATATCTCCCTCGAATCTCATAATAGACTGTACATCGGCAAATGTAGTGTTCCTCTGTCTCTACCTCCTGGTAGCATAGCTGACAAATGCGATCATCCACGATCTGATGCACATATCGCCCTGTCTCAATCCGCAGCTGGTGTGATGAGGTTCGGATCTGTCCAATGGCACAACGTATCCCATGTGATAGGTGTACATCCATGTACGCCGGGCGGGTGATAAAATCGTCCGGTGAGAGGTGTAGAAAATGGCTCTTGTAATGAGCCATTTTCGTGCCCAAGGGCTCAAGGGGGCTAGTCCATGTCCTCTCTGTGTCCACTCTGATAATATCCATCTGATCACGCGGTTTTGCTCTGAGCGGGTGAGATCCAAAAATGGACAATCCAGATTGTATTGAAAGGGTGGTAGTGCCTCTATCCGCAAACCATGATCTCATCTGAGCGTACCAACAATGAGTATCTCCATCCTTTGCCAACTGCACCTCTGCTGCGGGAGCTCCCATAGCCGCCGTAAAAAGGTAACTGCCTGGAATAGGGCCCTGGTTACTACTGGTGGGGCACCCAGCTCAGCCCGAACAATCTCATGTGGTACTGATGATTTGCTCCAAATCATGCGGGCAATCATCATAATCAGTGGTCTCTCCATTTGCCTCCATCCCTCATCTGTCCCTCTCTGAGATCTGTGATGTATACTGGGTCCCCAAATTGGAGCTCCGTACAGGAGGGTCGGTGTGACAAGCGTATCAAATAACCACAATTTGGTGCATGGCTCCTGAAACTGTATGTGTGCACACTGCCTCTCAAGTGCCCCAAAGGCTGCATGCCCTCGAGCTAATCTAGCTACTGCTGCCTCCTTCAGGGAGAAACGTGGTCCTGTGAAAGTAACTCTCAAGTAGACATATGACCTGACGTACTCTACCGGCTCCAAGTGAACTGAGGCTCTAATCTCGTCACCCATGCCCGTGTGGTGTTAAACACCATAACCTTGGTTTTCCCAAGGTTCACTGTCAGATCTCTATCCGCACAGAAAGCCTGTAATGCATCTAGGGGTCTCTGTAATCCCTCCGGAGAGTCTGAGATTAGAACAATATCATCAGCATATAACAAGATGGGTATCAACACCCCTGCCAGACGTGTGCATGCTTCATGGTGGGACATTGTGAATGCGGCTCATCCTGTCCGTATTCGCTCATCACACATTTTATCGCATATTCTCCTTTCTTGGCATGAAGTTCTACTGTTGGCTCGGTGGGATCCTGGTCATGAAAGACTACTTTTGAACTCTTTGCAATTCGAAACATTTGTGGAGTCGCGTGTCATTGTTTGGCCAGACAGAGATGCTTCACGCATATGACTCAACCGCATGGTCAGGCTAGGCTTGGTTAGAATCCGAGATGCTGTGATACCTAGTCGTTTCGTCGTATTCGGCAGCACTTTAGGGTTCCTCGGACATTTCAGCCACTATGGGTTGACATCATGCATGCAATTGAGCCTTTTACTCCATTGCCTCGGCCATCTGCAGATCAGCCTTGGCTTGATTGGGCACTATGTAAATCTGGTGACTTGATATCACTCTCAGCTAACCAGTTCTATCATAAGCTTGTATCAGAGAAAGATTGGGTTTCAGCCAAGGCCAATAAGGTGTGGGGATTGCACAAGTCTAAATCATGGTGGCAGAAAACTCTTATGCGTGATTGGCAGTCTAAACTCCCTTACCAAGGTAAGGTTTTCATTTGGAGGATGTTGGTGGGAGGGTTACCTACACGGGATCAGCTGAGCCGTCGTAAAATTACACTGGCCTCTTGCTTCTTCTGCACGACACGCACTGAAACAGTTATGCATCTGTTCATGAGTTGTCCAGTGGCCCGTCAGATTTGGTCTTTTGTCTCTCGCGTTTGGGAGGCAGTAGAGAGGTCTACTGTTTCAGCTCATCAGTGGATATTTGGGATTTGTCCTCAAGTCATTACTTCAGACAGTCACCTTGTGATATTCCATTTCCTTAGATGGACAGGACTTTGGCATATTTGGACTACACGGAATGGGTTCATTTTTTATTCCTTGTCTGGAATACATGGGCACATTCTACGTATCCGCGGTTTGCTGCTTTGGCAGTTTTCTTCTCTTCTCTCAGCTCAGCTACTGGATGCAGATGTTATTTCGTTATGGTCTACGACGGCTCGGCTGGCTCATCTTTGATGCTTTTATCTGGGATGCTTATTTGGCTAGGAGGCTTTCTTATTAGTGTACAGGTTTGGTCATGATCCTTTAGAGGATCTTTTGTGGGGGTTTTGTTTGGGGCCATAGGTTCTGTGTGAGCCATGTGGCTGATGTACATTTTACATATAATATAAAACACCATTTCACGGAAAAAAAAAAAGACAGAAGAACGAAGACAAGTACACCCGATTAGGTCCCAAATACCCTCTGAAGGGCCCCAACCAAGGACTAGTGTATTTGCTTTATTAAACTGATGAAAAGACTGACTTTCTTGGAGACCTTCCTTGGCTGTAAATCTATAGCCTGAAGATGACCTAATTCTTGACCTTCAAGTTCACCTTGCTTCAGACTTCCCTTGGCTGTCCTGGCCCTTGAAGTACTTCAGCACTCGTGAATAATGAGATGATTTAGACCCTTGACAAGCCCATGCTTATATAGGTCAAAAGGCTCCTGGTCAGTTTGCTGAAATAGCTGTTGGCCAGTTCAGTTTGTCCACGACTTGTTTTAATTCCCCATAAAGGAGGCACCTTTCACACATGGGCCATCAGGGCTGCTGGCCGACTGGGTCAGGCCTGGCCGCTCTGCTCCTATGCCTCCTAGAGGCTGGCCGACTCTGGCCCATGCCCTATAAGTGCTGGCCAACTATGCTGTGGGGCTTGTTTGGGCCAAAGCCATGGCCATGGGCTGCCCCAAAGTGGCCCAAAACCTATGCCCCTGCACTACATGCTTTCTACATGCATCTGTATGCTCCCTAGGTGCCCTTGATCTGGCTGCAAGCTTGAACACCATGCCATCATTCCAAAGGGTGACTCATAATATGGACTGGCACTACTCCATGAACGGGACATGTACACCTTGACCATGACCATGTACAGGACTTGTCCACCTGACCCTGGATGCTTAAGAGTGGAACTGTAGCTGACACCTCGCGGACTAGGGCTCACAAGGGGCTAGTTACCACTCCAGGTCGTGCACCTGCTGTACAGATATTATGTCCACGTGGCATCCAAGTGTGGGATGCAGGTGACAGGTTAACCTAACTTGAAGATCTTTACCTTGGTTAGCCTTGGCACATAACATACTTCTCCCCTTAAGAACTATTGATGTCCTCAACAATGAATCCAGGGAAGCGACTCTTAGAAGAAGAGCAAGCTATGTCAGGTGGGGATCAATATCTCGCCAGAGCATCATTTAATGCATTCCATGGGACAAGATCTAAAACTGGACGTCCAGTGGACTGAAGATTCCATGGTCCAGGCCAAAAGGGTATCCCTACGTGCATCCAAGGGCCAATGGAAAGCGCGGAATGAGCTCTATTGAGAATGTATGGCATTACATCCCATCGTCAATGTGTCGTGCCATTTAGTGCATTCCATGGGAAAGATCTAAAACTGGACATCCAGTGCTGAAGATTCCATGGCAAAAGAGATGCATAGCACATATGTTTCTTCTAGTCTAGCCAAGTTAGTGCCTCCATGGGGGACCATGTATAGTACGTATTAAACCAAGCCCAAACCATGGATATAAGAAGAATTAAGGGCTGTGCTAAGTCCCACTTTACCTCCCTGTGCAGATTCTCTTTTGATTGGGATATGCCAGCTTATTGGTCTAATGTGGATCATGCCATGCCTATGCTGCGGAGCCCTTAATGAGAAGGATTGCAACCAAAACATCAAGCAGGATAACCTTTGCCTCATTATTACAATGGTGTGGCAATGCCAAGGCTCTACCAAAGGGTAGACATGTTCATGCACAGAACATCGTATGAGGGCTCTATCAAGATCGATATGTAGGGAACCTTGTTGTGCAGATGTATGGCAGTTGTGGGGGTAGGAGGGTGCTGATGTTCATTCTCCAAAATGCAAGACCAGAACATATTTTTGTGGAAAATTTTCGTAGGGGAATATAGACAGGCTGAGCTAAAGAAAGAGACCTTTCAGCTTTCTCAATTGTTACAGCTTGAATATCTGATGCCAGATAGAGTCTCTTACCTCCTCATGCTTTTCGGTGTGTACCAGTCAGGTAGCAAAAGGTTACATGGATGTATCACAGGTGACCATACAGACGTAGATGTTATCATGGGGATTGCTATCCTCAGTATGTATGGTAGGTGTGGTAGGTGTGGTAGTAATGCTCAAAGGAAATTCGATGACTATGTGAGTGGAAAGTCATATGTTGGAATGCCTATGTTCAACATGAACAGAACAAACAGGGCCTGCTATGATTCATGCAAATACAGCTGGAAGATGGACTTCTACACGGGGCAACTTTTAGGCTTGGCAGCTCCTTATGAAAGCAACTGCATGTCCATAGGGTAGTAATTTAGAATATTGTCACAGGAAACGTTTCGAGGTTTTTGAGGTTTTGTTTCAAAGGTTTCATCCCTCAGCCTCAAGGTTTCGAGGTTTCGAAAAATCTATATTTTTATTATTAAAAAAGCATATTAAAGCCTGGAGCCACCTTAAAACATAGTATGATGATGAAAAAAAAGGTTTTTTAGACAAAGGAGGAGTTGCACATGGACATGATTTTCCCTTGTAACCGCCTGTTGGAAAGTTCCAAAGGCGTGTTTGGACGAAGAGGGCAACATTTTGTGCACCAAGGTAGCGGGCAGCTAGGCACCCATGGTCCAAAGAGGTGTGCACAATTTGGGCACATCCTTTTATTGATGTTCATTTGGCCTAGTTGGTAGTTGGCCGACCAGTCCTATAGACACCTTTATAAGGGCAGGTTTGAAGGTCATTCTAGGCATGGTCTATACGCAAGAATATGCAAAACCAGAATCCAGGGCAACGAAGGGCAAGTTGTGGGTCATTAGAAGGCAATTCTCGAAGCGTATTTCAATGGGACAAGAGAATCATCATTTTAGGGTATGTATGTAGCCAAGGGGAGATGCACATGGACATGATTTTCTTTTAGTTTTGAGGTTTTTTAGACCAAGCGGAGTTGCACATGGACATGCTTTTCCCTTGCAGCCGCCTATTGGCAAGTTCCAAGGACATGCTTTTCCCTTGCAGCCGCCTATTGGGAAGTTCCAGGGACATGTTTGGACCAAGAGGGCAATGACAAAAAACCTCAAAAACCTTCTTCTTTTTTTTAATGAAAGAATGAAACCTGAAATATGGGCAAAATCTCAGAGGGTTTCGAGGGTTTTTGAAACCGTTTCGAAGTTTTGAGGTTTCAAAAGTTAGAAACGGTTTTCTTTTGTGACTATGATTTCGAAGCAGATGTTACTATATGTAATGCACTAGTCAGTATGTATGGCAAGAGTGGTGATTTAGAGGATGCATGGATGGACGTCTGATAAAACTATTGTCCCATGTAGCACTATGATTGTAGCATGTGGCTAGGATGGACAGGGCAAGAAGGCAGCTGAACTATTCTATTAGATCCATCTAGAAGGGGCGATCCTAATCAGGTGACCTACATCAGCATCATGTTTTGAGTGAAAACCAATGGATGCATGTGGGCATTATTGTGGCTAGTAGCTTTGATTTCGATGTAGTTTTCTACATGAGTTACCTTATGAACTTTAAGTGAGGGTCATCTCAAGGAAGAAGATGAGGTTGCTAGGCAATTCAATGAATATTTCCGATAAACCAAGTAAACTCTCGACAATGTTTTCAGTGGAAAAAATTCATGCAGTTACTACTTAAAAGGATGTTAAAATTTTAATATTTAACACTAGTCTGCTTTAAAAAAACCACTTTGTGGTTTTTAGAGACTTTTGTAAATCAATATTCTCTTATTATATTATTTTAAATAAATGCCTAGTAATAAGAAAGTACTCTCTTAGGGTGGGGCATTGACCATCTTGGCTAGTGGTGAACACTCTAGCCAAGGATGGTGCGAGTTCGAATCTTCCCCTCCCCTCGCTCCACAAGATGCGGTGGTGTGAGTATGTCTCTTTGCAACAACAACAACAACAAAATAATAATAATAATAATAATGTACTCTCAAAACATAGATATTAGTTGAAAAAATATTAAGTGCCAAAAAACGTTCAAAGAATTAATTTTTCATGGTAATTATTTAGGTACTTTTCTCATAAAGTAAGTTTTATATTTATCTTTGAAAATACCTTAAATAACTTATTTTGAACACTAAAAAAGTAATATACAAGTTCTTCTATATGTATTAGGCCATTGGCATGTACCTTCTATCAACTAGAGAGAGACTTTTTTATACACATCTTCTTGAAGATAAGATTGTTATAATATTTTTATGCTATTTTTAGTAGTTTTAAAAAGTATAAATTTACTAGCTACTTTCAAAATATCTAGCATAGGTAGAGGTAGATACATGCCAACCAAGCATTATCAAGTAGTTTAATAAAACTCTGAGTTGATTTCTATCTCTTCAAAATTCATAAATCAAACTTAAGCCAGTTTTATGGTTGAAGCCACTTTTGTGGTTGAAGCTAATTTTGGGTTGGTTTCTATTTCTTCAAAATTCATAAATCAAACTTAAGCTACTTTTATGGTTGCCACCTTTGTGGTTAAAGCTAATTTTGTGACTAAATAAGATTGGTCAGTAAGTTTTGAGCGCCCAAGTCTGAATAAGGGTCAGTTGTATATAAGGTAATTTCTCATAATGGAAAGACACAATTCTCATTTGTGCTATGAGAGCTCTTGTCTTGTCCTGTGTATGAGAGAGAGAGAGAGTGTGTGTGTGTGTGTGTATTCTAGTACATGTGCCTCTTCTATGATTGTGTATGGGAGAGTGACAAGACGATTGCCTTGCATTATGGTGTGAGTGACTCCATGGTGACAAAGTGGAGGTGAAGATCGGAGGATTGGAGCTTCTACAAGCGAGCTTGGAGAGCCTCAAGGGACGTGAGCTCGAAGCATTGGTAAGTATCCTACAACAATTGTTGTCTATTGCTTATTCCATTGGTGAATTTGTGGAGTTCTCTTGGAAGGCGCAGTAGACCATAACATTTTTGGCACCACTTCCAGGAAAGATACCAATTGTTTCTTCCATCTTCTTAGAGCTCCAGCTCCCACTATGCAAGAGTCAATGTTGCCTTTGCATTCTAGAAGTGCATTGTGAAAAACTGTGTGAATAAGGTTTGTATAGAAGAGAGCGAATTAGATTAGTTGTAAAATTTTGTGTTTGTTGAAGTCTGTGCGAGTACTTGGTAATACTTGGAGGAAAGCTACACTTAGATTTCTTTTGATTTTATTGTTTTCATTATCGAATTCACTATCATGAGTTAGCAGTCGTGACACTCTTTTTTTGTTTTTTTTTAAATCACGAAAATCTCAAAAATAAGGAGCCATTGGTTGTGTTAGTGACTTGTATTACATTCCTTTTGCTAGACACAATCATTCTTGATTCATTGAACAGGGAATTCGCTGTTTAAAGCACTCAAAACATCACTCTGTTGGTTCGATTGACAAACGCATGAAAGTACAGGAAAGGATTTCACGACGTGAAACGTACTTGCATTTCACGACGTGAAATCCTATCCACCTTTTCATCGAAAATCTCAGGATTGCCTTACTAAAGTTAGTGCATCTTATCCTGACATGACTGACATACGGAAACGGAAAAGTCTTATCTCGTAAAAGTGCAGGAAAGCATTTCACGGCGTGAAACACATTTTCATTTTACGATGTGAAACACAGTCTACCATTTCACGATGTGGAACGCAATCTACTATTTCACAGAGAACTGTCATTTCACGACGTGAAAAGGGTTATTCATGGATTGAAGGATTGTCAGATTAGGGTAAGAGAGAGTTATAAGTGCACTTTAGTAGTCTCCCAGACTCATATTAATGCAAATTCAACGTGAAATCACAAGGTGTGAGACAGCTTTTCACGACGTGAAGACATCTCACGATGTGAAACCCAGTCCCACGGCATGAAACCATTTCACGACGTGAAAAGTCAATCTGACAGATATCCGAGTAAAAGAGTTGTAGTGAGTTCGCTTGCTGAACTTTTTTCTCTCATGCACTTGAGGTCAGGAAAACTTATTAGAGACGATCCTACCCTGACGACTGTGCATCTAACCATCCAGAAACTTCCTACCAAAAAAGTGTTGGTTCAGGTCGCTTAGCAAGCACTCAATTGAGTGTTGGTTCAGGTCGCTTAGCAAGCACTCAATTGAGTGTTGCAGCTTGGAGAAATCTAACCACTGTAGAAACCAGTGGTGAAGAATCCATGGAAAAAGGGCTAAGGTTCTCTAGACTGGGAGAGGAAGGGAATCCCGCTTCTCCTACGAAGTCCAACGAAATCTTTGATATGGCCAGGAAATTCTTTGGTCTCCAAACCGACACAAAAGATGAGGCTCAATCAGCGGGCAAGGGTCCATCAACGAGCACAGGACATGGTCTAAAATCGAACTTAACAACACTAATAGTTCAAACATCTAGCCCCAGGCGCGCCAATACCTTGAGACTTAGTGAAATGACTCTTAGGGTTAGGCGAGACAAGGAAAATGCTCCCAAGACGAGTCAAATCTTCCTTCCCACATCTGAGAAAGTGGACATCGACATGAAGCTGGTTGAAGCAGAGTGTCATTTGAGGCTTTTGAGCTTAAAAAGGCAAAAACTTGATACACGAAGAATGATGGCGAAACAGGGGAAAATTGATAATTTGTATCTGTTAACGACCATGTGGCAAGGAGCCAAAAATTTTTAGAGATGCCATGAAACACATGGTGACTGGAATGACAGAAGGAGTACCAGCCTTAGAACCCATAGATGAGGAACCCAAAGTTGAGGAAGACCTTGAAATGAAAGAAGAAGTGGACGATCAACCTAGGGCATCTGTCGAAGAAGAGGATGGCTCTACACCAGGGAGGAGATACATGGAATGATCAATAATCCCACATTTTTGCAAAGCATGGAACTCTTAATTCAACAAAGGCGTGCTGAGGTCGCCAATGATCAACAAAGGCGTGCTAAGGTCGCCAATGATGAGCTAGGTGATGGAGGAATTGCCCAGACCTAGCTGTAGACCCGGATTGGATACGATAGAAGAACCTATGCAAGTAGAGGATGAGGTCTAAGTAGGGGGGATAGCTCCTCGGAGGCTAATAATCGAACCCCACGCAGATCTAAATGCAGCCACAAGGGCGGACTTGTTGAACATGGCCACAAAAATGGGCAGAGGCATGGTTAGGGAACTGGGCACGGCCCTTGAATCCAGACCATCTCAGATGGAACTGCACATCATTTCAAAACTCGTACAAAAGTTCTCGGGAGATGGGGACCCAATCCAACACACATAGAGATCTTTGAGTCAACATGTGAAACTTGTGGGCCGGTAAACGATGTGACCATGATACATGCCTTTTCTCTAACTCTAGAAAAGAAATCCCACCAATGGTATCAAACCTTAAAGCCTGAAGATAAAGTTAATTTCACGTGGCATAAGAATGTGTTCATATTGAGCTTTACTCGAAGTGGTAATAGATGGAGTCTTGTGGCTTAGCTCCATAACATCAAGCAAAAAGAAAATGGATCCATGTAGGATATGTTTCTCGACTCAAGAACCTAAACTCAAGATGCAATTTGAGGGAAAGGTTAACTGATATGATCAGTTATTGCCATGTTTCCAAAGAGGAGTACGAGATCATAAGATGCATGATTATCTGGTGTTAGCCTAATCGACTACTTTGGATATGTGTTGTAAGTTGGCTAATGAGTATGAAGATAACATGCTTGAGTTGTTGCAACTAGAAGATGTCAAGGCAGCTTCGGTAGTAGCGACATTGCGGGTCTCTAGTCATCAAGACGCGGGACCCAAAAACAAGCAAGTTGGCAACATGACAGTTGAAGAACTCAATACTACCATTATGGAAAAGTTAAAAGTTAGGGATGAGAGAGAAGCATGAGGGAATGCCCATCTCTACACTCGGAGAGAGTTGATTTGGTGCTCAATCTATAGACAAAATCATACAAGCATTGAATGCCATCAACTAAGACCACTGTTACTCTATTGTGCTCATTGTCGGAACCACGATTGTGCCATGTGCAGATACCCGAGGATCCAGTCTTTAGGACAATTACTAGCACACCTAGAGTGCCACTAGCTTTACCAACACCACCAATGCAACCCAATGTGGTTGTTTGCAGGGCAGCCGAATACATCCTACTTACCAAGAGGAATGTTCAGGATGTAGGACGTCGCCATTATTGCCACCTGTTCTACCACCACAACCACCACAGGCCAAGATCAACCAAGAACCCTTGGAAGAGGGGAAAGCTATGCGCGAAGTAAAAGTGAATAACGACTACTATGAGGAACCAATTGAGCTTACACTGGAGTATTGTCTTACAAAATAGCACGCTAGTACCAGTATTTCAAACCACGGTACAGTGGAAGGGAAAAGACAAACTCGGCCATGAGAAGGGGATCCATACAGTGTTTTCATTGTAATGGACCTCATCGAGTAGTGGAGTGTCCTCTAAAAAATGTTGGTCAAACTCAGCCGATAGCAACATAGCCCAATGCCATGCCAACTCTTTCATGTGTTAAGTGTGGTGTTGATCATCTGATTAAGGACTACCCATATCACGCCAATGGCAATGCTTCTACATCTAACCCTACTACCATCAGGACTATAAGTATGCAGCCTAGAAATATCACGCCAGTA
Source organism: Cibotium barometz (assembly GCF_041138505.1). NCBI lineage: Eukaryota > Viridiplantae > Streptophyta > Polypodiopsida > Cyatheales > Cibotiaceae > Cibotium > Cibotium barometz. The sequence continues at coordinate 27,121,851 of NC_141047.1, read as the reverse complement.
AATGTCCTGACGACACGCATAAGCGAAATAGGTGGACAAAGGTAAAAACCTAGGAGGTATTACAACCTCTACCACTGGGAGAAGGAGAAGAGTGAAAAAGGTGGGCAAGGGTGACACCTTGGTTGTAATTCAAGAAGGATCCAAGGAAGATACCATTGACATCGGTTCCACCCAATCAAGGGAAGCAGACGATCAAGAGCCAAGGCCTGATGAGCAAACAAAAGAGAGACCATTCATCCCCAATGGGAGATGTAAGAAATTAAGGACTTGTATCATTGTGAAGTGGCAAAGCTGTCCACTTAGATTTAGGATATGTAATTTTAGGGATGGCTAGAGGCCTCCAATTGTGTTTTGATTGGTAAGGCTTATTGGTTCTAAGGTTATTGATAATTGTAGATGTAGAGAAGGTGAAGAAATCTCAGATTCATTTTGGACCACTCATTTGTGTGGTATTTGGAGCCTTATCACGTTTTACTTGTTGACCATTTGTATGAGAAAATTCGATTAGATTTGTGGTGATGAGATTAGTGTTCTTTCTTTTTTTATTAAGTAATAATTGCTTTGAATAGCCAACATAATTACTCTAAATGCTTTGATTCTCCTTAGGCTCTTAGAATTTTTTGTGAATAAGTATGAGACCACAAATTAGAGAAGGATTTAGGACCTTGAGAATCAACTTACCTTAAAGAATTTGCTCGTAGGAAAAGTGGTGGAGCAGATTATCACAAGAGTCAAGAATCTTTATGATTGAATGATGGTCGTTAGTATTGGGGTAAGGATCAAAGATCTTGCATATAGATGCATAAAGGTCCTATCTCAAAAAGTACAATAAGCTTGTTACTTCACTAAATACACAAGCTTGTAGCTATCCTCTCGCTTTTGACTCAATTAAGTGCTATGAAGGTGATGTGCCAAAAAACCAAGAGATGGTGAGGATTCTATTTTATCTGCGAGCAAAAAGAAAGGAAAGGGTAAAAAGCTTTTGAATGATTATTCTCCATGTACCAAAAATCAAGAGGAACTTGTTATCTATCACGATCATCACGGACAGTGACTTGACTTGTCACTTTGATTAAGATGGTACAATCATCTTGGATGCTAGCAATAATGTTGTTGGAAAAGAAACTAAGTGTAACAACCTTTAATGATCTTTTAGTTTTTGCTACCCAAGCTGACATGGGCATAAGTAAGATGTAGCATGTGAGATTTGGACAATTGAGCTTTACAATCTTAAAAGATATGCAAAAAGTGGGATTATGGAGTACCTATTAGTATTTTTAAGATGTGAGACTGAAACTTATATAATGCACCATCAATAACCATTTTTGCAAGAGGCTAGCTATCAAGAACATTCTCCTCTTCTGCTTGGACATATTAATCTCTATAGCTTATAGGAGAGTTAAGTTGGCACTCCAAAAAACTCAACAAAAGCAAAAGAAGGCAATAAACCGTCTCATAGGCGTGCATTAGAGTTTGCATTGGGTGATTGGGTTCTTTTGCGATTTGAGAAAGCTAGGCTCAAGAAGATGAAGGGTAAAGAGCGCTTATTCCCTACGTTGAGATGCGCTATTATGGACCTTTTCAGGTATTGGAAAAGATTGGTGAGGTGGCCTATTGTTTGAAGCTACCAGATCACTGGAGGATTCACAATGCATTGCATGTGAGTCTACTTAGACCTTTCCGTGGGGATGTGCCTAAGGATGTATTAGATGAGGCTTAGCCGGAAGTTGAGGAACTTGATGAGGTTCTTATTCCAGAGTAGATACTGGCACATAAGGAAAGAAAGGTACGAGGTAAAGTTTCCCGTCACTATCTTGTGAAGTTCAAGAACTATTCACCGATGGATGCGAAGTGGATGGAGGAGGGTGACTTCGCAGATTCACCTCAGGTATTGCAGCTTTATCTCGATGCGTTTGAGCAAAAATGATCAATGACCATTAGATGGCATGCATTGATTTTTATGATCAACTATGGTTTTCATGGATTCGAGATGCTTCTATGCTTCTATCCATGGTTTTATGAGGATCTTTTAGATAATATCATGTGCTTTGAAGGTAGCATTTGCCTTCGTTTTTGCACGTAATTTTGGAGTATTTTCCTTGTACTCTCGTACATATTCCAACTTAGATACCTAGTTGCTTATGAATCTAGGTGAATTGTTATTTTTCTACCCCAGCTTTAATGTGTTTATTGGGTAGTTATCATTAGAAAGGTGCCAATAATTCAAATTATTTTCTAATGTTATACTTAGAAAGAGTTATTCATTGATGTGATCTCAGGTATATAGAGACATGTTTTAGTATGTGAGTCTGGGATAAAGCCATGTCATTCCTTTTATGCAGGATTTTATTCATATTTCCTAGACGGCATACTAGGGAGTTCCAAATTGGTAAGGTATGTATGATGGGTGGTATCATGGTGGTATGGGACGCTAGCGATTCCTCATATATATTATTATCTTATTAGATAATTTGGGCTCAAGATTTTTGCCTTGCTCACATCACTTGGCATGTTGACGCCAACATTCAAAGATAATCTCATTTTCTGAAATCACTTGGTGAAGTTGTAGTGTAGGCATTCTCTAGATAAACTTCTTTTATCTATAGCCTACATGTTTTGATGGGTGTAATCGCATCAACATTTTCACTTGTTGAAATCTCTTTCTTTAGAGTTCAATAAGTTTATTTTGTTGTATTCGGATTAAGGAATTTTGAATTCTTTCTTTGTTGGCATTTCCTTCTCTAGTTCCATCCTTTAGATGATTTATACAGTCCACTTGATGGTTTATGGATGTACATATGTGACTCATCAAGACGTTGATGACTCCCTATGTTGATATAGGTAACTCGGGACACCAATAATTCCCTGTGCAGATGTGGGTATGTCGGGCCACCGATGGATCCCTTGTTCTTGTCGTTTTATAATGCCATGTCTTCCTACTTTATTCCGAATGGTTTACAACAAGTTTTCAAGCAACTGGAAACTACTTTGAGTATGAGTTCCTCTGATCACCCATAGTATGATGGGAAAACAAAGCATGTGAATCAGATTGTAGAGGATATGCTTCGTGCATATGTCTTTGGGTGGAAAACCATTGAGTTGGGAAAAATATCTTCCAATGATGAAATTTGCCTATAACAATTCTAAGCATACAGTTACTAGTTATAGCTTATGTATGGGTATCAACCCCCCAGGGCACCTGTTAATGCGGTGTTAGGAAGATTTGAGTATATTTTTTAAAAATAAGGCCAAGACTTTTTAGCTTGCACTGTAACAGTTAAGAATGAGATAAAAAAGATGTTAAATTAGTAGCCTATTGCAAGAAGCATGGGGTACAATATGGAGTAAAAGGATTATTGAACCTATGACTTGAAGCAAGGGAGATTGTGGGTGAGCCTATGACTTGAGGCAAGGAAGATTGTGGGTGAGCCTATGACTTGAGGCAAGGAAGATTGTGGTGAGCCACAATGTGGTGTTCTTTAGAATAATTGTATTAGAGGAAGGAGGATCTTCCCTTCACACTTCATCAACCATCTAAGAAATCACTACCTAGCACTAGAAGTAGATCCATAGATTCCCTCTTTAAATGATGCAATTTTAAGATGAAGACAATGTGCTTGCAAAACAATAAAGGGGAAAGCTATCCTCTAAGTAGGTCAAGCAACTCTTTGATGTGATAATTATCCAATGACCATCCCCGATATGCCACGTGACATAGATTGGTGAAAGAGGATAGGGGAATAAAAGAGGACTTAAGAAAACCTTGACAATAATGAGTTCATGGCAGAGATGATGAAGGAAGAACCACACTTGGAGAATTCACAAAAATGGAAGGTTATTGTCACCAAGTGGGTGTACAGCTTGCTTATAGAAGCTCCAATCCTCTAATCTCCACCTCCACCTCCACTCTATCCACTGCGGCGTCGCTCACACCACAATGCAAGGCAATCGTCCTCTCACTCTCCCACACACAACCATAGAAGAGGCACATGCACTAGAGTACACACACACACTCTCTCTCTCTCATGCACAAGACAAGACAAGAGCTCTCATAGCACAAAGGCGGATTGTGTCTTTCCATTATAAGAAATTACCTTATATACAACTGGCCCATATTTAGACTTGGGCACCCAAAACTTACTAACTAAAGCCTTGGCTGGCCAATAGCTTATAATGTACAACATTTATAGTGCCTCTACATAGCACTTATTAATGTTCTGAATGGAAGGAGCATCTTTGTTAATCCGAAATGGATTGAATCGACAATTCATGAATTATTGATGTGAAAGAATCAATTAATAAGAATCAATGAATGATTAAGCTGTGAGAGCGGTTGAGCTCCTACGTGAAGAAGAAAGGAAATCTTGAACTGCTCAACGAAGGTGATGATGAAGCGCACATGATGGTCTGAGTGGAGAAGCGCAAGTGCAGAATTCGGAAGATGATGAAGCAAAGTGAAGAAAAAAGGAAAGTTTTCATTTTTATGGCCCACTGTCAGTATGGTGGCCCTCTTTATTGGGGATGCCATGTGGTGAAAAGGTATTCATTAGACTTGGTTGGCTGTTTCACGGCGTGAAATCCCTAGCATTTCATGACGTGGAATGGTTGGTAGAGTTTCATGATGTGAAATGGTCTGCAATGTTTCACGATGTGAAATGCTATTAAGTGGAGTTTTTACGGCGGCTGAATTTCTTTCCTTTATTTATGCAACTGGAGATACCCTAAATTGTCCTATACGCTCAATAAGTCCAAATGCAAAAAATATGCATGTTGAGGTATAGATACTCAGCTCGTGAAACATATGAACTTGTTTCACGGCGTGAGATTGTTGAGGCATTTCACAGCGTGAAATGCTTAACCCTCTAACTTTACCCTTGGAAAATTGAAGTCGTGTGTTTGACACTAGGTAGTTCTTCATTTGCACCCTCCCCTTGGCTTCTTATTTCCACCCAAAGGAGTCAACCATTTGAGAGACCCACGTGGAAGGAGGCTAGCACCAATGAAGTATGTCGTGGACAGCCCTCTCAGCTGACCGGCATCACATAAAACAAGCTACCCACCAACAATATATACTATAATTAATATATATGTAGGTGGAAAATTCATCATTTTCGTCCCACTTTTTAATATAGTACTTTATTTTTTTAATTATATAGTTTAACAACTATTAAGTCTTTGTTTTCTCTTTTTTGTATTTTTCAACCATTCTCTACACCTCGAAGCTTCCCCTCCCCTCTCTCTCTCTCTCTCTCTCTCTCTCTCTCTCTCTCTCTCTCTCTCTCTATGTCTATCGAATTCGACACATGTTTTCTCAAGTTCTTTTGTGATATCCACAGGACATAATGTTCAATATAGGTTTTTGTCTTAGGTGGAGTTAGGTTTATAAAGATAATAATATATTCTCTCTCTCCGTCTCTCTCTCTCTCTCTCTCTCTCTCTCTCTCTCTCTCTCTCTCTCTCTCTCTCTCTCTCTCTCTCTCTCTCTCACACACACACACACACACACACACACACACACACAAAATCCCAAAGAGGCAATGCACGATAAGACCTATCCAACATTTTTGAGGTCATTATATCACGTGCAAATCGGCCATGAACTTTTTTGATGGAAAGAGAGAGTATGGCTCTCTCTATCTCTCTAGCTTTCTCTCTCTTTCCTCCCCTCTCTCTTCTTCTCTTACTCTCTCTGTTCTCTCTTTCTCTTTCTCTATCTTTGTCAAGTTTGAACCTTAGAGCTAGTTGGTATCTGTTGTTGGAGACGCATTAGTTCGGAATGAGAATTCCTTAGTTTGTTTTCCATCCACTGGAGGAGAACATCTATGGAATCTTCTTGAATCTATTGTTTTTCTTGTGCCTGTGGTTCCACTTTCATTTTACCTTTGTCTAAGTCTTGGCTCAACTTGTTTTCTCTAGGTGTGGTGATGTTGGCACTGCAAGTGTGGCACTTCTGTGCCCATTTGGTTGAATTGTTTTCTTTTTCCAAACTAATCTTGGTGCTACCTTGACATAAGATATAGCTTGGTCTTCCTGCTTGTGCTCTTGTCTCTCTCTTTTTTGCCTTTTGAGGTAATTCCTGCACTAGATTTCCTTGTGTTCTTTGGTACCCATACTTGAGATTCCTTTATAGTATCCTTGAGTGTTAAGTATGTCTTTTCTCACCCACCACCTTTGAATTCTTGATGGTGCTAGGGCCCATCTATGTTGCCACTTCCTTTTTAAACATTTTCTCCCTTGGCCTTTGCGTGTATCATTGTTGTACTGTCTCGTGACACTTCTGAGGTGTCAACACTCATAATAGCCTTGGGCTTGGAGTTGTGACTTCGAAATCCACTGTTTCTCTGTTGTGGACATAGAGTGCCCCTATGGTAGCCCTTTTGCGTGGTGAGGTTTGTTGGAGGTTGATGTCTTTACCCTGTGGTCTCCTGCTTTGCTTGTTGCTGGTGTCTCCATGTCGCATTCGATTGCCTACTTTTCTTTCTTCAAGGGACTCCATAATTGAAAGGTCATGGATTCATGGCCTTGGGTGAGCTGCACTTCCCTTTTCTCCCAATGGATGGTAAAATTGGTGGCGCAAATCCACGACCTACCTAATCTCTTCTTCCATTGTTCCTGCAGGCATAACAAACCTCTTTCCAACCAAGGGATTATTTTTTATGGAAATGTTAATTCTTGTGGCAGGGACTCGTAATATTTTTTCAACTTACTCCCATTGATGTACCTCTCCATTTCTACCCCATCAATAGTTTCGATCCTTATTGACCCTTGTGGGGTGATTTTGGACACTCTGAATGGGCCTAACCCATGGTATTTCAACTTCTTTTTCTTGGTGCTTCCGACACCATATACGAGAACAAGGTCTCCTTTTTTAAGTTCCTTGTACTTTAGGTTATGGTCAAACCAATGTTTCCATCGGAGTTTCTTGACCACATAAGCCCATGTGATGCAATTAACCTTGTTTCATCAAGTTTCTCTAAGTCAATCAACCTCTTGGGAGCCTAATGCATTTTCTGTGAGACTTTCTTGTATTGAAATACGTAGGCTTGGAATTAAGAACTCCATAGGCATTACCGTATCCACGCCATAAGTTAGACAAAAAGGAGTATATCTCATCACTACCTTATATGAAGTACAATATGCCCATAGTTGCAGTTAACTTGTGTTCCCAATCAGTTTGGTTGGCCTCTAAGGTCTTTGTTAAAATAGCACATAAAACCTTGTTGGTGCTCTCAGCTTGGCCATTTCCTCTGGGTAATAAGGTGATGATTTACGATATACTACAAGGAATCCTGTGAGTAAATGTTCAATCACCTCATTGATGAAATGTGAACCCTGGTCATCACACTGACTAATTCTAGTGGACAACCAAATATGGATATGATTTGCTCATACAAGAATTTAGCCGTAGTACGAGCATCCGCTTTTCTAGAGGATCTCGCCTCCGCCCACTTGGTGAAATAATCCGTGGCCACAATCACATAACGAGCTTGTGATGGATGTGCTGCTAGGGACTAATGGGTCCAACTAAATCAATGTCCCATTTCTCAAAAGGTTGTCTCGCCATTACAAGGGTAAGTGGCATCCGATCTTTTTATTGTGGAATGACAAATTGTTGACATTCCTCACATCTTTTCACAAATTCTATGGACCACATCTTTTCACAAATTCTATGGTGTTCTCGAACAACGTAGGCTACCATAGTCCTACTTGAAGAACCTTGTGAGCTGTAACTTCTCCAAGCAAAATGTCCTCCAGCCATTTTCGAGTGTGCTTCTTCCAATATTGTAACAAATTCATCTTCTCGCACACATCTTTTGAGGATATCGTCCTTTCCTCGCTTATATAGTTCTCCCATAATGAGTTGATATGGTGTAGCCAACTTAATAAGCTGACACATCTTATCTTTATTTAAGAGCCAATCTTGTGTAAAACATATACTAGGTACTCAGATATTTCCTCACTCCATTCAGGTGCCATATTAATCTTGAAGAGACATGCATCTGGAAGGTCATCGTCTACACTAGTTACTGGTTCTTTGTTTGGAATCCTTAACATATGGTCAGCCAAAACATGTTGTGATCTTTTTCTTACCAACCGAGCAACCAACGTGTGATTCTTCTCGTGGTGCATGGCTTGTTCACCGAGATACAATAGAGCTTGATTATCCACAAAAAAATACAAACTTATTGGCCAAAGAGTAATGTCCATATTTGTGGATTTCATCTACGAGATTGAGCACACAAATTGGCTATCACCTATTGTGATCATACTGAAAAAGAATGGGAAGCTAAGAGTTTGTGTTGATCTCAAAAAGGTCAATGCAGCTACCAAGAAAGACCACTACTCATTACCATATATGGAGCATGTATTAGAATAGGTAGCACGTGAAGAAGCCTACAGTTTCTTAGACGGGTTTTCAGGCTACAATCAGGTATCCATTGCATCGGAAGACCAACACAAGACAACCTTTAACACAATGTGGGGGACCTATGCTTATAAGGTTACGCCTTTGGCCTCACTAATGCTCCCGCAACATTTCAACAATTGATGTGCATGGCCTTCAAGGACTACTTGCAAGAGTGACTCGAGGTATTCATTGATGATCTTTGTGCACACTCACGATGGACTGAACATCTGGCTTGCATAAAGGAAGGTGTTTGAGAGATGTCAATTCTATCGCATATCCTTAAATCCTTTTAAATGCCAATTTTGGATCAAGCACGGTGTTATACTAGGACACATTATGTCTAAAAATGGTATTTCCACTAATGAGAGTAAGGTGAAGTTGCTTTTAGAATAACCTCCACCAACAAACTATAAGGGTGTACAACGATTTATGGGACATGTTGGGTACTATCAAAGATTCATTATCTTCTACGCTGAAATTGCCATACCATTTTATAGACTACTCATAGTCTTTAAATGGACTGAAGAGTGCCAAAAAGCATATAATCAGTTGAAGTAAGAACTAGCTAGTCCACCGATTTTGAGACCACCCAACTGGAACCTTGTATTCCATGTACACAACATTGATGCATCAAATTTTGCTATAGGGTGCGTATTGGCACAACTTGGGGAATTCAAATTGGATTACCTGGTTTGCTTTGCCAATCAGCAATTAAATGATGTAGAAATCAACTATACCACAACTGAACGTGAAGGGTTAGCCATGGTATAAAATAGTGTGTTAAACCACCTCGGTTGATACACCCTTCATTTCAATATATTTTCAAGCAAAGCAATCCTTGAATTCTTTTAAGAGAGCAATGAGCTCTTCTTCTTTAGCAGCAAGTCATTAGCAATGTAGATAGGTTTGGGATCCTCCCTTGGTTCTACCTCCTTAACTTTGATTGGCCCATCGTAAGACCTGGACTAGCCATTCTCCTTCACTCTTTTGGTCGTCAGTTGGACCACTTTTTGCTCATCGATAGTGTAGGTTTTTAAATGATCTGGCACTGGATGCAGATCTAGCTCGTTGTCATCCTCATCCTCTTTTTGAGCCATCATCTTCCTTGCTTCTCGCTCGGCTTCAGCTAGAGCCTTATTTCGTTTTCTTCTTCCTGCCCCTTAGTGAGTTTAGGCAGATCAGGCTCTTGAAGAGTAGTTTTCTCTTCTTGTTTTCCTTCCAAGGTGATCTTACTAAACTCCTCATCCGAGTTCTTAGAGAACTCATCGTGTACCTTAGTGACCTCGAGATATTGTAGCCATTGCCATTGGGCATCCGTGGGTTTACTTTGTAATACCTCTTTTATTTCCACCACTTTCTGAGGTGTTAAGTACTGTTGCGACCATGTGGCCAAGAAACTTCTATGCTTGAGGCTTCATCCTTTGTTTCCTCCTCCATGAGTTGCACATTTACCATGCTCATTGAGGTAGTGGGTATCGTACCCTATTCAACATACTTTGTTCCCTTGGGGGGCATCACATCTATGGTGGCAAGTACATGTATCCAGTTTTCACTAAAGTCCGGAGAGGTGAAAGCGATGTGTACATCTCATTCTCTTCCTCTTCCCATGAGTGTTCTTTAACTAGTTGGCAGACTTGTAAGGATGTGGTTCATTCAGTTGTGACCGAATCATCTCCAAACAATTGCCCTTCCATGGGGTGTGCCTTCTATGTATGGAGATCAATATTTAGAATTTGTGAATCCTTTCGTATATACACTTGGTCTAATGCCCAATCGTGCAGCACCTTGTCTTCCCTCATGAAGGGTCTACCCAAGATAATATCATATGAATCTAGTTTTGGCAAAGTCCATTACAACAAATGCATGATGGTAGCGAAACGAAAAGACCTTAAGCTTAATGTTTTTCAATAACCCCATTGGCCTTGAGGATGTTCCATCTGCCATCGTTACGATTAGGTTTGCTCTTTCTAACTCTGGTTTTTCCAGTTTTCCCAACATTACTTGGTGATAATGCTCACACCTGCACCTCCATCTAGGATAGCAAGCTCTTGGTACTCGTTATGGTTGATTGGAATTGTGGCGTTTGTGTCATCGCTCTCATAATACCTCCCCAATTAGTTGACAGGGTATTTGGATGAGTCTGGGTACTCCCCTTTCGAAGAGGTGTTTCGAAGAGATGTGATGTGATGTGAATATGATATGATGAGATGTGAATGGATGTGAATATGATATGATGAGATCTGAATGAATATAAATGAATGTGATGTAATGTGAAGGCTCTCCTTTGTAGTGAACATTGGGTTCATTCTTTCTTCTACCCCATCCTTGACATCTACCCACAATGCCGGTGTGTTGCGTAGCAATTATCCAAGAGGCATTTTGACAGTTGTAGACAGTATTGTTGAGAGACTGCCTATGTCTCTAGGTTCTCTGGAAAAAGTGAGGGTTCCTTCCATGTGTTTGTCTCATATTTAATCCTAGGGAATGAAAGGATCAACAATTCTTGATCTGCCTTTTCAAACATTCTTACCATCAGATTACTATGAGTCCCTTCCTCGGACTCTTATGGAATTGGAGTAGGTACATCCAACTTTCTTTCTTTTATTAGCAACTCATTCTGAGGGTACACCGTATCCCTAGCCTTGTTAGCCCTCAATTGCCTATGTCTCTAGGTTCTCTGGAAAAAGTGAGGGTTCCTTCCATGTGTTTGTCTCATATTTAATCCTAGGGAATGAAAGGATCAACAATTCTTGATCTGCCTTTTCAAACATTCTTACCATCAGATTACTATGAGTCCCTTCCTCGGACTCTTATGGAATTGGAGTAGGTACATCCAACTTTCTTTCTTTTATTAGCAACTCATTCTGAGGGTACACCGTATCCCTAGCCTTGTTAGCCCTCAATTGCCTATGTCTCTAGGTTCTCTGGAAAAAGTGAGGGTTCCTTCCATGTGTTTGTCTCATATTTAATCCTAGGGAATGAAAGGATCAACAATTCTTGATCTGCCTTTTCAAACATTCTTACCATCAGATTACTATGAGTCCCTTCCTCGGACTCTTATGGAATTGGAGTAGGTACATCCAACTTTCTTTCTTTTATTAGCAACTCATTCTGAGGGTACACCGTATCCCTAGCCTTGTTAGCCCTCAATTCGGCTTCATGGTTGCATTGACACTCCTCTAAAAGCACTCCTCTAAAAGGGCCTTAGCTTCTTCAAGCTTCCTTATTTTCTCCTTCGCATTTGGATACACTTGGGGGTTATGCAAATGCTTTGTACTAGGGATATGCATAAATTTACTAACATGGTATACCTTGTCCTTGTTAACCCCATTTTGGATTGACTTAGTATCTCTACATTACATACGAGAGATAGCTTAATAAGTGTCACTGAAACAACACTTTGCAAATGCTTTATACTAGGGCTATGCATAAATTTACTAAAATGGCATACCTTGTCCATGTTAACCCTAACTTAGCATCTCTCCATTACATACAAGAGATAGCATAATAAGTGTCATGAAATGGTACTCTAAATGTTATAATTATGAGAATAGCTGGCTATGCCACAAAAACTATGTAACTTGTAAGCATCTGGTTCATCTTTCATTAAGTTTTGGGTGCCCAAGTGTGAATAAAGGCTAGTTGTATAAATAAAATTACTCTCATAAATCAAAGACACAATCCCCCTTTATGCCAATTAAGTCTAGTCTTATCTCCTTGCTCTCTTGTTTGTCTATGGTGTGAGAGAGAGAGAGTTGAAAGGAGAAAGAGCTACATTCTTGGTGCATGTTCCTCTTATGCTTGGATTCTTGAGTGTGAGAGTAAAGAGGATTGAATGTCCTTATATGGAGAATGGTAACCTCATGGTGATAGCTTGAGGAGAAGGCAAGAGAGTGATACTAGCTACCACCAGCAAAGCTTGGAGTCTACTCAGATATGAGCTTGGACGTCAGGCAAGTTTCCCATGACAAGTTAAGGTGAGAATTATCCATTGCACTAGGAGAGAGATGGTGCATCCTATAACATTTTTGGCATTGCTGTTGGGGAACCACCAATCTTTTCTACTCTATCTACACTCCCTGTCATCTTCTTGCAAGTGTTGTGGGTCATCCACCACCGGCAAGCGCCCAGTCTTGCTGCCTTGTGTATTCATTGAGCAACTACTTTCTTATAACAGCCTTGAATCTTGCCAACGGGTAGTCCCGGGATGATGAAAAAGGAAAAAGAAACACTATCAGGCTGACAGAGGGAGTAGGGAGTATCAACTGTGAACTAGTCCATTATACTTTGAGTTAAGTATTGACTCTACGATACAGGGATTATTGGTGTAGTTCTTCATTCTCCGTATTGTGCAATTCTATTTGACTCTCAAGTTGTGTCAGTGCTTTCTGTTTTGAACATGTCTTTTTACTTATGTTTGAGTCCACAGTCAATCTTGTTGTCTGGAAGTGACTCCCATCCAGAGACCGGATTAGGAGCCATGTTAAGGATCTTGCTAGATGTAGGAACCAACCGTTGCACTATTGCAGCTAACTCCCTTAGCCTAGGTAGATAGGTAACACAATGCACTAGCTTTGGCTTGGGCATAGTTGCATTAGTTGCGTCTCCTCCGGAGCTGACTAGATGGTCTGGAACCACGCAAGTGCCAGGTCTCGACCAGACATCAACACTTTTGGCAATCCTATCGGGGACTGGCATGCCAAAAAGACATAAGAGCACAATGGAGCAGGAATGGAGAACGAAGGAAGCTCAAAAAGGGAAATGTGGTACCATCGGTAGACAAGCTAAAGTCGTAGAACAAGGAGCACCACTGCACCATCTTCTGCACCGACAAAGAAGATTGATAAATGGAATTCCACAATAGCTGGAAAGACTAATTCTAGGACAACAAAGAAATCAAGAAGAAGATCACCAAGAACCGGATAGGAATCCACAATAACAAGAAAGACTGATTTCGGAACCACTAAGGAACCATGAAGAAGATTGTCCAAATAGGAGGCTAGAAGCTCAGGGGAGGAGGAGAAGAACTGGCAGTTGGGGGGGGCAGGATGTCTCTCAAATACCCAAAATTCCAAGGTAAGAGTGAGGAGGATCCAGATGCCCACATCTTTGCTGAAACCACGTTCTAGGCAAACAGAGCTCCATTGGGGCAAAAGACATAATATTTCGATAACATTGAGTAGCAAAGCCACTAGCTGGTACACCCAGTATGGAGACTGGAGCACTTCCAGACATTTGAGGAGATAAAGAAGGCTTTCCTGTAGAGATTCAAGAATGACAAGACTATAATGGAAGTGGTAGAAAAGTTGTAGAGGATGACATAGAATAAGAGGGCAATAGAAGATTACGTGGCCGAATTTAGAGCAATGCTGATGCGCCTGGACCAACCCAAACATCCTGCTCTAGCCACACGGAGCTAGTGGTTTATGAGAGGACTGAAGGAGAGGCTTCAGAGACAGCAGTAGCCTCATACGACCTGGAAGCTCTGACCTTCGAACAAGTGGTAAACAGGAGCCGTTGCCACCAGAGCTAAAGGAGTCTTGAAGCAAACAAACAAAGGCTCCAAAAAGAAAAAGAAGGACAAGAGGAAGAAACCTCGGAATCTGATTTCGGAGAAGATATCTCAGAGTTAGAATCTAGTCTCAGGAGTCAAATGCTAAAGAGCAAAAGCCCCGAAAAAAGAAAGGCAGGAAGCAGGCAAAGAAAGTTCAGGAAGAAGTAAGGGCCATCCTAGCCAAGATATCTGGAGGACACGCAAGATCCAAACTCAGAGCCGATGTCTAGTGCACGAGGTGCAACAATCAAGGGCACACAAAAGAGGAGTGCCAATTAAGGGAGGCAAACAAAGTGTGCACCATGTGTGGAAGAGACAATCACACTATAGAGACATGTTACTACACCACACGGCATAGGAACCCAGGGGTGGTGGAAAAGCAACAATAGCAAGCCCCCCACTGTCAACCAAGTCGCCCACCACCACAGGGCCTCAAATTAATAGACCATATGGAAGAGGAGGTGGAATATTTGGGGGAGGTGGAAGATTTGGTCCAAGGGGAGCCTGCTTCTATTGCAATGGTGGTCTAGGGTACATACATAATGACTACCCTATATTTCAGCACCATCAGTAGGAACTACAAGAGGCAAGGCCACCAAGGGAGGCAAACATAGCAGGTAATGATGTGACCATGAATATGGTAAAAATAGACCATGGGGGGGCAGGAAAGGAAAAGCCACCAGAAGTGATGGCGTGACAAGATCACAAGGACTTATCAAGTTGCGAATAGGCAGGAATGACAAACCAGAGCAGAGAGAAGCCAAAGCAGTGGGAAACACAGGAGACACAAACCATGATCAAATCACCAAACTAGTGAAAAGTGCTCAAGGAATGGTAAGGACCATACATAAAAACCCACACCTTGGAAATTCTGAAGGGAATATGGACATGACAAACCTAATCAAGAAGGGAGAAGAGATTGCAGTAGGAAAGAAGCTGGTTTGCAATGAGAGGGCAAACCTAATCAAGAAGGGAGAAGAGATTGCAGTAGGAAAGAAGCTGGTTTGCAATGAGAGGAAAGAAGCTGGTTTGCAATGAGAGGGCAACTGGAGGACATGTCCCAAAATGCCAAACGCCAAGTACAGCCCAGAGTAGTAGAAGTGTTTGGATAGAAGAAGAAAAATAAGGACATCTGGAAGGAATCTAGATAGGAATACTGACAAGAGAGGAAGCAGGGACATGAAAGAGAAGAAAAGGAGAGAGAAGCAAGGATGTATAGAAGTCAAGGCACGCCAGATGAAAGGAGAAAAGCAGTAAAGAATATGACTTATGGGAGGATCTTAGCAAGATGAAATTGAACATAAATCTAGATCAAATGAACCTAGTTCCCAACTACAGACAAGAGTTACTACAGGCCATAGTACCAAATGAAGAACTAGCAAGAACCAAAAAACCTAGCGACAGAATGTAGAAATGTGGAAATTGTTCAGGACTATGATACCTCGATTCCGAAAATGACAATCATGTGATGAGAGGAAATAGTAACAAGAGTCATTCTAGACGGAGGGTTAGGGGTAAACATAATATCAGATCGCCTGGCTAAAAAGCTAGGGATCATTGACATGCAGCAGCCTGCTCCATTCCAGATTCACATGGTTGACTAGAGAAGGGTCCGACCTATCAGGATAATAAGGGGAGAATAGATAGAGGTGGTAGGATGTAGCTTCACTGTTGTGTTCATTGTTCTCAAGATGATATAGCAGGTGCATATCCCATGCTCCTAGGAAGGCCTTGGCTCCGAAGTGGAAGAGTAAAGCATAACTAAGAGATGAACAAGATCACAATCAGAAGAGGCAAAAAGGTCTGCATCTCAGTGGTGGTAGGAAAAGACAGGTGAAGCCCAGGAAACCGACCAATGCATATAGAAGGTATGAACTACCTATACTAGAAGGGGTAGAAGATGATGAAGAAGAGAAGATCTTGAAGGAGAACTGAGATCTACTTTCCCTGTTTGAAGTAGACATAGAAAGGATCATGCAAAGGTAAGGATCATGCAAAGGTATGACTCGGAGGTCCTCGTAGCTCATCCTGAGGTGATAGTCAATTAGGAAAGTGCTTGTAAAGAGGAAGAGGACATTCAAGATGATGTGGAAGAGCTATAGGTAGAACATGAAAAAGTAATGGTGGCTCTAAATAGGAGGAAGCTAAGCTCAAGAAAAGAAATATCACAGTGTAGGAAGACAAGCTTGAGGAGGTGAACCTGGAGGATGTTTAGGAACTCAATACAGTCAGGATTAGTGCCACATTGAATTAGGAATTCAGAGGGAGGCTCCTTGAATTGCTGAATTCCTATAAGGATATCTTTGCTTGGAACTATTCGGGCATGAAAGGGATTGATCCTAGTTTTTATCAGCACAAAATTAACTTGAAGGAAAATGCAACCCCAATCAGACAAAGCAGATATAGAATGAACCCAAACTATGCCAAGTAGGTAAAAGAATAAAATGATAAAGTGTTGAAGGTGGGGTTCATCTATCCCATGGATCAGGCGAAATGGCTATCGCCGATAGTCATCGTCGTCATTCCAAAAAAGAATGGGAAGCCTAGGTTGTGCATTGACTACCACAAACTGAATGCTTCCACCATATTCGACCCATTCCCATTGCCTTTCATTGATTCCTTGCTGGATGCAGTAGTGGGGCATGAAACATATTCTTTCCTGGATGGATTTAGTGGGTACAATCAAGTGCAAATGGCCTAGGAAGATAAAGAAAAAAACTACCTTTGTAATATAATGGGGAGCATTCGCCTCCAACGTGATGACATTCGGGCTGAAAAATGCTCCTACTATGTTCTAAAGGATGTTTCAGGAAATATTCCATGAGTATCTGACCACCTTCATGAGGGTGTTTGTGGATGGCTTCAGCATGTTCAAGAAGAAAGAAGAATACATTACACACCTCACAATGTGCTTGGAAAAATGCAAGAAGGCCAGACTGAGCTTAAATCCAGACTAATGTGCCTTTGCTATAACCAATGGATCTGTCTTGGGACACATAGTGTCTGCAAAGAACTGGCGGTGGATTTGGCCAAGGTTGCACTCATTGTGAAGCTGGAACCTCCCAAGAATGCTAAAGAGCTTGCAAGATTTTTGGGGTTAATCAAGTGGCACAGTAGGTTCATGAGGTTCCTAGCTTTTGTGGCATCACCCTTATATAGCCTAACGGTGAAGGATGTAGAATATGTCTGGTCTGGATCATGTCAAGAGGCATTCCGAAATCTGAAGAGGATAATATCAGTCGTGCCAATCCTGCAAGCAGCCCAACTATGACCTAGTGTTCCATGTGTTTGTCGATGCCTCAGATGTGACCATTGGCAGTGCCCTGATGCAAGAAGCACAGGAGGGATGGTATAGACCAGTGTATTATGCAAGTAGGAGAGTGTCCAAACCAAAAAAGAACTACTCCACCATAGAGAAAGAGTCACTGGGAATGATCTAATCTGTCAAGAAGTTTAGGCACTACTTGAGCCATTCCAAAAATGGGGTGTGGACTTCATCGGCCCATTTAAACCAGTTGCTCAAAGGACAAGAAACAAATATATCTTGGTGGCCACTGATTATTGCACAAAATGGTTAGAGTCCAAGGCCCTTGGAGATTATAAGATGTCATCTATAGCAAAGTTTCTTTATGAAACCATAATGACAAGATTCGAATGCCCTATAGAAATAGTCAGTGAAGCGACTCACTTCATCAATGAAGTGATCAAAAAACTAACGGAGCAGCACATGATAATACACAAGAAGTCAATAGTCTACTACCCACAAGCCAATGGGTAAGCAGATTCCACCAACAAGATACTCAAGGGAATCGTGATCAAGACAGTAAATGAGAATAAGAACGATTGGGACACAAAACTGTACTCGACATTATGGGCATTTCAGATAGCTTATAATAATGCAACAGGACTTACACCATTCAATATGGTGTATGGAGGATTAGAAGCAATAATGCCCATGGAGTTCCTGACACAGAGTCTCAAGATAGCAGTGGAGGCCGAAAGGCTCTCTCCGAAAGAATCAGAGATGCACATGATTGAATAGCTCCTAAAACTTAATGAAAGAAGGCTGCACAATGCCTGGACAACAGAAATTGTACAAAAGAGCCTAAGAAGTTTGTAGGTGGACAAGAACACAAGGTTCAGAATCTTTGATGAAGGAGATGTAGTACTGCAGTTTACATCAAGAATGAGACCTCACCCAGAAAAAATGAAGATGAGATGGATGGGCTCATACATTTTGCCTTCTTCCAAGCCATCCTAGTGTTCCTAAAGAAAGAGACATGATGCTGGAGTTTTGAGCCCTTGTTGTCCACATTGTACAAGGAGGTGGACAAACATGCATAATGGCTAGAAAGGATGGGGCTGAAAGAGTTCACGGAGCTGCCATGGGAGGAGCTTCAGGAGAACTATAAAGTAGTGGAGGAGCTAGAGCAACTACAAAAGATAGGTACAATTACACTTTCATCGAGGGAGAAGAGGGCCTTTGATCCCCTCTATGTGGCCAAGGTTTTCAAGCTTCTAGTGGAAAGTGAGGGTGAAATCAAGGCAGCAGCCTCGTGAAGGAATTTGGCCCTCTAGAAGAAAGGGCAAAAGAATTCAAGATCACAGGGATGCCAGATGAGAACCGACATAAGCATATGCACTTTGTGGTAGAGATGATCAATCTCACCCACCACAAGCCATGCTGCATGTCAAGAAAGGCATATGGATTGGTGAAGGCAGCAGAAGCAGGAACAAAAGTGGCCTGGGCGAAGGTCCTATACAGGAACATCAAGGATCAGATTGGCAAGGTCAGTCGCCCGAACACAAAGACAAATTGGCCCTTATATAATTGCATTGTTCAAAATACAAGCAGGCGCTGGGCAAGAGGAAAAGATGAAGACAAAAGAAGCAAGACACAAAATGAGCTTGGAGCATGAGGATGAATCTATTGCAAAGCCCCAGGAAGAGGGAAGCTCATAATAGATGATGTCCAGAAGGAAGAGGGCATTCGAGTTTGGTGAAAAGAAGAAGGGGAAGAATCTATTGCAAAGCCCCAGGAAGAGGGAAGCTCATAATAGATGATGTCTAGAAGGAAGAGGGCATTCGAGTTTGGTGAAAAGAAGAAGGGGAAGAAAGGAAATATGGGAGCAAAGGAAAAGAGCATCAGAGGACTCAAGGAGGACTTTGCCGGAATCGGGAAGTCCATCGTCTTGCAAAAGCTTGAGGAACAGCAGGAGGAAGCCCACTCAACGCAATGCTTGTAGATACAGCAGGAGAGCACTACCCAAGGACCTCTACACCAACCATCCACCTCAAGAAAACACAGGTAGAGCCCTCTAAACCATGTCCTACCATTTTTCGAGAAAGTATTGTAGGATGGGTACAGTGGAGCCTCAATTATTTGTAGAGGTGCATGATGAATGGGGCCAAGGAAATAACTACGCTACAGGCTGAAGTAAGGCAGAAGGAGGCCACCATCTAAGAATTAAGAAGTCAACAAGAACCACTCCAGGAGGAGCTAAGAAGAAGAAGAAGAGAAGCGACCCAGATTGAGGAAATGAAAAGACAGTTAGCAAAACTCCAAAGGGCAGACGAAGAAACAAAATAGGAGATGGCCATATTGAGGGAAGCCATGGTCCAGACAGAACAAACAAATAAGCGGCTACAACAAGAGGTGGACAAGGCTACTGTAAAGCCCAAGCTAGGGCCGAAGGCCAGGTGAACATGAGTAGAGAAGAACATTTAAGGATCATAAGAGAAGTTCAAGCCAGGGCCACAAACAAGGATAAAGTGGAGCTAGTCAAGGCAGAGGCCCAACTGGCTGTGCTGGACATTGAAGATTTTCCTAAGGTTTATGAGCTAGAGACAAATAAAGTGGAGCAATGGGGGAACCATGCAATAGAGGATATAAAGGAGGTGTGGGGGGAATATTTGAGGAAGTTGATAGTGGCCATGCAAGCCCCACACCTATCTACGAGCAAATAGCTCCCCTCCAGACTCAAGATAGGAATCTGGACGAGGGATCCAGAAATCTGGACACTACAAAAGCAGCAAGAACATGCCTGACAGGAGCTATGGGGACTAATGGAGATAGCCAGAAGGGCAGGACACAACAAAGGAAAGACCACTATAGAAAAAGAGTTGCAGGCAAAGATTAAGCAGTTAGAAAAAAAGATAGAGGCTAGAAGAAGCAATTCACGCTTTTGAAAGAGAGTAGCAAGAAACTGGCTAAGCACTCCGAGGGAAAAGGGAAGGAACTGGTAATCTACAAAGGGACATCAATGGACATAATCCCCAATAGCGAGCTACCAGAGCATGCTTGGGTAGTAGCAACTCTAAAAGGCTAGAAGAAAGGGCCAATGATGAGGCTACCCTGAGGGCCCAGATTGAAGAGTACAAAGGATTAGTGGAAGAATACAAAGATAATATGGGGAGATGATCAAAGCCCTAAAGAAGGAGGCAGGAATAGCTAGAACCTAGGTCCCAAGAGCACAAGGGGACAAAGTGATGTTTAATGAGCTTAACATTGCTCTAACAGCTCATGCCAATTTAAAAAGAGACAGAAACGTATGGATGCTATGAGAAAAGCTCATGCCACCACAGAAGTGCAGAACAAAGAAAAAATGATCAAAGACTTCCAAGAGTGGGCGAAAAGAGAGAATGCAAAAAAGGAAGAAATGCAGCAAAGTCTCTGGGAAGAGAGGAAGCAAGGAAGCATGGAGTTTTCCAAGGAGATGGCTCTCAAACACATGAGGAGTTTGATCCAGGTTGCTAAACAAGCGGGAGCAATGCAACCATCCAACTGGAATGAGATTGCACATTTTATGAACTAGTTGGATGAAAAGGTGGAGAATCCGGATTTCGGAAATAAAGTTTTGAATTTTCAAAGGATGGAAGCAGCCACCAGGAGGACAATAACAGGAAACCATGTGGGCTGCTAATGCAGTGTCCACCATGATCGCCAGGTGTTGGGGGTCATCCACCACCAGCCTTGCTGCCTTGTGTATCCATTGAGTAACTACTTTCTTGTAACAACCTTATAACCAAATCTTGCCAACATGTAGTACCCGAGATTATGAAAAAGGAAAAAGAAAAACTATCAGGTTGATAGAGGGAGTAGGGAGTATCAACTGTGAACTAGTCCATTATACTTTAAGTCTTGACTCTGAGATACATGGATTATTGGTGTAGTTCTTCATTCTCTATATTGTGCAATTCTATTTGACTCTCAATTTGTGTCAATGCTTTCTGTTTTGAACATGTCTTTTTTACTTGTGTCTGATTCCACAATCAATCCTCTCTAGAAGTGACTCCCATCCAGAGACAAGATTAGGAGCCACATTAAGGATCTCGTTAGATGCAGGAACTAACCATTGCACTATTGCAGCTAACTCCCTTAGCCTAGGCAGATCAGTAGCACAATGCGCTAGCTTTGGCTTATTGTGTTGGGCAAAGTTGCATTAGTTGCATCTCCTCCGGAGCCGACTAGGTGGTCTAGAATCACACAAGTGCCGGTCTCGATAGGACACCAACAACAAGTCTCTTTTCCCTTAATATGGCTATTTCAAGCTGTGTGATTGGTAAAGGAGAATAAGATGTGGATAAGGTTGTGAAGAAAGATGTGTTAAAAAGCAACAAAACAAGCATTTGCATCAATACTTGCATAGTGAGAGCTCCATAACCACAATCATTTGTTGCATTTTCAAAAATATTAAAAAATCAAAAAATAGAAAGCCATTGATTCCATTGATTGATGTCATTTGTATATTCATGTTGATAATAAGGGAACAAACTAGAAAATATGAACTAGAAATATTAAGATTTGCACCCTTAACCAATGATTTTTTGTCGATACTTGTGGAATCACGTTGTCGGTGATTATGTAGTCTACATTTTCTAGGATTACGCATTAAATGCACCTTATCTCTGACAAATTGCATCTTATCTCTAAAAAATTAAGATTTACACCCTTAATCAGTGATTTTTTGTCGATACCTATGGAATCACATTGTCGGTGATTCTTAGTCTACATCTATTCCGCAGTTTCTAGGATTATGCATTAAATACACCTTATCTCTGACAAATTCCATCTTATCCAAATGTGATCACATATATAACAAACCATGGTCCATGACTATCAATCATGCCCGTGTGATGATTGCCATATCATAAATCACGGCTCGTGATTGATATCACGATTATGAGACTGACACATCACCAATCATGACATGATTGCCATGTCATGAATCACACTTAAGAATCATTCCCATGATCATCGATCATGCTGCAATTACCATGTCACCAATCATAGTGATAGAGCTTGACCATTTCATAAGATAGACATCTGAAACAGTTCCTAAAGGTATCAAGAAACTCATTTGAATAATCCTCGAAGATGAAGTCCATTGCTGTGATTCTATAGAGGATTATGGCCATGATTCTCAACTATATAAAATCACGTTAAGTGATATCTTCAGAATTAACATGAGAAGTTCTCAAGGACATTCCTAAGGGCTTTATGATACTAGGGGAAGTTGTGAGCAGTTGATAATAACTTACAATTTTGACATGATTTCTATCGTGAACATCCGTGATTTCTAATCCCGTGATTGTATAGACATCTGTCCTGATCCAAAACCTGTCATCTACATATCTGATAATTCCAAGTGTGTACAAATCTAAAATTTTGGTCAATTAAAACCATTTCATGCGAAGACTTGTTTTAGTGACATCGCCCCTAATGATAGTGTATCTAACCAACCAAAATCCTCCTACGAGAGAAGCTTAGGGTCAACTTGCATGATTATCACACAAAGAAGTACGTTTGCCTTACATAGGCTGAATTCTTTTGAATCATCAAGTACTGAGGAATCCATGGAGAATCCTCTTAGGAGAAAGTTGCAGGGAAGAAGGGTACTTCTCCAACATTATTTGGAGGGTTCATGGGCTTGTTGGCTCGAGGAATCCTAGGACATGAACATGAGCTTGAAAGGGAGTCTCTACAGGTTTCCAAGGGGCAACCATCAAGCTCAGATTGAGAAGTGAGCACTGAAAGACCTAGAAGTACAGGGTGGCAACTAAGGGAGGAGCCATTGTCTCGCCAAGGATGTGTAAACCACCTCAACCTGCGGTACAGTATACTCCAAGAATATGAAGGGATCCTATAAGTGCTCAAAGAATGGGTGTACCCATAAATCAACATTTATATCCCCGACGAGAGTTGGTATGGTGCTCAACATGTTGGTAAAATTACACAAGCACTGAGTGTCCTCAGTTGAGGCCTCACCCCCATTGATGTATTGTGCACATTGAATGCAACTTGGGAACCATGATACGAGTATGTGTAGGTACCCATGTCTAACACAACAACTACAAGTACCTCAATTGCCTTCTACACACAGCAACAACTAGCTTTACCTTCACCACTTGGGCAAGGGCTTGCACTAGGAGCAAATCTATCAAACATGCAAAACCAAATGAAGGAATGCATAGAGTACCCAAAGTACCTATATTGCCGCCTGTTCTACCACCACAACAACCACCACCTCGCATAATGCGAGTTAATCAAATGATCATTTCAAAGGAAGGAGAATTTGCATGGGAGCCTTGGCCAACCATGAAGGAGAATATGCATGGGAGCCTCGTCCAACCATGGAGGAGATAGATGACAATTGGGAGGTAATACTACCAGAGTATTTTCTAATGCAAGGGAATATGCTAGTGCCAGTGTTCCAAGCTGTAGTGTAATGGAAGGGCCGGGAGATTAATGCCACAGTAAGGAGGGCCCCATTTTGCAATGCCACCACTACCAAAAGGACCTCACTGAGAGGTTGAGTGTCCTCATAAGATCAATGTAACAACAAACACAAAATACTCAAGTCAACACACACCCTGTATTGAGTTATGTAAAGTGCAAAATTGACCATCTAATCAAGGACAGGCATGTGATGAATTAAAGAGGGAATAAGCCATTGTACCTATCTTGAGACCACCAAATTGGGATTTCATGCTCCATGTGCATATTGAGGCATCAAACTTCACAATCGGGTGTCTTCTAGCATAGCTAGGGGAGCATAAAATAGATTACCCAATCTTTTTTTCAAATCGACAGCTCAATGAAGTTGAGATAAATTATACCACAATTGAGAGTGAAAGACTGGCCATGGTGTATACATAGTGAAAAAGTATAGACACTACTTATTGGCTAATAAGTTCACTTTCTTTGTGGATCATCAAGCTTTGTTATATCTTATCGGTAACAAACCTTGCATGACTGGGAAAATTACTCACTAGTTATTGCTATTAATGGAGTTCAACCTTACTATCATAGTAAGGAAAGGTTCAAAACATGTACTAACAAAGCACATCTCAAGAATACATAATGGAGAAGCTACCACTGCTGGTGTGGATGACGGACTACAAGATGCTTCTCTATTCAAATTAGATCTGGTACTGGAATGGAGTGAAAAAAGCTATGAGTATCTTGCTTATGGTTTTCCACAGGACAAGCCATTAAATAAGGATAGGATGTGATGACTTACTAAGTTAGCTGCATCTTATAAGTTATAGCTCATCAACTCTATAAGCTAGGCAACGATCATGTGTTGTGAGACATGAGTTAGGGAGGATGAGTTCTTGACCATTTTAGAAGAGGCTCATAGTGGAATGGACGGTGAACATTTTGCGAGCAAAGTAACAGCAACAAGGAAGATCTTGTAAGCTAAGCTATCATGGCCAACTACATTTGGTGATGCCATGGAGCCATTGAATTCATCAAACACTATGATGGATATCAATACTTTAACATTCTCACAGACAAGATAGAATGCCTTTGGTTCCAATCATCGTGTAACAACCTTTTGAGAAATGGATAATAGACTTCGTTGGACCCATTAGTCCAGGTACACGACAAACGTAACCCGATATATAATTATGGCTACTGACTATTCACAAAGTGGATAGAAGCAAAAGCTACTTAAAATATAGATGCTCGTACAATTGCTAAATTTTTATACGAGCATATCATATCCAGATTTGGGTGTTGCGTAGATCTAGTCAGCCAATGATAAGGGCTCCCATTTTATTAACGAGATCATTAAACATCTATTGATAGGATTTATGGTGGTACACCGTAAATCATCAACATACTACCCTCAAGCTAATGGGCAGGCAAAAAGTACTAATAAAGTCCTTTGTGGTATACTGACCAAGACTATGGAAGGTAGCCGAAATGATTGGGAGCATAAGCTAACAGCCAAAATGTGGGCCTATAGGACCTCCTATAAGGTAGTTATAAGACAAACTCCTTTTTGGCTCACCTACAAAATTGAGGTAGTGATGCCTATGGAATATTTGTTGGTGCCCACTTGAGGATGGCCATGAAAGAACGTCTAAGGGAGAATGCTCTACTTGAAAGGTTGGTCGAATTAAAAAAGATTTATGAAACTAGAGTAATTCCTCTACATGGCATGATAGTAGAAAAGCTCACACACAAATGGTGGTTTGACCACAACCTAAAATCTAAAGAGCTATAGGAAGGAGACCTAGTACTTATGTACAGGGTCAGCTCTTCCACTTCCAAGAGGAAAAAATTGAAATATCAAGGGTTAGGACCATTCTTAGAGTTACAGAGTTCACCCCCTAGGGTGCACCTTGCATTATTACCATTGATGGAATTGGGATGTAGGGCTACATAAATGGTTGCAAACTTAAGAGATACTATGGACCCTTAACCCAGGACATGTTAAAACAACCACGCAAAAAGAAACAAGAAAAGTTGTGACAAGATAAACTCAAGAAAGAAGAAAAAGAAGAGGAGATTCACCACCAAGATTCTACAGAATCACATCACACCACTTCTTCCCTTAATCATCCTAGAAGGCTAAAATCAATCCCAAAGTGCATCATGACCTAGTCTAAACCTTAACATGGTCAGACCCTCATAGTCTTGAAACCGTGATTCTAGTGGAATCATGATCATGACTCTCGCACCTATAGAATCATGCCATAAAAATTGGGCTAAAATTTATCTTTTTTGAGCCCTAGGGATGTCATATTCCTGGTATAGAAGAAATCTTTTTTTAGCACTTTCACCTAACATGATTATATCGTCATCACACGGCCATAATGAACGACATGATCATGCTAACCATTTCTGTGAGCACAACCATGAATGATGCCAACCATTGACATGATCATAGCATGATTCCTAAGACAAATTAGCTAGTGCCATGTGTTGCATGCATTAACCTCTAGCCATTGTGTGATCCCCTTGACTATAAATAGGCAATTTTTTCTATTCATTCCACTGCTTTCTATCTTTTTTCAAATTCTTCTTCAAGCTGTTTATGCCTACACCTGCATTGCATGCTATTACCTCCATGCATCATGTACTTCGACACACCTATCATCTCATAGGTATGATTCATGGCCCCATCTTCGTATATTTTTTGTGCTTGTTTTGAATCCTTAAACATTGGTAAGATTCCTTAATCAAAACGGGTAGGTATCCTCATCCACCTCCATGTTTGTATTCTAAATCTTCCAAACTTTCTTTTTTACAACCCCACACACACACCAATGCATGTCTATTCATCACTCTCTCCACTCCCCACCAACTCTTATTTAACATGTCCATCCCACCGTGAGTGTGCAATCAGCATAATCACGGTCTGCGATGCCAGGACTACATAATCTCATCATCGCACACATCTCATAACTATTCACTCTCTCCACTCCCCACACCAACTCTTATTAAACATGTCCATCCCACCGTGAGTGTGCAATCTGCATAATCATGGTCTGTGATGCCAGGAGTACATAATCTCATCATCACACACATCTCATAATAACTAAAAATTAACCCCTCTATAACAATATTCGAGTTGCCAATTGCACTAATCCATGGTCAAGATCAAATGCGAGAAATCATGATTCTATAGTCATCAATGAAATCAAGGCACATGATTAACACATCACCATTCTTGGTGCCATGTCACCAATCACGCCAAAAGAATCATGGTGACATGTCACCATTCATTCATGGCATGTCACCAATCATGCCAAAAGGAATCACAGTGACACTCCCATTCACAGTGCCACATCACCACACACAAAAAATAAACAAATAATTAAAAATCATGGTGCCCTATCACCAATCATGCTACCCAATCACGATGTGATTACCATGTCGTCTCTGCACAATTACATCATTTAATTCTTCATGCCCACACCCCACTCTCTTCACCATCATCGAGCCTTCTCATGTGTACTAATACTCTTAATGATGATGAAAATATTGAGTGTTGTCACGCAGTGATTCTACAATCTGCTGAATCACGGCCGGAGTGGCTGGGAAAAGTGAGAGATGCATTTCATGCTAAAATCCTCACACAGCTCTATGCTAGCACATACTTTTAACATTTAACATCTAACAAGAAACCATGTAATCCTACCAGTCTGTAGACTAATAAAACTCTAATAAAACTTCTATGTTTCAATATCATGGCAGGCAAGGAGACCCAACCAGATCCATTCAAGGAACCATGATCACCAACTTCCTCGAGCAGTGAGGACCAAACTCCTAAGAAGAGGTCCAAGGGGAAAGCCAAGCAGGTACATCAGAAAGGAAGCTACCTCAAACCCCTAATGGATCAGTGTCATGGCATAATCCTAAACCACACAGAGACACTGGACAACAAGAAGGTGTATCTCCAATATCATTTCCCCACCTGCATGTAGTTGGTGAACAATACAGAAGTCAAGGAAAAGCTAGAGCAGACAAGGATTGGAAAATTGGTTGAGGCTATCCACCACCAATGCTGAGTGAACACAAGATTATGTGCAAAGTTTCTTGCTTCTTACCCAGTAGGGCATAAAAAGGGAGATAGTTATAGGAGAAAATGGGTCCAAGAAGTCAGTTTTGATCACGGAGAAGCTTATTCGAAATGCACTCCACCTACCTGTCTTGGACCACAAGGCCCACTCCCTTTAACAAAAAGCTAGATTTTTTGTACATTTTCCCACACCAACAAAGGTTAACAACAATGGAGCGGTGTTCACCACCTTAAAAGGGATCCCAAGCTAGAGAAGGCCTATAGGGTTACCTCCGTGAAGATCATGCAAGTGAAGCCAACTGATAGGCATAACTGCATGGATATGCACAAAGTATATTGTCATAGATTGCCTAGACCGGGGTGAATAGGATGATTGGGACAACATGCTTTATCAGGAGTTCACCCACTACCTCACCAAGCTTGGAAACAAGGTGGTGACCTATACCTCCTCACACAAATTCTTAGCCATCCCATTGCCAAAAGATCTACCTCTGTAGAACCCAAAGTGGTCCCCATGGAATAGGACATGTTACAACAAAAAGAGCTGGCTAAGTGGTCCTCAAAGATACATGGAGGTTGGTGGTGCAAATTGGTATAAGCTCTCTAGAGAAGCCTCGAAAGAAAAGAGTCAAGAAGACACCTCATCAGCCCCATTTTGCTTCCCCAACCACATTTGCTCATGTTGAAGGCCATGAGAGCACCACGGAGGAAGCCCCAAGCCCCCCACTATCTTCTCTAATCTAAAAAATGGCTATTTTTGAGGTGCACCAAGAGGTCACTAGGCCAAGCTTGCCACTCCAAGAGACTGCCCTAATAGGTGAATCCCAAAGCCAACCACTCATCATATCTCTCCCACACCACCAACAAATCCCCTTTGTTCCCTCACCTCATGAGTCGACGGACCCAATCAAGTTGGAGGATTTGATTGCAAGAGTCTAGACCTGCGCCTCTCTCAAGCCCTCCTCTTCTAAAAATCACGCAAGAGAGAGCATTCATGTTAGCTCTGGGGAGGACGTGGACACTACAGCCAAGTGACAGAAGAGGGAGGCCTCCCAAAGTGAAGAAGCGATCTACAAGCCCCTATGTAGTTGCTGCTAAGCAAGACATGGATGCCACAGCCAGGTGGATGGTAGTTCACATGAGTTAGAAAAGGGCATTTTACATTGCTTAAAGCCAAAGTACATACAAGTGGAAGAGTATCTGAAAGCAAGGGGAGTGGCAGGACTATGAAATAGAGGCCTATGTATCCGACCTCAATATCCTTTCCACACAGATGTTGGAGCACATTTTTTCATTTTTGGAAATTGCCTATTGAAACGACATGCATGTGTCACTACAAAGCTAAATGCGCAACTAAGGGTGGAAATGGATCAACTAACAAAGGAGGTGGAGGAAAAGCAAAAGGGAATAATAGAAACCAACAGCACCCTCACTCAATAGGTACAAGAGCTTCTCCAACTGCTGGACTCCCGAAAGTAGGAGGGCATAGAAGAAAAGGCCCAAACCATGCAAATGTAACAACTTCAAGTGGAAAGTCTCATGAAAAATCATAAAGCAAAAATGGGGGACCTGCAGGCTAAGGCGCAACACCAAGTGTTGTGGATCTTTAGACCAAGCTCTCCAACACCAATGATTATCACAAAACCCCTAGAGCACCGTTTAGAAGAAAAAGACAGCGAGCTAAAGGCTACAAAAGCTAGGCTAAAAGCACAACTGGGGGAATCAAAATTTAAATTAAACTAGGCCATAGAGATCTATGAGATTATCTACACCAATTATGGCATACAAGTTAAGGCACAATGCAAGATTTGTAAAAAACCGAATGCGTGACTCTACTAGCTAGCCACCAACAATAAGTCATCTCTCGTCTCAATGAGTAGATCATGGATGCCCACTCAGTGACAGTGGGTTTTCAAGAAGAACTGGGAGTAATACAAAAAGAAAAGGATGACATACTTCTCCAGAATCTCCAACTCTAAGATGCTCACCATCAAAGGTAAGTAGAAATAGCCCATGCCTTGCAAGCTCAGGAAACATAGATTATTACCTTCCAATATTAGCTATGGTCCCACGAAGGGAACCCATCATGCCCAAAGAATATGATATGTACAGGGCAGCCCCTCTAGCTAACCTTCTAATGGCCCCTCATCAAAATTTCTCTCTCTTTTTTGCTTCAATAACACTCTATTTATGCCAATACAGTATTAACCTAAGTGAGAAACTAACCTAGGGGCATTTAGTTCTTATACAACAGAATACTACTCACTATACCGACCCAACCATTATTATGTTGTGTTCATGGGGGCCCTTGAACGCAACAAGGGTCAATCTATGTATATCTACCCTTTACACCCCATTGTACGGCGTAACTTCCGATCATGGTGTTGGGTACTAATTAACTCTACTAGCTTTAGCAAGGGGGAGGAGCCTATTAAACTACTGAAACCATCTATCTCCAATTATTTTATCACTCCCCTTCCTAAAATTTAGGAAAGTCTAAATTGGATGCTAACACATGGCTGGGTAGAAGCTTAGGACACCCACCAACACCTTCTTTTACATAACAGTAAACTATATCACCCCTTATGGTATTCTTCAACCTTTTGATCTTATTTGTGCACACTTACAAAATTTATTAACATTAGTCAATGACTTTGAACAAGTGCACATTGAGTATCCCTCATTCCTTGAGGAAAAAGATTTGCATACATTACATGATTTATTTATCACAAAGAAACCACCACCACCTTCCGCGACGGTGGGGATAAGGATAAACAAGATGATGAAGAGGGTAACACCTATCTGCTAGTGTTTAGTCTTATAACCGCTTACTTATCTACTATTAATGATGATAACAAAAATAAAGATGACACTAACCCTCCATTAACTGAGAGAGATTATCCAAATTTTGCCTTTGATTTTCCCACTAACACTCTCACCCTCAAGGAACCCCTAAACAACTAGCCAAAGTCTGAGGCAATGCTATGCAACATGAACCAAGATGTTACGAGTTCAACTGTTGACACCCTCCTTGATCTCCCAGCTCCGGAGTATGAGCATATCATAATGAGCAAGAATCCACTTTTGAAACCTCATCTAATGTGGCAAGCTCTCATCCAGATATCTCCGTTCGACCCCACCACTCAAATCCAAGCCAAAGCGTCTACCAAGGCTCCAACCATCAAATGTACCATACCCTTTAGTGGGTGACAGGCTAGATCCAAAAGAGCTGGGGCACATAGAGTAGCAAGAGTACTTCTAGCCCAATGTGGCTAAAGGCTCTAGGCTTTCCAACCCATGGTGGTTGTTGGACTTGCTTGAAATATGAGTAATCACCTTCATGATCACCCACGCCTACAAGCAATGTGGCGGCGGGAGCATACAGTTGAGTCACGTAGTGGCTATAAAGAAATATAGATGGATGCTAATGTGTCCAAGTTATGATTGCCAACTTTGGTCCAGCCAATGCCCTTCCTTGCCAAAGAATATGTAGATATATTCATGGCATCTATAAGGCATCTACATGTGGACCCCCTTTACATGACCCCCTATACATGCCAATCAAAGAATATGTAGATATATTCATGGCATCTATAAGGCATCTACATGTGGACCCCCTATACATGCCAACCAAATGAAGGTTCATGGCCAGGGAGTTCCATGAAAGGCGTTCTCAAGACTCCTACTTCATTTATAATTTTCCTTACTTTGAGCACAACTCCTTTGATTCATTGAACCAACGGTGATAATTCATGCTTACGAGTGTCCATGCATGGCAAACAATTCATAGCTTACGACTATCCACGCATGGCAAACATTTCAAATCTTGCCATCATAGCTATTGTCAGGTTTTCAAACTCATCATCCTTCTCATTTACATTCAGGATGATTATGTCCATAGCAAAAATAGGGAAGGCATACGTTTTGTTCTCAAAAACAAAGGGTCCTCAAACAGTGGCATTATGTATTATTATCATCACCTCTGATGCCTTCCCTCTTAAATGCATACAACTTTTAAGGACATGATTGACACAAATTTTTGGAGATCACTCTACTTGTGGCGCACACACTGTGTCCTCCAGATAAGAAAAAGCCGCAACAAAGAATATCTTGGTGGCCAGCAAGCCTTGCGATAGTAGATTTTGAGGATGAAGATCTGGATCAGGTTGGTTAACCCCATTTTTGGTTAACTTAGCACCTCTCCATTAATATGAGAGACAACACAATAAGTGTCATGAAATGACACTCTAAACATTGTAATTATGAGAATAACTCGTTATGCTACAAAAACTATGTAACTTGTAAACATCTTTTATTAAGTTTTAGGCACCCAAGTGTGAATAAGGACCAATTGTATAAATAACATTATTCTCATAATGCAAGACGCAACCCCCTTCTCATCTTCTTCAGCCGAAGTCAAGTCCTTAGCAATGAATACGGGTCTGGCTTCCTCCCCTGGTCCCGCAATATCAACTTCCTTGACTTCTGCTAGGCCATCGTATGATGTGGATAGCCCATCCTCTCCTTAACCCTTGTTGTCATCAATCAAACCACTTTCCATTTATCACAATAGTGTAGGCTTTGAAGTGGCCGGGTACTAAGAGCAAGACTGGTTTACCCTCATTTTCACTTTTTGTTTTATCCATGATCTTTCTAGCATCATGTTCAGCTTCTGCCTCAGCTTCTGCCAAAGCTTTGTTCCATTTTCGATGCCCAGCTTTCGTAAGCTTAGGGGTTTCTGGAACTTGAAGGGTGACTCTCTCCTTATGTTTTCCTTCCAATGATATCTTACTCAATTCCTCATCCCAATCCTTGGAAAACTCATCGTGTACCTTAGTGGCCTCAAGGCATCCGTGGGTTTTCTTCATAATAATAGGGCATTTTGTCAGGCAATATATCGTTTCTATTTTCATCATCTTCTGAGGTGTTGATGTTGGTACGGCCTTGTTATGGTCCCTTCTATGCTAGAGGTCTCCTCTTCCTGATGCTTCATCAATGGTTTGCCAATTAACCATACAGACAGAGGTCATAGGGACAGTTCTAGATTCCACATGCTAGATCCCCCTGGGTTACATCACATCAATGGTAGCTAGCACATGCATCAATGGTACCTAGCACATGCATCCAGTTTTCACTGAAGTCTGGAGGAGGAAGTGATGCTTACATTTTCGTTTCCTCTTCTTCCTTGGAATTTTCCACCGTGGGGCTGGTTTATTTGTACAGATAGGGTCCATTCCGTTGAGACTGATTGAATCATTGCCGACAATTGCCCTTCCATGTTCTCAGATCTATCTTTAAAATTTGTGAATCCCTATGCACATGCACGTGATCTAATGCCCAATCATGCACCAATTTAGATTCCCTCATGAAGGGTCTCCCCAATATTAAGTCATATGAGTCAGGTTGGCACAAGAAGTCCATTACCACAAATGTATGATGGTAGCAAAACGTACATAGTTTGAGTTTCACATTCTCCAAAAGTCCAATAGGCCTTGAAGATGTTCCATTAGCCATTTTAACGATTAGATCTGCCTTTTTTAGATTAGGTTTTTCCTAGTTCTCCCAACGTTTTGTGATGATGCTAACCCCCACCCCACCATCCAGGATAGCCAGCGCCTGCTGATACCCGCTATGATGAATCGGGATTGTAGCATTTGTGTCGTCGCTTTCGTAATAACATCCCAATTGATTAACTGCCATCTCAACGACTCAAGTTTTCCTTATGTGTCTTAGGGTTCTTTCTGCTGGAGGTGGCAGAATCTCCTCTATAGTATCGGCTGGCTTTAGTCCCGCCTTCTACCTATTCCTTTATGTCTGTCCATAGGGTTGGTGAAAAGACTCTCTATGTCTTAGGGTTCTTTCTGCTAGAGGTGGCAGAATCTCCTCTATAGTATCGGCTGGCTTTAGTCCCGCCTTCTACCTATTCCTTTATGTCTGTCCATAGGGTTGGTGAATTGCGTAACAGTTACCCTGATGGCATTTGTACAGGTATGGACAGTACAACTGCAAGACTCTCTATGTCTTTGGGTTCTCTAGAGATTGAGGGTTCTCCCGAGGTGTGTGTCGCATTCATCCATAGGGAAGGAATGGATGGACTCTCTATGTCTTTGGGTTCTCTAGAGATTGAGGGTTCTCCCGAGGTGTGTGTCGCATTCATCCATAGGGAAGGAATGGATGGACTCACCCAACACATTTTCCTCAAACATTCTAGACATTGTGTTTCTCTTAAGATCCCTCTTCTATTTCTTTTGGAATTGGAGTAGGTACGTCCAATTCCCTTTCCCTTGTTGGCTTGTTTTGTGGATACATTGTATCCCTAACCCGATTAGCCCTTAGCTTTGGCTTCATGAAGCCATTGGCATTCTTCTACTAAGGCCCTGGCATCTTCAAGCTTTCTTATCTCCTCATCGGCATTGGGGTACTCATTGACTCCTTTAGGAGTTAATGGTCGCTCCCTTTGCTCCTCTAGGTCCGCCGACCCTTTGTGGTTGATCCTTTGATCCCCCTCTTAATCTCCATTGGGTGGATCCGGTGTTGATCGTATCTTCTTCGAATCCATCTTGGATTGTGACCCTTGTGTCACCCTTACCCACTTTTTTCACTCTTCTCCCCTGCGGCCAGTCCTAGAAATAGTCGCATCTGCTTGGTTCTTTCCCTTGTCTCCTAATTGGGCTTGGGCTCATGTCAAAACATTAAGTGGTGTGATATTTACAGGCTGCACACTAATGGTTCGGACGGTGGCCTAATTCAAAGTGGAAGCCGAACCACTTGCGCGATATGGATAATCCTTGATCAAATGATCAATACCACATTTAGTACAAGTAAGTACTGGCATGTCATTGGGCAAAGCAGTCACTTGTTGGGGTTCATGCAATATGGACCATATTCTCGTTTGGGCACTCAGCGATTCGATGCGGCCCTCCATAACCAAAACATTGTAGCAGTCCTCTCCTTATGTTTGAGTTCATGTCCTTACCCTTCCACTGTATTGTGGTTTGAAACACAGGCACTGGCGTGTTATTCTGTAGGACATAGAATTCTGGTGTGACCTCCGTAGCTTCTTCATAGTACTCTTTGCTAAGTTCTACTTCACGCACCATATTAATATCTTTCGAGGGCTATTTAATCAATACTTGGTTGATTTTAGCCTATGGTGGTTGTGGTGGTGGTAGAGGTGAAGTGTTCCCAGTACCCAGAACATCCCCCTAGATAAATAAGAAGAGTTGGGTTGTCCTGCCAGCTGTAGTGATTTTTCCAGGTGGTGCTGGTAAAGCCAATGGATCTCTAGGTGCTAGTACCTATGCAACAGTTTGGAATCTTGGATATCTGCACATTGAAGTGTCATGATTCCCTAATTTTACACAGTGTGCACAATAGAGTAATGCCCTTGCTCTTAATTGTGGACATTCAGTGGTAGTGTGATTCAATCTGCACATAGAGCACCACACCAATTCCCTGCGAGGGTAAAGATGGTTATGCCCATGCCCAGATATTTCTCTTCCCTCCTTTACCTTCAATTTCTCTAGTATTGCGTTTTACGGAGCTCGTCCACAATCATGTTTTCGACTTGCTTGCTCCGAGTTCCAATTTCTTGGTGACTCGAGACATGAGAAGTCGTTGTTGTTGAAGATATTTTGACATCTTCTGATTGCAGCAATTCTAGCATATTGTCTTCATATTCAATTGCTAGTTTGCAACAACATGCATCAAGAGTGGTTGGTTGGGCTAGTACCAGATAATCATGCATCTTGTGGTCTCTAACCCCTCTCCGAAAGCAAGGCAATAACTGATCGTCGTTAGTTAACCTCTCCCGTAGTTTGCACCTTGAATTTAAGTACTTCAGTCGAGACACATAGTCTCTCATCGACACTATTTCCTTTTGTTTGATATTGTGCACTTGTGCCACAGGGCTCCATCCATCCACCACTTCTGGCAAAGCTGGGCATAAACACATTCTTGAGTCGTGCTTATCCTTAGGTTTGAGGGTTCGGAACCACTAGTGCACTTTCCCTTCCAGGGTTAGTGAGAAAGCATGAATCATTGTCACATCACTGACAGGTCCGCAAGTTTTGCATGTGGATTAAAAAATCTCTACATGTTGGATAGGATCTCCATCCCTAGAGAATTTTTGGATGAGTTTGGAAATGATGTGTGGCTTCATCTGGGAGGGTTGGGATTCTAGAGTAGTGCCTAGTTCCCTGACCACTCCTCGGCCCCCATGTCTGCATCCATATTCAATAGATCCATCCTTGTCGTTGCATTAAGGTCAATGGTTGGATCCACCCTTGGTCTTAGAGGAACTATCCCCCCTCCTAGGCCTCATCCTCTTCCTATATTAGCTTTCTAGGTATCTCATGGGATGGTCCTACCACTGCACCTTAGTGTGACTCATCATTAGTTACCTTTACAGAATTAAATGTTCCATGTCCTTAGGAACGTAGGATGATTGATCATATACTCAATATCGTTTTTGGTGTACAGATGGTCCTCCACTTCACCCGTGGATCTTGCTAGAATATCCCCTTCTTTTAGAGTTACAAACCCTTCCTTAGCTCTGGGCTCCTCATTTATGGGTTCTAAGTTTGGAGTTTCTCCCTCACTTCTTCCCATGACTAATTTCAGTTCCTTACCCCGTGATTGGAGTAGGTTTAAACGTCCCATCTCCTTTTGTTCAGCTCTCACCCTTCGAGTATCGAGCTCTTGTTTCCTTAAGCTCAACTTTCGTAGGTGTTGTTCTACCTCACTCCTTTTTAGATCTAACTCTACTTCCTCTGAGGTGGGAAAGAATACTTGACCCGTCCTGGTGGCCGCACTTTCCATGTGCCATCTCATTCGGGGGTGCCGGTGTTCAACAGCCTTGAATTTGACATTTGGATAGGCACTTCTTGCCTTGGCCCAAGTCCAGTGCTAGTTGACGAACCCATGCCTGTAGATTGCATTTCTTTATCTCATGACTGGGTTGGAGACCAAAATATCCCCGGGAAATATCAATGATACCACTGGATCTGGTTTGGGAGGGTAGTCTCTCCTCTTCCCCAAACCCAGAGTACCTAAGCCCTTCTGCCATGGACTCTTCACTACTAGTTTCATTGATGGTCATGTTCCTTAAGACACTCAAGTGAGTGCTTATTACTGAGTGACCTAAACCCACACTTTTTTGATAGGAAGATATTGGGTGATTCGATGCACTATCGTCAGGTGTAAGATCGTCTCCAATGAGCTTTCCACAGCTTAAGTGCATGTATGTATGATTTGATAAGCTACTTTGATGACCCAATTTAGTTTTGATCACATTCTATTGATCTGTTTCTAAGGCCGTGAGTTTGCAAATAACACTTCACGATGTGAAGTGTTAGAAAACAGTTCATGTCGTGAACGTTTTTCTGCACTTTCATATGTCCAAAACTTTTGCTCTTAGGGTCAGAATTCATTGTCCTTGTTGTAGGTGTCACTCCTTTCTAGACCTTCGTAGCCTTAATCTAACTATACCAAACTCGTGCGTTGGATTGGACTAAACTGTGAGTCTGCAAGAACAAGTTCACATCATGAAAAATAATGGGTTCACGCCGTGAAAGGTCTTCTAAAATGGTTCACGTCGGGAACAAAAAATGGGTCACGCTATGAGGAGTTCTGAAATAGTTCACATCGTGACGTGAACAAATTTCTACACCTTCACGATTCTTAATTTTGTCAAATCTCGTAGCGTCAGAGGTGTCAGGATAACGTTACCTATTTTTGGCAAGGTAATCCCATGATTTGCGACGTTAATCGCAGCGCTGATGTCAGGAGTGGTTCGCAGCATGAAGTTGCAGAAAATGGTTCACGGTGTGAACGTTTTCTTGCAGTTTCATGTGGAAACTTCCCGCGTCGACTCTTATGATTTTGGGTGCAAAATACTTATCCAACCATTCCCAAAATACTTATCCAACCATTCCCAAAATGATTGTGCCATATCTAAGGAGTGGAATACAAGTTCAAGGCACAGTCAATGGCTCCTTATTTTTTAGATTTTTATGGATTTTCAGAAAAGAAGAAAAATAGAACACCAATTGCTCATTCACGTTGATGCTTCTAATGATGCAAATATCAAAATTAACTAGAAAAAATAGTGAAGCTCTATTCTAAGACCACTCCACCACACATATACACAACAAACACAACCGATTTCTCACGATTTTTTACTTCTACACAATCCTTATCCATCCATTTCCTACATAATGCACTACCAGAATGTAAAGGGAATCATGAATCTTATGCAAAGGGAGCTAAAACTCCAAGAGGAAAGAAGAAACGAAGGTGTTTCCCCGGCAACGGCACCAAAAATGTTATGGGCTACCACACCTCCAAGAGGAAACTCAATGCATTCACCTAAAGGATGAGCAATAGATAACAACCATCGTAGGGCACTTACCAATGCTTCGAACTTGAGTCCCTTGAGGCCTCCAAGCTCACTTGTTAAGCTCCACTTCCATGCTATCACCGTAGAGTCACTCACACTATCGTATAAGGCAATCACTCTCTCTCACTCTCCCACACAAGCATGAATCATACAAGCATAGAAGAGGCACAATGCTAGAATGCTCTCTCTCTCAATCTCTCTCAAGACACAAAGAAGAGCTCTCTATAGCACAAAGAAGAGCTCTCTCAATCTCTCTCAAGACACAAAGAAGAGCTCTCTATAGCACAAAGGGGGATTGTGTCTTTGGCCCTTATTCACACTTGGGCACCCAAAACTTACTTAACTAGGCCTTGGGTAGCCAATATCTCATAATGTACAACTTTTATAGTGCCTTTTCTTGACACTTATTAATGTTCTCAATTGGAGGAGCATGCTTGTTAATCCAAAATGGGATTAACACCTTAGGTACATCCCATAAAGAGACAAACAATCCTCTACATGAGGTAATGTGCTTAGAAGCACCATTATTGAAGTACCAAGCATGTTTAGATTCTGCCACCTGCTGACATGCATTCTATGTGCTTTCAATCATAAGCACATGTGATCACAAATGCCCAAACAGATTGAGCTATGTTTGTTGACTCTTCCTTTACAACACACATATGCTATCTATGATTGACACGTTGTTTTACTTGTTTTTCTTTTGCTTTCAATGTGTTTCTGGCATGCTTTGATGAGGTGTGGGCTTCAGACAATAGTTACATCACTTCTTCTTTTCCTCATCATTCGTTGAGGTTGAGTTAATGGGGACGAAGCAGCTTGCCCTTAGGCTTGGCGACTAATGGCTTTCTTGTGACTTTTCCTTACCTTTATATATGAAGCAACAGAGCCAAAAATCATGCATGACTGGCTAACCCAGGATTGTTCCTCCTCTAACA
>NC_141047.1:27032736-27075236 GCF_041138505.1 Cibotium barometz | reverse complement strand
GCATGCTCGTTTTGGTCATCTGAACTTTGCTAGTTTGCTGCGTTTGCAGAAATTTGATATGGTTGCTTCATTGCCCCCTCTTGAGGCACCATTGAAACATGTTTGTGAAGGCTGTATTTTGGGCAAAATGCAGCGTTCTGCGTTTCCAAAGGATGGTTCTGTGC
This sequence comes from Cibotium barometz, assembly GCF_041138505.1. Taxonomy (NCBI): domain Eukaryota; kingdom Viridiplantae; phylum Streptophyta; class Polypodiopsida; order Cyatheales; family Cibotiaceae; genus Cibotium; species Cibotium barometz. The sequence goes on along the minus strand of NC_141047.1, from coordinate 27,075,072 downwards.
AGGCCATTCGCAAATTGCAACTTGTACATAGTGATGTATGTGGGCCTATGCAAACTCCGTCATTTGGTAAACACTTGTACTTCGTGACTTTCATTGATGATTACTCAAGGCATGCATGGGTATATCCACTGAAGGCAAAGTCTGAAGTGTTTTTGTGCTTCAAACAGTTTTTTCTTATGGTTGAAAATGTATCCAATTATACTGTGGGCACCCTCCGTTCTGATCGAGGGGGGGAGTACATGTCTAAAGAGTTTAATGCATTTCTAGCTAGTCGAGAGATAAAACACCAATGTACAGTGCCATATACCCCTCAGCAAAATGGTGTTGCTGAGAGAAAAAACAGGTCACTTATGGAGATGGCACGATGTATGGTCAAGAGCCAAGCTTTGCCACATGCATTTTGGCTTGAGGCTGTCATGTGTGCTGCATATGTACTCAACAAGTGTCCCACTAAGGCCTTGCAGTCTATTACTCCATACGAAGCTTGGCATGGCAGGAAGCCTTCTATTAGTCACTTACGTGTCTTTGGTTGCTTGGCCTATGCTTTAGTGCCTGTGCAACAACGCAAAAAATTGGATTATAAGGCTGTCAAATGCATTTTTGTTGGTTACAGTGCTGAGAGCAAGGGTTACAGATTGTATCATCCACAGTCAAAGCGTATCTTGATTAGTCGAGATGTTGTTTTTGTGGAAGATGCTGTGCAGCCTTTGTTATCATGTACCAAAGAGATAGGTGTGAGCTCACGGGATGTATTTGATACATTGTTGCCTCTGTTTACAAGTGGGAATTCAAATGTAAGTCCTAATGAGGCAAATATTCAGCCTATGCCGATTTCAAACGACATCATAGATCGGCCTATTTCTGATGCAGATTTACAGGATGTAATTCATGAGGATAGGGCTGAAAATGAGCAGGCTAGAGGTATGCCAAAATGGCTGGTGCAACCCTTGCGTGATAGTAAGATTGATGCACCTATGACTAGTCGTACTCGTTCAGGTTTTCAGCATGCCTCTTATACATCAGATTGTTATGCTTTGGCTGTGTCTAGTATGTGTGAAGAGGAAGAACCTCTTTTATTTGATGAGGCACAAAATTCAGAAAATTGGTTGGCTGCAATGCAAAGCGAATATGATGCTATAATGAAGAATGGTACATGGTCTTTGTGTGATTTGCCTATTGGTAAAAAGGCCATTGGATGTAAGTGGGTTTTTAAGTTGAAACGAAAGCCAGATGGCAGTGTTGATTGCTATAAGCTAGACTTGTTGCAAAGGGTTATGCTCAAGAAAAGGGCATTGATTTTGATGAGACCTTTGCTCCCACTTATCGTATGACTACCATTCGTAGCATTTGTGCATTGGCAGCTCATAATGGTTGGAATGTACATCAGCTGGATATAAAGACTGCGTTCTTGAATGGAGATTTGCATGAGGAGGTGTATGTATCGCAGCCTCGTGGTTTTGTTCAAAGAGGGCAGGAAAACAAAGTGTGCAGGCTGAAAAAGGCTTTATATGGTTTAAAGCAAGCTCCACGCACTTGGTATGAAAAGATACATGCATATTTGACTGCACATGGCTTTCAGAATAGTCCAACAGAAAGCACTTTGTATGTTAAACGTGTGGATGGTGTACATCTAATCATTGCTCTCTATGTCGATGACATGCTGCTCACAGGACCAAATGAGAGTCATATTGCTGATTTTAAGGCTGATTTGAATGCCTCTTTTGAGATGTCAGATTTGGGGCATTTGCATCATTATTTGGGGATACAATTTAAGCAATGTGATGGAGGTATTGCTTTGTGTCAGACAAAGTATATTGAGACATTGTTGCAGAGATTTGGCCTTGAAGACTACAAGCCTATTGCTACTCCAATGGAGACAGGTTTGAAGTTGAGTCTTCATGATGCTGGAGATCACTTTGATGTCACACTCTATCAGACAGCTGTTGGTTGCCTCATTTATGTATGCATTACGAGGCCGGACATTCAGTTTGCAGTCTCACAGGTGAGCAGGTTTATGCATAGCCCAGGGTCTCAGCATTGGAAGGCAGTTAAACGCATCTTTGGCTACTTGAGTGGCACCATACATCTTGGGTTGTTTTATCCCAAGGGGGGATCGTGCCGCCAGATTTACATGCTTTTTCGGACTCAGATTGGGCTGGTTGCTATGACACAAGAGTGTCCACAAGTGGTTTTTGTTTCATGCTCGGTAGCTCATGCATATCTTGGTTGAGCAAGAAGCAACCTACTGTGGCCACTTCTAGTTGTGGAGCTGAGTACAGGGCAGCTTTCACAGCTACGGTTGAGCGTGTGTGGCTCAGACGGCTTATGGCTGACTTGGGTGTTGGATAGAGTCTGTCGCCTCTATCTTCACTGACAGTCAGAGTGCATTGGCAGTTGCAAAAAACCCAGTTTTTTCATGCTCGCACAAAGCACATTGAGGTGCATTATCACTATGTCAGGGAGAGACTCTCAGCAGGAGAGATCAGCTTGGCCTATGTGCCAACACAGGACAACCTCGCCGATCTTTTCACAAAGGCGCTTCCTCGTGAGAAGTTCGAAGCTTTCCGCAAAGCTTTGGGCTTGCTCCCCTTTGTGGACTGATCTACTTCGGGCATGGCACTCCCCTATACATGAGGAGGTTTTTTTCCCCTGCTTGTATATACGCCCATCCTTCTAGGGCTAGCTTATCTTTTGTACATTGACACAATCTAATACACTTTGTGTTGTGTGCATTCTTGCTTCTTCTTCTCCAAGCTTTGTGTGCTTTCTTGCAACCCTAATTCCAACATGTGTCAGAGAGAGAGAAAGAGAGAGAGGCAAAGAATTTCCACATAGGAGATAGTTTGTATGGGAGGAGAGAGTGTGTATTTGCATTAGTGTATTTGTGTGGTGTATGTGTGTGTGTGTGTGTGTGTGTGTGTGTGAGAGAGAGAGAGAGAGAGAGAGAGAGAGAGAGAGAGAGAAAGTATATGCATGCATATGTGTACATCTGCATCTATGTGTAGAATGTGCTTGAGAGAGAGTGAGATGGGGCAAACCTGAAGAGAGAGAGAGAGAGAGAGAGAGAGATGTAATGAGGGAGAGGGTGAAGAGAGAGAGAGAGAGAGAGAGAGAGAGAGAGAGAGAGAGAGAGAGAGATGTAATGAGGGAGAGGGTGAAGAGAGAGAGAGAGAGAGAGAGAGAGAGAGAGAGAGAGAGAATAAAAAGTAACTTTTAATAAAATATAAAGAGAAATATAAATTATATAAATTAAAAAAATAGAGAGTGAGATGGGGCAAACCTGGAGAGAGAGAGAGAGAGAGAGAGAGAGAGAGATGTAATGAGGGAGAGGGTGAAAAGAGAGAGAGAGAGAGAGAATAAAGAGTAACTTTTAATAAAATATAAACAAAAATAAAAATTAAATATAAAACATATATGTATATATGTGTATACATGTGTGTGTGTTTTTATTTACATTTATACATACATACATGCATACATACATACATATGTATGTATGTATGTATACACATACAAGATAAAGGAAGAGTCCCCACCCCTTTACGTGGAGAAAGAAGAGGGAGAATGTATGTATACATACATACATACATATGTATGTAGGTATGTATGTATACACATACAAGATAAAGGAAGAGTCCCCACCCCTTTACGTGGAGAAAGGAGAGGGAGAATTTTTGAAAAGGAGAAAGGAGAAGAGAAGACAAGTGTTTGGGGTTTCTTTCCCACACGCCTAGATGCATTGGGACTCACAATTAGTTGTCACACCATCAAACCATTTACTCATTGAGTATATATATATAATGCATTAGAAAGCAAATTGGTCATCCCTCCTCCCTCCTCCACACACACACACACACATACATATCTTCTAATATTATATTATGTGTTACCATATTATAGTAGTGATGTGTGTGAACACACTTAGGACCGCCGGGGCACTTTTTCCCTCACTAGGAGGTTTTTTCCCCGTGCATTGTATATACGCCCATTATCTTCTAGGGCTTGTTATCTTTTTTTTTTGGCACTCATAATACACTATTGTGTTGTGCTCAAGCTTCCTCATCTTCTTGAAGTTGTGTGTGCATTCCTGCAACCCTAATTCCAACAATTGGTATCAGAGCAGGCTTCCTCCTCCCGGGCAGCATCACCGGCACCTGCCGCTTCATCTCCTCCGATTGGGACGAGGTTTCACGAGCGTCTGCAGGTTAGTATATGCTTGGTCATTTCAGAATTTTGATCTGAAGTCATTTCGCCCTCCGTTTTTGCATTCCAAGTACTGCGCAGGCAAAATCGTCCTACTGTGCAGATTTTCTGTCAACATTAAAATCTGCAGGACAGGTGCCCATTCGTCTGTTTTGGGCTGTGCTACATAGCACAGGTCGATTTTATACAGGTTTTCCTCTTACAGACAGCATTTACATCTAGTAGTACAGTCATTGGCCATGGCTGACAACAATGATGTATTCCGCATGTTGGCTGCTGAGGATAAGTTGGATGGCACCAACTATCCATTGTGGGCATATATGATGCGACATGTATTGGTAGCAAAGGGGTTATGGAACATTGTGCAGGGTATTGATGCACGTCCTATTGTGGCTGGGAATGCTGCAAACACATCAGAAACAGGTACTGTTGATGATGGTGCAGGCACAAGTGCTGTAGCAGCTGTTCGAGAACCACCACTTTCAGCAGAGCAGATTCGTTGGGATGGTAGAGATGCGCAGGCTCATGCCTTGATTGCGCTGTCTGTCAAACGTACCATTATCCCACATATTCGCTCCTGCAGGACTTCTAAGGATGCTTGGGATGTACTTGCCACATTGTATCAGGCAAGAAATGAGGCTCGTGTTGCTTATCTCCGAAAACAGTTGGAGAGTGAGCATATGAACGAAGGTGATTCTATGGATAGCTTTTTGACAAAGATCAAGGATTTCAAAGAGCAGCTCATTTCTGCAGATGAAATCCTGTCAGACAGTTCACTTGTGCAGACTGTTTTGAATGGTCTACCAGATTCTTATCAGGGTTTTGCTTCCACTCTTCGCTTGATGATGAAAGGCAATCCCAATGCCTTATCATTTGAGGAGTTAGTTTCTGTTTTGCTGCAAGAAGACCAATCAAGGCAAAACAGGAATATTATGCGTGTCGCAGATCAAGCTTTCGTTGCTAGTCAGAGAAGCGGGAAAGGTAAAGCTGGCTTTTCTTCTAGTAAGCAGAAATCTGCAAATGCTGCGCAACCAAAGAAGGAAGACAAAGATGAGAAGAAGGGTGACAAACAGAAGACATTTTGCAAGTACTGTAAGGGAAATGATCATGTCATCAAAGCGTGTCCTAAGCTGGCTGCGAAAGAGGCTAAGAAGAAAGAGGCTGGTATGGCTGTTGCAGATGCCTCTCCTTCTAACAATGAATCTGCTAATGTTGTGCTAGATACAGAATGGGCATTCAATGCGCAGTGCAGTTATGACCCATCTTTGCATGACACATGTATGTCTGCAGTAGATTCAGATGTATGGTACTTTGACAGTGGTGCCACTAAGCATATCACCTCGCAGCGCAGTTTATTCACTTTCCTTGAGTCTGCTCCCACAGGGAATACTGTCACTTGTGCCAATAACTCCTCTTATCCCGTTAAAGGAGTTGGACAGATTGTGCTGAATGTTGCAAATGGCAACACCTTTACACTTTTTGATGCATTGTATGTGCCAGGGATCAAAAAGAATTTGCTGTCAGTCTCCGCATTTGCCAAAACAGGTTTGGTTGTAAAATTTGTGGATGACAGATGTACTGTTCATGATCTCTCTTGTGGTGACATCATTGTAGCATCTGGTTCACTATGTCGAGGGCTGTATAAGCTCAATATGGACGGCAAATGTGTAGAGGATTCAGCATGTGCTATTATGGATACGCAGGCTATTTCAAATGCAAAACTGTGGCATGCACGTTTTGGTCATCTGAATTTTGCAAGTTTGCTGCGCCTGCAGAAATCTGAAATGGTGTCTTCTTTGCCTAAGCTTGAGGCACCTGTCAAGCATGTTTGTGAGGGCTGCATATTGGGTAAAATGCAGCGTGCTTCCTTTCCCAAAGATGGATCAGTGAGAGCTGAACGCAGATTGCAGCTTGTTCACAGTGATGTTTGTGGTCCCATGCAAACTCCATCATTTGGAAACTACCTTTACTTCGTGACTTTCATTGATGATTTTACCAGGCATGCATGGGTATATCCTTTGAAGGCAAAGTCCGAAGTGTTTTTGTGCTTCAAACAGTTTTTGGTTATGGCTGAAAATGTGTCAGAAAGTAAGATGGGCACCCTCCGTTCAGATCGAGGGGGGGAGTATATGTCTTCAGAATTTAATGCATTTCTGGCTGAGCGTGGGATAAAACACCAATGTACAGTGCCGTATACACCACAGCAAAATGGTGTGGCTGAGAGAAAAAACAGGTCTCTCATGGAAATGGCAAGATGTATGGTTAAGAGTCAAAGTCTACCACATGGTTTTTGGCTTGAGGCTGTCATGTGTGCCACTTATGTACTAAACAGGTGTCCCACCAAAGCATTACAGGTTGTCACTCCATATGAGGCTTGGCATGGCCGCAAGCCATCTGTTGGCCATTTACGTGTTTTTGGTTGCCTGGCATATGCATTAGTGCCTGTGCAACATCGCAGAAAATTGGATGACAAAGCTGTCAAATGTATTTTTGTTGGATATAGTGCTGAGAGCAAAGGCTATCGTTTGTATCATCCACAGACAAAGCGCATTTTGGTTAGCCGTGATGTTGTATTTGTGGAAGATGCAGTTCAGCCCTTGGTTTCATGTACTAAGGAGACAGATATCAGCTCACGTGATGTCTATGATACATTGTTGCCTCTTTTCAGTGGTGCACAGTCAAGTGCAATACCTCATGAGGCAGTTTTTCAGCCTATGCAGGTTTTAAATGATGGCACAGATCAGCCTATATCTGATGCAGATGTGCATGATGCACTTGACGATGAGAGACAAGAGATTGAGGGCTCTAGGAATATGCCTAGATGGCTGGTGCAGACTTTGCGTGACAGCAAGTTGGATGCCCCTTTGTCTAGTCGCACTCGTTCTGGCTCTCATGGTGCCTCTTATGCGTCAGATTGTTATGCATTGGCTGTTTCTAGTATGTGCGATGAAAGTGAGCCTGTTTCATTTGATGAGGCACAAAGTTCAGAAAATTGGATGGCTGCTATGCAAGCAGAATACGATGCTATTATGAAGAATGGTACATGGTCTTTATGTGACTTGCCCCCTGGCAAGAAGGCCATTGGCACTAAGTGGGTATACAAATTGAAGCGTAAGCCTGATGGCACAGTGGATCGCCATAAGGCTAGGCTTGTTGCAAAAGGTTATGCTCAAGAGAAGGGCATTGATTTTGATGAGACTTTTGCTCCCACATGTCGTATGACCACTGTTCGTAGCATCTGTGCATTAACAGCTCATAATGGTTGGAATGTACATCAGCTGGACATAAAGACTGCGTTCTTAAATGGAGATTTGCATGAGGAGGTGTATGTATCGCAGCCTCGTGGTTTTGTTCAAAGAGGGCAGGAAAACAAAGTGTGCAGGTTAAAAAAGGCTTTATATGGTTTAAAGCAAGCTCCACGAGCTTGGTATGAAAAAATACATGCATATTTGACTGCACATGGGTTTCAGAATAGTCCAACAGAAAGCACTTTGTATGTTAAACGTGTGGATGGTGTACATCTAATCATTGCTCTCTATGTCGATGACATGCTGCTCACAGGACCAAATGAGAGTCATATTGCTGATTTTAAGGCTGATTTGAATGCCTCTTTTGAGATGTCAGATTTGGGGCATTTGCATCATTATTTGGGGGTGCAATTTAAGCAGTGTGATGGAGGTATTGCTTTGTGTCAGACAAAGTATATTGAAACATTGTTGCGGAGATTTGGCCTTGAAGACTGCAAGCCTATTGCTACTCCAATGGAGACAGGTTTGAAGTTGAGTCTTCATGATGCTGGAGATCACTTTGATGTCACACTCTATCAGACAGCTGTTGGTTGCCTCATTTATGTATGCATTACGAGGCCAGACATTCAGTTTGCAGTCTCACAGGTGAGCAGATTTATGCATAGCCCAGGCATTAAGCATTGGCAGGCAGTGAAGCGTATCTTTCGCTATTTGAGTGGTACTCGGCATCTTGGGTTGTTTTATCCCAAGGGGGGATCATTGCCGCCAGATTTACATGCTTTTTCAGATTCTGACTGGGCTGGTTGTTATGACACACGCGTGTCCACGAGTGGTTTTTGCTTCATGCTTGGAAGCTCATGCATATCATGGTTGAGCAAGAAGCAGCCTACTGTGGCCACTTCTAGTTGTGAAGCTGAGTACAGGGCAGCTTTCACAGCTACGGTTGAGTGTGTGTGGCTCAGACGCCTTATGGCTGATTTGGGTGTTGGGCAGCCATCTGCCACCACCATCTTCACTGACAGTCAGAGCGCATTGGCAGTTGCACGGAACCCAGTGTTCCATGCTCGTACGAAGCACATTGAGGTGCACTACCATTATGTCAGGGAGAGACTCTCTGCAGGAGAGATCAGTTTGGCTTATGTGCCAACACAGGATAACCTTGCAGACCTTTTCACAAAGGCTCTGCCTCGTGAGAAGTTCGAAGCTTTTCGCAAAGCTTTGGGCTTACTCCCTTTTGTGGATTCGTCCACATAGCTAGACACTTCCCTATACATGAGTGCTAGCTCTTGTTCACCGCATCACTCCAGGGGGGATTTGTTACCATATTATAGTAGTGATGTGTGTGAACACACTTAGGACCGCCGGGGCACTTTTTCCCTCACTAGGAGGTTTTTTCCCCCGTGCATTGTATATACGCCCATTATCTTCTAGGGCTTGTTATCTTTTTTTTTTGGCACTCATAATACACTATTGTGTTGTGCTCAAGCTTCCTCATCTTCTTGAAGTTGTGTGTGCATTCCTGCAACCCTAATTCCAACATTATGCACAGGTGTAAAAGAGAGAATATACATACACACATATATATTATGTGCATATGTAAGAGAGAGAATATACATACACACACGTATATATATATTATGTATGTATGTGTATCTATAGGTATATAAGAATGTATATATAAATAGATTTATATGTATGTCGACGCACACATGTATGTTCATGCACACACAGGCAAAAGCACATGATACGTGCACACACGTATACAAACACACATACACACACTCGCACGCATGGACACACGTGTAACACATAGAGATATGCACACTTGCACACATACTCAAGCTTGCATATACACACATGTGTATACATGCACACAAGCACATAAATACACTCACATACACAAGTATATGTGCACACACATGGACATGCACACACTCACACACACATATGCACCTGCACGTGCACACACATAGATGTACACACGAGTATATTCACATGCTCACACACACGTACATGTAGACACTCGCTATGGATATACATAAATAAAAACATACACACCATGTACACACACACACACAACAAATACACACTAACACATACACACAATCAAGACACTTGCACGACACATGCACGTGTGAAGACAGTACACAATCACATATACGTGTATATGTGCACACACAATCACACACATTCACATGCACATAAATAAAAACATACACACCATGTACACACACACAACAAATACACACTAACACATACACACAATCAAGACACTTGCACGACACATGCACGCGTGAAGACAGTACACGATCACACATACGTGTATATGTGCACACACATATGTATGCAAAAGAGAAGACAAAAGAAATTGGAGGAAGATAAAGAAGGAAGATAAAGAAGGAAGCCTATATGTTTTCATTATTGCCATCTGGTATACAAGGAGGAGGAAAAGAAAAGTAATCAAGGACAATTCAAGAAACAAAAGAATTCATTAGAAATAGCATGGCAGGATATTTCTTTAGAATGAGGTGAGATCCCATGGTATTGAGTTCCATGGGGTGGTTTGGTGGTTAAGTTTCAACATGATTTAAACTTACTATCCTTTCCTTCAACATAATTACACCACAAAGGCCCTTTTCTTGGACTCTCAAGTTACGTGTTTCCTAAAGAAGTATAACTTTTCAAGATCTCATATAGTGCCTAATGAGATATAACCACGTAAACCTCAAATATATATTTTCATTAAGCTCTCAATAGGACACTATTAGAGAAGTAGAAGATAGAGAGAAATAAGAAAAAGAGGCAGAGCAACTTCTTCTCCTCAATTTTCCTCTTCTTCTTCCCACATTTGAGAAAACAAAAAAGAAAATGAAGATGAAGATATGCTTCTTCTTCTTTTTATCTTCTTCAACTTCTTGCATATGAGAAGAAGGTAAGGAACTATGTCTTCTTACTTTTCTTTCTTCTTATGTGGAAGCTAAAGGAATCTCCTTAAAACCAAATGTATTGCTCTTGGAGCTTGAGAGAGCACAAACTAGAAAATTTTTATCAAGTAAATTATTATTCAAAGCCATTAAATCCACATCTAAATATTTATTTAAGTCTCTCAAAAAGGATCGACAGAAAATGGGGGCTTGTGAAGGATAAAAATGGGGGGATAATCAAAGATCCCTAATGTATATCTAGGAAATGGGTATCTTGAAGTGGAGTCACCTCCAAAGGCCATTGTTGGACACAATGTGACCAAGGATTACTCTATGCTTAACCCAAAAATTAACACTGAAGTGGATTTAATAATATTCAATTCAAACGACATCCCCAAAGCACCTTTTACAAGCAAGCCAAATGTTATAAAGTGATTGAACACAAATATAATCAATGAAAATTTCAAAGAACTAACAAATATACTTCTTTTAAGCCATCTTGGTGATTTTTATGGTTAACTTTGTAGATAAATCCTACATCCACAAGTTTTTAAATATCCTCTCCACAAGTTTTTTAATTTCCTCTTTGATCACCTTGAATTACTTTGGGATCAACCCTGTTTCACATTGCATATCCCATCAATTATGGGTATGGCAATTTATACCTCCAGTATATCTCCTTTCATGTCCCTATATTTCCATGCATAATATTCCTTAAACTCTTTCTTCAAGAAATTAATTAAAGCTTTATTTTCCTCCAGAGTGAGATCCGTAAACCGATTTAGTATCCTCTCTAGGTTCTGCATTGTCTACCTCTTTGACCTTTAATCATCATACCATATGAGATGCTCATCTGACCTTTTATTGAATATTGAGCCCATTGAGCCCTAATGTGCACAACAGTCCTCTCATCCATATAGTAAAAGTGTGAAGTGTTCTAGCACTTATCTCAAGTCAAGTTTCTAGCTATCCTTTCTATCATCATAAATGAGATGCCCACCTATAGAACATTGAGCCACCAATCTTCTCATCTACATTCAAAGTTTAAACTCTTCTGGAACTTATCTTAAGTCAAATTTTTGGCTATCCTCTTTGGCTATCCTCTTTGTCTTCTTCTTTTGGTTCAACTAATGCTGTTGTAGCATCTTCACTCACATTTAGGTAGTCTAGGTTGGTCAAGTGATTATTTTGGCTTCTGAATTTCCTTCCAATCTTTTTATAGTTGTGAACATTTGGAGTTTCTCTTCCCATATCTTGGTAAGTTCATCATTAACATCAACATCTTGACATAACACAACCATCATCCATAGATACACTTCTCAAGAGGTTGTTTCGATTGGCTTGGTAGCATTTTTCCTTCCTCCAATATTTTAGTTTTGTCAAGCCTTTCAATACTGAAGTAGGACAAGGTGGGAAAAGAAGCCCAAAAATAGAAGGGGGGTGACCATGAGGGTGGCAGTGGACAATTTTTTTTTAAATTGGTTATGTTGGAGAGCCCTTAAAAGGGACAAGCATAAGGAGGGGGGGTGGGGGGGGCGAGGATGGAAGTTGGAGGAGGAGGGTAGGGAGGTGGGTAGGAGATGGTAAAAGGGCGAGTAGGAGAAGGAGGGGAAGGAGGCAAGTAGGAGAGGGAGGGGAGGGACGCAAGTAGGAGAGGCTATGGGAAAGGGGGCGAGTAGGAGATGGAGTGAAGGGAGGCAAATAGGAGGAGGGGAGGGAGGTGAGGAAGAGAGGTGGGAAAAAGCAACTTAAACGTGGAAGGGGGGAGAGTATGAGTTGCAGAGGCAAGCATGAGGGAACATCAATTTGTTGTTTTTCATTAAGTTGGAGAGGCTGCGAAGAATGGTAAAAGCATGAAGAAGGGGGATGAGGAGGAAAAGGAGGAAAGTGGTATAAAAACTTGGAGAGGTTCCCAAAATGACCAAACAAGCCCTTTGACTGAGAGAGTTAGGGAGAAGTGTCAGTGTAGTACACCTTAATCTTGGTGCCATTAACCAAGGGGAGGGGGTGGTCTTCTAATGCGCGTGGACTTGCACAATACCATAAAAAAGAATCTAGTGGACCAAAAATGGCCCTTCCCAAGCTAGACCCAGCAATTAACCCTCCTTGAACTGGGGATTTTAATGCCACCCTTCAAGCGGTTTGTTTTGTTTGACCTTCAAAGCTTGGTTGGCCAATGCTCGGGTTTCATCCAAAATGCTCGCCCATAGTATAGTGGTATTGTGAGAAGCATCATCTTGGGGCAACTAAAAATTACCTAGTGTGCACCCCACTATTAAATTCAAATGCAAATACTACCTCTCTAGAGCTGAAAGGGGCTATGCCATGTTGTGGCTTCAAAGGTGGTGTGGTAAGCCCACAATGTTCCTAGGAGTGTCTCGAATCCCATAGTGACTTGGGTGTTGATGGCACATCTTTTGGAGCAAGCGGCAAAGCACTTTGTTGACTTACCTAGGGATAATAAGCACATGACTTCGATGGAAGCTCTTGTATATTTGGTTGAGTAAGGTGGTGATGACTTCATTGCCAAATTGGGGGCCCTTCTCAGTGGTGATTTCCAAATGACAACCAAATAAAAATATGCTTATATAAGGAACATGCCACTATGTTTCCAAATGATAGCCAAATTAGATAAAGATGTGCTCATATAAGAACCATGCCACTAAGTTAGCTAAATAATCCTTGGTGGCTTGGGCTTCATCCCACTTGGTAAGGTAATGAATGGAGATAAGAATGTACTTGCACTGGCTGGGGCAGGGCATTGGATTAATGTAGCCTAGAAAATCAACTCCCCATCTCCCAAAGGGAGACCATGCTAAGGAGATCTAGAGAGGATGTTTAGACTAACAGGTGAGCCCACACCTTTGCATTTGTGTGGATGTGAAAGATAATCATCTAATCTGGTGGGATGAGGATGGGAGCTTTCGTAAGGTGCTTTTTAAGGTAGGTGAAGGCGATAAATGCAGGGTTAAAGCACTTAAAGAGGATGGATGGATGGTTTGACTAGGCAGGTCAATGGAATGGTCACATCTACTACATACATACATACATACATACATACATACATACATACATACATATATATATATATATATATATATATATATATATATATATATATATATATATATACATGAAGCGACGGTGGTATCCGGTGTGCTTAGTAACAAAGAATGATCTTATTGGGGCCTTGAGAAGAGATGATGTGACCTAGGAGTGTGCCTTGAACCACCAAGAAATGGCATTTAAAGGGATTGAGACATAAATGATAGGAGCAATATGTGGTGAAAAACTAAAGCTAACTAGGAAAGGTTTTCTACAAAGGCTTCTATGTAGGAGACAAGATAAGTTCCTGTGAAGTTAAAAAAGTCATCTATGAAAGTGTGGAGAAAACTAAGGAGGTACTCCCTAAAGATATTGGTGATAATTTGGGGGACACCATCCAAGTCTTTGTATGTCTAAGCAAATACATCCTTGTAAGATGGGAAGACGGCGATGACGATTAAAAGTAGGGCTAGGTGGTCCCACAACCAAGAGGCTAAAAAGATGGGCCAGGGATCCTTTATAGTGAATTCTTATACTAGATCTTAGCAAGAGGGAAGGGAGTGAGGTTACCCTATCTCATAGCTACCTTTGGGTAAATTGGAAAGGTATTATATTGTTCTTCCCTCCAAGACTTAGGAAGCTCCCATAAGGGAATGGTAGGTTCTTCAAAGGGAACCTGTGTAAATTCTTTGTGCTATGGGGGTTGGGCCTATTGTACTTTGTGGTAGCTCATGACTGGCTCTCACAGACCTACTACCTTATAGCACTCTCAATGAGAGTCGATGGACTCGCTTGGTACCTCTACAATGTCCACCATGTAGGATGTCAAGCCTTCTGCCACCTGGAGCCAATCAAGAAGTTCTAACTCATCACCATGGGGGAAAAGACCTTCTTTAGACATGGGCCAAGATGTGGTTGTTTAAGGGGTTACAGAGAAGAAGTGAGAGCTATCATAGCATCATGGATCCCTTGGTCAAGACGTGGTTGTCTAAAGGGTTACAAAGAATCTCCCGGAGCTATCATAGCACCACGGATCCCTTGGTCCAGGCATTCTTCCAATTTCAGCTTTTGTGGTCTGTTCTCCTTGGGAATCCACAGTCATATAGTACTCTTGTAGTTCTTAGCCACACATGCAATTAGTAATTAGTAAGCACTGTAGTTGAATCACCACAAATTCAAGCAAGAATGTGATTCCTTAGATCACTATGGTGACTCCTTGAACTAGGGCTATGGGGTTCACCTCCCGTTTTGCAAAGCCAGTTGAAGTGGATGATCGTTGTTTGGAGCAAGGTTGGCAAGGCAGTGAGAGGGTTAGGCGTTGTTGAGGTGGGGTGAAGTTGATGGAATCCCCACAGTCTTTGTCTTCATGTCCCCCCTTCTCATAGAAAGAGTAGTACCTCCTCTTTGGGCATTCTTGGGGGATGGTGTGTCCAAGAGATTGGTATATGGCACACCATAACCCCTTATTGGCCCTTCAGTTCTTCAATCTCTTTCTTGAGAGTTAGAGCAAAGTGTTTTCCATACTTTGAGACTTTGAGTGCCTTTAGCTCCTGCTTCAGTGGTGTTTGTGGTAGGAGGTGCAAAACCCACATCATGCTTGAACATGAGGCATGGGAGGCTAATTCTTGGGTCATTCATTGGTGTTTGTGGTAGGAGGTGTTTAGCCCACATCATGCTCGAACATGAGAAGAGGGAGGCTAATTCCTCGAACTCCAACAAGGTGGTTGGTTCTGTTCGACTCTCCCAAATCTTATGCTAGGTGGTTCGAGGCAAGGCCTATGTCACCCATTGGTGCACTATGAAGTCGCTAGGGTAAGTCGGTAATAGGTGGGCCCCACCAGGGCCACCAACACTGTGGTCCACATCATGAATTTTGACACACTCTCCCCTAGTAGTACTTGCAGTTTTCCCAACTCCTAGAGAAGGCACTTCTTGTAGTTACTAGGTCGTAAGATGCGGAGGAAGGTGTCCCTCAAGGTGGCCTAGTTCATAAAGTGGTTGATTGGGAACTGATCGAACCATTTGTTTGCAGAGCCTGCTAGAGTAGATGGAAAAAAAACGAAGAAGGTGTGACGCTAGCAATATGAACTACTGAAATTTGAAGGTGGGAAGCTTAACATTTACCCGGCCCGACATTATGGAAAGGGGTTTCGGGCCAGGAGGGTTGAACGGGCCTCCAACATTGTTACCAAAGGTGGGATTACCAAGATTGGCAACCAAGGTGGGATTACCAAGATTGGTAACCATGGGGAAGCACGGAAAGGAGGTATGTAATCAAATCTCTTTCGATTATAGTAGCATTTTGAGAGGGGGCTCTTGTCTTTAGCACATGCATCAGCCACCAAGAAAATCTTCCACCATCCATCGGGTGACCATGTGTGGTTTAGACCTAGATTTGAAGATAAATGATAGACGAAAAGCATTTAAATTAAAAAAGATTGGAGGAGAGTGTGTTTTTTTTAAACTGTGGCCTGCTCATGATTTCTTGTTGTGCAGTTTTCCCCATTTTTCACTCGAGACGTCCAAAGCGTGGGTGTTTCCACCAGGCCTTGCAGCTCGCTCCTTGTAGATGTACATATAGATCAAGACAACATGTCTTGCCTCTACAATTTGTCGCGCAAGCTTGGCACCCTGTGAAATAGCATGCCTCATGAGCCAGCAAGAGTTTCGTCTTTCCAGAGGCTTCATCTACTCTCTCTTGCAGGAATGCACACATCGGAGAGATCTGGCAGCCGCCAGACATGTCCATTCCCTCATGGTAAGGACCGGGCTGGACACAGTTGCAGTTCTAGGGGATCACCTCATCCGTGCCTTCACATCATGTGGGTGCCTGATAGAAGCAAAGGAGGTGTTTTGCAGAATCACCAACCCTAGTGTTTATACATGGAATGCCATCATCTCAGCTCACGCCAAGCTTGGAGGATGTGAGACCGCTGTCCAAATATACCACCATATGCAGCATCAGGAGATCAAACCCGACAGGGTCACATTCTTGAGCCTCTTAAAAGCATGTAGTGGCTTGAGAAGGGCAAAGCAGGGTAGGGTTATACACCATCATATTATCCGAGATGGATTCGAATCAGAAAGAGCTATAGGAAACACCTCTATCGACATGTATGCGAAATGTGGATGCCTAGATGAGGCTCGCAAGGTATTCGATTTGATGGCGGGAAGATGTAATGAGGTGTCTTGGCAAGCAATACTTGTAGGGTATGTCCAGCATGGCCTTGTTACTCCTGCCCTTGAGCTTCTCAAAGCAATGCTCCTCAATGGTGTAACTCCTGGTAAAGTCATGTTTACCAACAAGGTTTGAAGCCAGATGTTGCAATAGCAACGAGTGTCCTTGTAGCCTCAAGTCATGCTGGATTATTAGAGGAAGGCCATTGGCATCTTAAGAACAAGCTGAATGAGCTTTGCTTGGCATCAGATGTTGAACACTTCGACAGCACGATTGACCTTCTAGGTAGGGCAGGTTTCCTGGAGGAGGCTGACACTTTAATTCGCTCACTGCCCATCCTGCCAGATACAGTTGGATGGAGGTCGTTGCTGAGTGGATGCAGGACGTACGGCAACACGCAGCTAGGACAAAAATGCTTTGATGAACTTGTCAAACTGAATCCAAATGATGCCTCTGGATTGGTTCTTATGTCGAATATCTTTGCTGATGCTCACCAACACATTACAAGGGAGAAGGAAGTTTATGAGTGCTTGGAAGAGGCCTGGCAAAGCTTGGATTGAGGTTGACAATGTGGTCCATGAGTTTATCGTGAGAGGCACTATCCATCCACAAAGTGAATCAATACATGTTAAGTCGAGCAGGTTAAGTAAATACAGCAAGGAAGAGGGACACCTGCTGCTATTGGAATCATGTGCAAGTTGGAGGGGCAGAAGACACCCCCCCCCCCCCCCCCCCCTCTCTGTGGCGGCAGGGCCCGTCCTCCCTCTCCTCCCCTCTTCCTTCAAAAAAGCGGTGGAAACCAGATGGATGAGATTCATCTTGGCAGTGCGACTTTTAACATTATTAACTGCCAAACTGGTTAGTACACATTACATGTCGATTATGTTGCTTATTTATTTGATAGTTTATGCTTTATTTTGTGGTGTCTTCGATAGATACTTGTTCTAGATACAGCCTTTACATTGAGGAGTATATTAAAAGTTAACGATAGTTGAATGCAGAGGTGGCCGTGTTGATATGCTAAAAGCTGAAGGCCCTTGCGGAGTTTGATGCTTGATTGGTGGAGGGGTGATATTGAATCACAGCATAAAGAAAAAGTTAAAGCAGACTCATATCTCATTGCTGTTTGAAACGTCTGCATTTACAACCACTGAGTAAGCAGCTGCACAAGGTAGGCAAAATATGCATTGTGTGCAAAATGTAAGTGATGTAATGCAGGCATTATGTTGGTAAAAAATCAAAGGGAGCCAATGACAATTTTGTGGTTCTCTTATGTAGGAGCTAAAGAGTTGAAGCCTCAGATAGAGCTCGATGCTTATGTGCTATGATGGGCACCCATTTAAGAACTCTCCAAATGGGTATAATTCATCAGCTTGTATTCTTTACCTCGGTAATGGTTTTTAACAACTGTTTAATGATACATATCATCAGTATAAGATTAGTGTATTCAATTTAGAGTTCATTTTTTGTTTTTGTTTTTTGGGTTTGGGGGGGGGGGGGGGGGGGGGTTGATCCCAAGGATGAGTACTCCATGTTCTCGCCTAGCTTGGTTGAGAGAGGAATCACCGCATGGGAGTGTGCCCATTGTCCATGGTGGCTGGAGTATCCCCTAGGTGTTGTGCCTAAAAGTGAGCAGCAAATGCATGCACGTAAGTAAAGTTTACTTTTGGCCATATTGAATTTATTTAAAATATTACAATGTGTTTTTGTTTTAACTATGGAGAAATGATTATGCACAAAGGTTTTCTTGAGAGAACCCTACATTAGTTAGAAATGTGGCCACTACACCTTCAACAGAGGTAGAGACTCGACAAATGACCTCTAATACTACTTCTAAGAAAGGAAAAGAGGTAGAGACTCCACAAGTGACCTCTAAGACTACTTCTAACAAACGTTTGCTTTTAATAATTTATAGCTACTTGCATTCATTGATCTAAGTATTATTGTATTTCTCATATAATGCCTAGATGGAGTTGTTCCTAGCATGCCTATGTGGAATCACTTTACAAGTTCTTTGGTTAAAGGAGTCATGCAGATAGCTGACACACATTTGGCCGATGAGGGTTTCCTTGTCACACTGTCTCTCGCCCATCACTTGGGCGAGATAGTGAAGTATGCTGAAAACTTTAGTTTGCAACTACACCGCTCTTGGACACTTGTGTGTGATGGTGGATATTTGTATCCTGATACAGGAGAGCAGGTGTGTATAGCTAGCTAAGTATTATTGTATTTTTCCATATGTTATATGATATTGACTTCTAGGAAGTGTCAACTGGTAGGTGATGGACCTTACAATTGGGCTCTTTTATCGCAATTCTGTTAGTGCACCCCACTACGATAGAAATGCAGGTGAGGAGATATCAGCGATCTTATTTCCGTCGACAAAGAGCTACATCACAGAAGGTAATGCGCGAGTGGATAGCGACTTCACTCGTGTAGATGGGGATATGGTTCGAGGGGGAGCTGAACGCACCAGCTCATTTTTCAGGTACTAGTGGAGGCTATACAATTATATCTTTGAATTGACATAGAGTATTTCATGTGCCCTGCTAATTTATCTTTTTTTATATTTATATTTTTCAGTTGGTTGTTGGCGACATTCACGTATTATGATGATCATGTGATCGATGTTTTTGCTGGGTGTGGTGGATTGGGAGCTGCTTGTGCCGAGGATATGCGCCACTGTTTGATGATGGAGTGCTATTTTTTTGCATTTTCACAGTGTCTAGAGAAGAAAGTGTGTGGTCCTGTGGAGGAGGAGGATTATTAGCTACGTTAACATTTTCATTTCACATACTTTGTATTTGGTTGACTATTATGGTCTTTAACTTAGAAGTTATAGGGATTATGGATTTTTCCCTTGTGCCCCCAAGGGTTTTTTTATCCATAGTCATGGATTTGGACTTGAGAAAGGTATTGATCTTGTGTCATGCCATCCTCAAACCTAAGTCCTTATAACTTCTTTGGTTTGGGGGCATAAATGCTTTTTTCTTTTGGGTTTTTGTCCTCGTGAACAAACAGTTTTTAGTTGTAAATAATTATTCTTGAATAAGGCAATGAAATCGTCATGTTATTTTTTAGAGGGTTCTTTTCAACATGCAATAATTATTCAAAGATACTATATTCCTCTATGCTAATGTATCATGTGACATAATCTTTGATAAGAAAAATGTGACATAATCCTCAAGATTGAGTGTACCTATCTATTCAACTGTCTATGTACATATGTATCTGATATTTGTCCTATGAGATTGTTTACCTATATGCACAAATATTCTTAAGGTGGATCAAATGGTTATCTTCTAAGATTATTTACCTATGTAAAAGCTCATAATTTTTTAACAAAAACACACAATTTTGTGAATGCTTCCAAAAGCTCACTTGAGTTTTAAAAAAGCTCACACCATAAAGCTCACTAAAAAATCACACTTTGATTGTGCATGGGTGGAAGCAACTAAAAGTGCTTAATTCATGTGTCCGAGGTTGGGACACCCTAGTATGCATTCACAGAATATGCAATAAAAACAATATGTTGTATAAGAGAAGAGTTATGATAGGTTCTTTTAAAAGTAAATGTAGCACATGTAGCACTTGGAAGTGCTCCAGTAGCTGCCATTACTCGTAAAAGGGCATTTGATGTCGAGGTTTCTCCACTCTCCTTATTGTGCACAAGTGCATGAGTGTTTATTCTCCGCCACTCCATCGACACTTAAGTAACTTAGACTTTGACTCTTATGCTCATCTCATCCAGCATGAGTGACACACATATTAGCTCAACTCTCCAGCTTGAGCATAGTTGCATACCAAATGAATAAAAAGAAATAAGCTACACATGCGAACTATTTACACAGAGTAGATATGACTTGAAACATTGGGACTGACGCCTTGCTCATTTGGTGGCTTGGTTGCCCGACTCTTGACTCTTATGCCTACCAACACATTTTGGTTGGTGTGGCAACTTTGACTTTCTTGGATTGTGTCTAGGTGTACACAAATATGAATTTATTTCCCTGAGTAGGAGATCTCCTCTGGTAGAGTTATTGACTTTGAACTCTCTTGGTATTTGTGACGGTCTGCCGTATCTCATCCTTCTAATGTCTATTTGTAACCTGTACCTACACTTGTAGGTTAGTAGTTAGCATTCCCACCCCGTTAGCATGATATTAGTGTCCCCTGAGGTGTATCCATGCCAAATTACAGCTGTATGCATCCATATGGACTTTGATTAAGCATTATTGGCCATACTTGAGAGCCTGTTGGGAGCATCAAATGAGGGTTCTATTGATCCATTGCTTCCACATATTCTAAGTATAGTATAAAGAAGACACTCATATGCTCAGGTGCCCATTTAGAGCTCATCTGGAAGCTTTGAGCAACTTTGAAACTCATTTGGCCTATGTATGACCATATCTGGAGTTGGCAGCTCTGACTTGTGCTAAAACAGCATTTTGAGCAAGGTTTTGAAGTTCATTTTGGGCCAAAGCACAACCATAGCTTAGAATTGATGTGCTCATCACAGCCTTGATGTCAAATACCCCCATTATGTTGACAGATAAGGAATCGCGATTTCTTGGCTGATTCATAGTGATGGTGTTTGATGATACCATCTGTTCTGCATGTCTAGTAGACTTCCTTAGGTATGTTTTGACTCTCAAAAGACCCCCTGAAGCCCTTGTTATGCTTGTTTTTTGTGTTTTAGGTCACCTTTTGCCTGTGGGACATATTTCTGGCTTTGCTTGCTTTTTTAGGGTTTCCCCCACACCTGTCTAAGTCATGGGGCTCGACAGATGTGAGCTTTTACCTGTGCGTGCATGGGGTGTTAAAACAGTGATTGTGCAAGGCCTTGTAATGTGGCCCTATCATGCTTGAAGTAAAATGGATGGGTAAGAATTATGCGGTGCAAGTAAAGCAGGTCCTAGAGCAATTCGGTCCAAGGGCTTTTGCTGTCGAGGCTTGTGCACTCATGTCACTTTCATTACTAACCTTTTGGCTCTTGTCGTGATGCTCGATGTCGATGTGTGACTAAGACTGCAACATATTGTAGAAGTTGAAGCAGAGGGATGGAGGTTGGTGTCTCATCCCTTTTGGATCCGTACAAGTCGTGGAGTTGTTTGGAAGCTTGATAGGAGGGGAAGCAAATGTTGTCCTTTCTTTACTAGTGGTTGCCTCCTCCTTTAAGGCTTCTTTCCCTTTGATTGTTTCCTCCTTTCTAGGTGTCTTGGCAGTGTTCATCTCTACTGCTACTACTGGCACTTTCTTCCGCCATACTTGCTTCATCCCCTTTTTTGGTTGATGGTCATTTTGTTTGTCATTGTTGTTGGCTTCCATGGCCATCATAGTTACTTTTGGTTGCCAAATCCACCGAGTTGTTGGCACTTATAACTCTGTCGAAGACTTCTCCTGTTTAGATGGTAGGACTCTTATTGGTTGGCTTGCTACTAAAGTCCTAAGCTTCTTGGGGATCCATTTGAGTCTTGAATTTTGCTCTGCGGCACGAAGCTCCTTTGGTACCCAAACTTGAGTAGTTGGATGTTTTGTAGCATACCATGGCCTTGTTGATTGCCTTGACTTTTTGCGAGATCTGGGCTGCCCTTTTTTCCTTTTTTTTTCTTTTTAGTTACCTTTGTTGTGTCATAAGGGGGTAAAGTTTTCTGTGCTGGACACAAATGTTTCGGCACCCACATTAACTGTTGACCCTCTTGTGCTTTAATCAGCTTTCGAGGCACCCATATTGCTTTTTGATTCTTTGATATCTCCTATTGGCTTTGCTCGGCTCTTGTCTTCCCTTTATCCACGTATGTACTTGTAGTTGCCTTGGACTTACATCTTTGAGACTCCTGAGCATTTGGAATTCCTGAAAATGTTGTTGGGTGATCAAGCACAAGTGGAACACTCATGCTCAGTTCTTTGTCATTGGGTGTCGATAGAAGAAGCTTAGTTATTCCTCTGTAGCATTGACGTTGCGCCATCCAATACCTACCAACAAGTACGACTTCCTCATGCAAATGACCTGGAGACATGACAAAAAACTTTTCGCTTTCGGAGTGAGAGTTTATGCTCAAAACAACGTTTATTCCTCCGATACATTCACCAGCAGTGTTGTATGAACTTCTTACAAACTCGGGTGCAGGATCAAGCTTTGGCTTGCCAAGAAAATGCCAAGTTTGATAAGACATTAAGTTCTCCATCACACCTCTATCAAGTAAAGATATACTGTGAATTTGAAAGCCATTCTTACCTTGTATGTCGATACCAATTCTTGTGGGTGGAACAGAGGCTTTTGCAACTTTTACAACCTCCACTGCATCTTTTGGTTGTGTTACCTGTGCTTGCTCTTGACTCTTTGTTGGTTCCATACCTTCTGGTGAGCTAGCACTTGAGTCCTTCAGTGGATTGTTCTTTAGTATTGGACTTGATTTTGCAGGTTCTTGAGTGGGTGGAGATCCGTGGCACTTGAAGTTTCTACTGATATACCTGATTCTGCAATGACACAAAGTTGTGCCTCTTCTTGAACAGATGAGGATGTTAGCATTAGGATCTCCTTGTTGGGTTTGACTGTCGAAGTGATTATGGTCTCTATTGTACTCGAAATTCTTTTTGGACATTCTATTATCACTTCAATGACTTCCCCATCCATTTTGTTATGGTTTTGGGCCCGTTCTAGAGGCTCGATGCACTCGTGGCTTTCTCGGGTTTCAGTTTCTGGGACTACTCGGATCATCATAAGATCATAACCCTCTTCGTCACTCACAAAAGACAGTAGGAGTTATTTCATTCACACACACATCCAAAGTAGCTAGGATATCCCTCCACCACCCTGATGGCTCTAATTCTTCTTCTGGAAAAGGTTCTGGGATGTATGCATCATCACATATCATCTTCATTAGCTTCCAGTTCCTTTTCTGAGCCTCTTGCTTCTGAAGCTCCACACATCTAGATCTCTTTGTGAGGACCAATCCAAGATAGTACTGAGGATTTATTTCTTGTAGTAGCTGACTCAAAGTCTTCCACTGGGGTTCTAGCCACGTCTCGATAGGAATGATTGGTCAGATTGATTCTTGTGATGGCCTCTTGTTGCCGTAGGTAAATGTAGTTGTAGCCCCAATCTTGAATCATTTTGAGCTGCCACATATACGGTCGTCCAAGAATGATATCGTAATTTGGGCTTTTCCCAAAATCTACCACTGCAAATGTATGTTCGTACTCAACTCCACACGAGGTGACTACAACTCTTTCTAGAAGACCAATGGGTCTTTCTATGTAACCATCAGCCAACTGCAATTTCAATCGCGTCTTTCTCAAAGCTGGCTTTCCCCATTTTTTCCATACCTTTTTGGTAGCAATGGCAATGCGTGCCCCGTTATCTAGGATAGTTAAGGTGCAATGCCCATCATATTCCACCGGTAGGGTTGTGTTCCCATCTTCGCCTTCACAGTACTCACCGACTTTGTTTAGTGGCACCGGCTTATCTTCCTTGATGGTAGGGATACTATCCGAGATAGGCACAAAAATCCCCATCTTCTTCAAGCACTTACCTACATCTTGCCCATAAATCAGGTCTTACTTTAAGCACATCAGCTAAGGGCAGTGTGCACTGGATAGGTGCAGCCATCAAAGCTGATAAATTTGCCACATCTAGCTAAAGTCCTCAAGGTTTTTGCTTTGCTTTCATCTGACTTTTCAGAACCATATTCCATTCTCACTTCCAACTCTAGGGTCTTCTATTCAAAGTCAATCTCTTCTATGGGGGCTCACATGTGGAAGTTGTTTCCATCCTTGTCTTTCGGATAGCATCCCACAACTTGTTTCCCCATTCTTCATCTACTTCAGGTACATGCGATGTTGGCAAAAGAATGGTCTCGTTTTTCTTGTTTTCATTCTCCCGGCTCCCCATTTCATTTTCTTCTTCTTCTGGAATGGTCGGAAGAGTGGTCCCCTTGTCAGTTTCATGTGTTTCTTTGAGTTTCTGGGTCTGTAATTGGTCTTTCTGGTTCTACGGGTGGTTTGGGTTTCATCTGATCTGCAAGTGCTTGCGTGGCCTCCATGATCTTTCTATAGATCTCCAACTGTCTGGTTTCTTGCTCCGGATCAGGATATTTTTTCCATCTCTCTTCTAAGGCTTCTAGAGGTTTCAATCTTGCTTCATAAGCTTTTAGTAGTCCTTCCAAAGGCTCGAAATGTTTATCAGCAAGGACCGATCCTCCTGAGCTTTTATCTTTGTTTTCTTCCTGAGGTGGGGTTTCCTTTTCTACCTCTAAAGGTTGAGGTTGTTTCGGCTCCTCAGTGGATTTTTCTTTCTCTTTTTGTTTCTTTTTTGCTGCTGCCCTCCTAGCTCTTCTTGCTTTCCAGCTTCGCGTAGTGCGTTTACTACTCTCACTAGGAGCATCACTCTTTATTTTGTCTGTTTTTGGATCTTTAGTCTTAGCTTTAGCTTGGGCCCGAGTTACAACCTTTAGTGGCACCACTTTCTCTGATTCAAATAAACTTGGTGCACTTGTGGAAGGCATGACCTCGACGTAATTGAAAGTTGCCTTTCCTTTTGCTTCTGGGTTTGATGGATAATCTTTTACCAAATGTTCAATCCCATAGTCAACGCAAAACCTACTCAATTGTGGTAGAGTGGCAATGGGTCTTCTGCTGGTCTCTGGTGGTGGAGGAGCATCTTTTTTTAAGCCCTCATAATTGTATCCAACCAGTTCACCTGATTGTACATATCCAACCACAGCAGCTCTTGGTGGTGGTGCCAGGATTGGTTGAGCTCTTTCTACCTCTGGATGGTTTAGACCAGCTCTTTGGTATTGTTGTGCCCCACCTACGTGTGGTATCATCCCGTGTTCGCTTAGATATTTAATGCGATGGTAGCACTCTTGTGTATCATGGTTAGTCCACTTTTGCTCAAAGTTACACCATTTGTTTGTTTGTGGCTCTAAAGGTCTTTGTGGTGGTCTGAAGACTTGGGTCATTCTATTTATTTTTACCATCTCTGCAATGGCATCAGCCTGTGCTGGTGGTTGACCTCTATTAGTCTCCATAGCGCTTTGTGAATCGGAAGCTTCAGATCTAGTTATGGCCTGGTCTTTGCCATAGATATCACAGTTATCGTCCAAGTCAATTGCATCGTGTATGCAAGGATTTAGCATTTTATGCTTCATGCTGTACAAGTCAGCATGTAGAGACTTGCTTCTTAGACCTTCCAAAAAAATAGAGACTAGCTTCTCCTGATTGGGAAGTTCTTCTATCAAACACCTAGAGATGTATTGACGCAAACGATTTGCATAATCTCTCACAGTCTCGTTTTCTTGTTGCTTAAAGTCAAAAATTAGTGTGCTCACACTGTGCTTGACTCTCCTGTCTTTGAAAAAGCAGCTGAGAACTCCCTTTCCAAAGCTTCAAAGTCTTTGAACGTTTTTGGATCTAAGGTTTGGAACCATGAAAGAGCCTTTCCTTCAAGGGTCAGTCCAAAGACCAAAATGTGAACATCCACTACTTTTTCCGCTCTTGCTACCTGTTTGAATGAAGCTAAGTGATCGTAAAGATCACCTGCCCCACTATACTTGACCCATTTCTGAAAACGAGATGGTCTCGTTTTGTTCCTCGTTTTAGGTCCCATGATGTTCTATCAGACTACAGGCATAAGACCTGTAGACACCATTGACGTATGATGTGATGGTGTTGGTAGTGGTCCTGTTGGCACTCTGCTTGCCGGATGACCACTCATGGCATGCGTGTTTACAGAACCAAACAGTCTTGATTCAAATGGGGTGCTTGGTGCTACTAGTCCTTCTTCAAAAGACACTCTCGGAGCACTTGATGTTGGTCTTGCCATGGCCATAGGAGTTTTGAATTTAAAGCTAGAAGTGCTAGCTCCATTTCTTCCCATTCTAGAGACTGAAGTTCCCAAATAGGTGATCACTCTTACATCATTCTCCCTCATTAGAGTCCACTCTAGGCCAAACTTGTCCATAAAGATTACGGACTTATCGTAGTTTGCAGCCATGTCGATAAAGACATACAACACTTTATCCTTAGGTAGCTTGCTCGCACGCGAACATGCTCGTATGTAATAGAACTCTATCCCCATGTCCTCTCTCTTGTATAAGGCAATAGACTCATCATCTGTAAGGACCCGTGTAGTCCACATAGAATTTATCATCCTTAAACTTGGTTGGACTGGCTTAGGTGGTGCTTCATCTATGTGTACGTCCCCTGGCACTATATTGCCCAATGTGTCCATGACATCAGGGTTGTCCACTAGAAGATATGTAGCTCCATCCTTGCCCATGTATCTATCTCCTTGATAATTTACCCATGGTGATGGGTCAAAGTCCGCGTGAGGTGGTCCTCGACCTTAACCACATAGCGATCCATGAAGTCCTTATAGATCTTAGCGCCATAAGTGTTTTCCTTGTGAAACCTTATCTTGGCGCCATAGTCCAAATCAATTCCGTGAGACCTAGAGGGGTGAGAACATGTGGTGTCCATGCTTGAGTCCCCGACTAGGTCTCGTAAGCTAAGTCCGTGAGGTGGTCCTCGACCTTAACCACATAGCGATCCATGAAGTCTTTATAGATCTTAGCGCCATAAGTGTTTTCCTTGTGAAACCTTATCTTGGCGCCATAGTCCAAATCAATTCCGTGAGACCTAGAGGGGTGAGAAGATGTGGTGTCCATGCTTGAGTCCCCGACTAGGTCTCGTAAGCTAAGTCCTCAATAGGTTCTATTACATGAGGTTGTGACCTCACTGTGCTCTCTTGTGTCGATGCTCTACTCCTACTATCGATTCCGATGGAATTCCCCGTTCTATAGTAAGCTCCTGACCTTATGTACATGGGATTTACTGCCAAGACGAATTAAGCAATTGAGCATTCTTTTGGCCAAGTTCCCTGCACTTTTTCAGCACTCAAAATGTGTATTTGAAGCCCTTAGGATGTCTCTTAAGCCCTATATGCAAATTGCAAATAGGTCAAAAACTTGAAAAGTTTCGGTTTTTTAGACCACCCTATCTTCTGGTCGCAAAACGGAGGTATTCTAGTCACTTTTTGAAACCCCAGACCAAAATTGATTAGTAGCCTACTTAGCAATTTTGTTCTCAAATGCAAAGAACTTTGTAGAGGAGCTCTAGCCCTCGGGACTCATAAAAAAAGTTTTGGATTCCAATATCGGATGCAAAAGTTATGTCTATTTTAGTGAAAGTGAACTTTTCTAGGAATACACACTTGCAAATGTGTTAGGCAATGACTCAACACAAGGCTTCTGGCACTAAATTAGTTGATATCTTGCACTCCAAAAGGTATTTTGATATGCTTTCAAGCTTGTTAGACTCCTAAGAGCATGGGCTATAGGTCAGTCATGTCAAAACCTAGTAGTATGTAGCCATCAAGGAATCGCGATTTCATAACACAATGACATTTTTTGAAGTGCCAAGATTGTAGCCCTTGATGTTATTAGCACTATAAGAATGTTGCCAATGCAAAAAATGGTCAATTTGACTATCAGATCTCACAAGATATGCCTGATTTAGCAGCTAAACTGATGATAGCAAGAGATTTAAAGCTCAACTTTCAGCACCAACATACTCATTGTGATCCTTAGACATAGGGCTTCACAGCCATGTGAAAAAACATATGCAGTATGTTGACCTACAAGAAATCGCGATTTCTTGCTCTGGCACAATTTTCAGCATTCAACTCTAGGACTCTACCATAGCACTAACATGCAAAAATAAGTTGTTCTATGATGCCAAAATCATTCCCAACACTCAAAAACAAGCATAAAGTACAGAATGAGCATTTTTAGCACTTTTGGTATTGTTTTGGTGATAATAGGAGATTTAGAGCTCACATTTATGCAATACCATACTCATTGTGATCAGCTAACATAGGCCTTCACAACCATGCAAAAATATGTATGTTGTATGTTGCCGACAAGAAATCGCGAATTCTTGTCTGAAGCATAGTGGTATGTTTTGAATAGCCAGGCATGTAGAACAAATCTAGTAGGTTCCAAAAAGTATGTTGCCACTCAAAAATGACTTTAGTAAGTATGACAGAACTCAAGATATAAGCCAGACAAGGTGCTAAACTGATGATAACATGTGATTTAGACAAGGTGCTAAACTGATGATAACATGTGATTTAGAGCTCACATTCATGTACCAACATGCTCATCATGATCCTTAGACATAGGTCTACAAGATAAGAGATAATCAAAACCTAGCAGTATAGAGGACCACAAGAAATCGCGATTTCTTGCATGCTTCACAAAGATCAGTTTTGATCATCAAATCATGCAGAGCACATTCATATGAGCCTAAAATGTGTGTTAGCACAAAAAAAAATGGAATCAGCAGTGTCTCTGTGCCCCTGGTAAGAAATCGCGATTTCTTAGCTGACACACAGTGACCTAATCTGACTTCACCAGCATGTAGAGGACACCTAATAGCTTGCAAAAAGTATGTTTCTCACATGAAAAATTAATCAAGCAAGCATGTCAGATTTAGAGTTTTGTGTCTGTGATAGTACCAGATTGATGATTACATGCAAATGAAAATTCACATGAGGTGCATAGCATGTCCAACATGCATAATTCACATAGCACTACATATCCATGCACTCAAATCACAGTTGTATGCAAGTGGTAAGAAATCGCGATTTCTTGCAGGATAAATTTTCAGTTGATGAAATCCTCTCTACCACAGCTTTTTTATGCAATTTTAGAGTGTTCTAGCACCCTGAACTGATTTTGCCCTTTTTCTAACTCATGCAACAAGCATCGGACTCTAATTGACCGCTTTATTTTCTGAGTTATGGTCAACAAGCCAATTTTATGGTCTATGCGCCAATCCGTTGGTTCGATATGGCCTACCTAATCTACTCCTATTGCGGAAAAGAAGATACTAAGAAAGAAACTACAAAAAACAAACAATACAGACTAAAAAAGTCAAAAGGGGTTGTCTAAAATCCTAAAGTCTCATGGTTCAATGAAGCAGAACAATGCAACATCCCATATTGCACTATCTCGCAACACACAACCTTTCTATCCTATGAGGTCCTTGAGAGTCCCACTCTCTGGCTACCTCGAGAGCTTTGAAGTCCCACTCCAATCTCTCACCTAATCTATCGTAAACGTAACAGTACTCTAGATGAATCTAGAGGAACCTTTGACAATGCTAAGATGAGTAGACTCACTAATCTAGGAACACCGATCCCCGGCAATGGCGCCAATGTTAGCGGAACGCCGCACGGACGCATAGCTTTCTTACACTAACATAAAATATGTCAATACAGGGGAAGTGACCCGATTAGGGCATGGAGGCGGACATAGTGGTTGTCAGGCACTATGGAGTCTAAGAGTAACACAGTACAACCATCAACACAACCAAATGACAGGAGTCCAAGCCGTTAAGCATAAACACAGCGCTCTTTCCTACTTGCACATACAAGCTATTTCAATGAGCAAACATCGACAAATAGCTGTGAAACTTAGTGAGCATACACACATTACACTAGGGAACACTGCTATGACCTCAAATCACTGAAATCTAGGCGTGCAGAAATCGCGACTTCTGATCGCCATAGACAGAAATCAGAGATTTGAATCAAGCAATGTCACTAGAGCAATGAGGAGAAGCTCCCTAAGCTACTTAGCAATTAAAAACAATGCAAACAAGACCCTAAATCCCTCGATTAAGCTTACTAATCAAGAGAACAAAGAGAGCTTAATCTACATAAATTGGACATTAATCAAGAGATAAGCATTAGTAGAATATTCACAACTGATCAAAAACACAATGGCAAGCAATGCTTGTGCTCCATGAGCTCAAGAACTTCCTTCACATGAGCAATGAGGAGAAGCTCCCTAAGCTACTTATTAGCAATCAAAAACATGAGCAATGAGGAGAAGCTCCCTAAGCTACTTATTAGCAATCAAAAACAATGCAAACAAGACCCTAAATCCCTCGATTAAGCTTACTAATCAAGAGAACAAAGAGAGCTTAATCTACATAAATTGGACATTAATCAAGAGATAAGCATTAGTAGAATACTCCTCATCACGACTGATCAAAAACACAATGGCAAGCAATGCTTGTGCTCCATGAGCTCAAGAACTTCCTTCACATGTGGATATGGATAGCTGCAACACACGTACACTCCTCTTCTTCACATTAACAAAAGGTTTTTTACAAAAGAGGGTTTTTTGACTTAAATACCTAAGCTATGAGGCTGTGGGCTCAATCCTTGTACAAATTGGAAGCCCATGGCCCCATTTAAGTCATAAAATTGAGAAGAGTTACAAATGTATTATGCGGGTAAGCCTTTAGCTTCAAAAAATGGTTCACGCAGCAATGTGGGCAATGTGGGTTCCCGCATCCGTTCCCGTAACCACTCCCGTAACCTCTCTTTATCTGTTCCGTTCCATTCTGCATCCGTAGCCGTAGTTGTAGCCCCACAACAATATTGTATACAAATCTTCTGATAGTTGCTTGATTTTTTGTTTATATCAACCTCACTTTATGCAACACCAAGCCATACTGGGATATATTGGATCTGAAGGTCTAACAAGTACAAAGTCGTCTTTCTTGACATCTATCATTAGTTGAAATGCATCTTTTGGTCGCTTGCTCTGAGAGGACCACAATAGTGGTCATTGAACTCCTCCAAGCCAAGAAAGTCATCCACATCATCCATGTCTTGAAATACTGTATCACCTTGTGTCCTTGGTGGGCCAAAACTCTTGCTTCTTGAACATTTGGAGCTTGAAGCACATCAAGCATGGTTTTCCAATAATCAATCACTGGCATTATGAACTTTGTGTAATCTGCTTCAGGACCTTGTACACTTGACCATCTTTCCCAATACTTGAGATAGTCTTTGATTCCACTTATCACCTCTTGATGATCTTTAATATACTCAGAGATGGGTAGCAAGGTTGGAAGACCCTTTGGAAGGGTAGGCTTTCCTATTGTTAAGTCTCTTTTCCGTAGTTCAATACCGCCTTCTCTTGACAACCATTCTATTGACTTAGGATGGATCTTGTATTGCATTAGAGGTGTATCCCCTTGCATGTAGAAATGAAAGTGAAGTGGTCTTGAGTGACCAACAAGTGCATCTTGGGAGTCACATAAGTATCCTTCAATGTAACTCTTGACGTCTGGTACATGTGTCACATAAGTATCCTTCAATGTAACTCTTGAAGTCTGGTACATGTGTCAACAAAAATGGAGAAGACCTTGTTGACTGGCACAACTGAAAATGCTGCATAAGCTGAGGAAAAGTGAATGTCATGCTTGTTCTAAGCTTCTTTGAGAACTTGCTATAAATTGCATCAATGTCTTCATGTGTGTGACCCACCATGAGAAACCCAACGTGGATCATCTTGAAGGTCCCTCGTGCCACAAGCAATGATAAATATGCAAAGAGATAACGGTTTTTGTTTTTTGATCCACAATTATCTAACTGTAGCAACAAGTTCTCTGGTAGTCGTTTAAAACCATTTTGTAGTATTATGTCCTCCATTTGTGTAGTAGTATGAGAACCTTTTTGATGGTAGTCTAGTGCTTTCCTTTAATGCATTTAGCAACAAAGAGCTTGATCTTGGCATTCCATCTAGTTGTAGATCAATTTTTTGATGTTGCACAATTGCCCAAGCAACCTTTTTACCCTTCTCCATAGAATGTAGATAAGAGTAATTCTTATCAAACATATATTCTAATTTGACAAGCAAGAGAACATTTTCCAAAACCATTCCATTTGTACTCTCCTATGCGGATCTTTAGCTTTCTTTACACATAATATCCCCTTGCATTATCCGGGACACCAAACTCTCATGCATTCACATAATTGATTCACATATGCATTTATTTGGCTACTCACACACACATCCAACAAGTAGCATATGCAAAACAAGCATGCAAATAAAGAACTTGACACAAATGAACAAGATTGAGGGCTGAATTTCTTGAGGCCGACCCCCCTTGAAAGGCTTTTGTATTAATTCTTTGCTCTTGAACTCTTACAAAGAGGAAGCTTAGATTAATACATCTCTTGGACCATGGAGGCTATCTCCATAACCCTCGAGATTTTGGACTTGCTTAGAACCTCAAGCTACATTGTCCTCTTCTCAAAGCCTCAATGGCTTCTCAAGCCAAGAGTACTTGCAGAGAAAAGGAGAGTCTTGATGAGGATTTGGTTAGGAGCATGAGCTGGAAGTGCTCCATAGTCTATGTACTTATCTACCAAGGTATTACACTAGCATAAGCTTATAACTAGCATAGGAGTGCTTGACCTTGAAGAGCTTGCTGAGAGCTTTCACTTGTGCTTTTCCACACTCTAATAGCCTTCTTAATGAGCTAGATAATCCTCTTTAAAGAACTCGAGTTGAGGAGGTTAAGCTTTGATGCCAATAATAGCATCCATGTGGCTTAGAGAGAGGTGGAGGATGGGTAACACATGGGGAAGGTTGGGCGGCTATTTCCACCCTTCCCATTGGTGGAAATGTGTTCTAATTGGACCAAATAAAGCCCTATTTCCAATTTTAATAATTCCTTGCCCATGCACCCACTCTGGACACCTCCCGTAAGTCGTATTTTAGCCGTTTTAGGTCATTCGAAGCCCCGTTTTTACTCCGTGAAATTTTGCTGAGATCCTAGGAAAATCTTCCATGCAATTTTGAAGTGAAATTCACCTTTTGACACTTCTCTTGCCTTGAATCCACTTTCATACATGCCTCTTTGCCCTTCCATATGTGCTTTTGTGTGCTTTTTCCTATCTCAGCAGATGGCCACTTTTAGAAAGAGAAAAGCCTTGATAAAGCACGCCATTCATCAAAATTTAATTTTGATGACATTACCGCTCCCTTGAAATCATAGTCGTCCTCAAGTATGATTTCAAGTATAGTCGTCCTCGACTATACTTGTATTAAGTGAAAGGAAGCCCATCTATACTCTGGATCCACATTTGAGTATAACTCACTTTCCTGGACTAGATGGCTAGTCTAGCAGGTGCTTAGGAGACGAAGTCATCGCTAAGCTGAGATTTACTTACTCTTTATCACTCTGCATGCACATTTGAGTGATATCAACTAGATAGTAAGTCTAGCAGGTGTTTAGGAGATAAGTCTCGCTAAACCATTTCTTAAAAATATTAGTGTATACTTATTAAAACATTTCAATGCACATTTAGAAAGAAAGAGAATCTTTGCATTAAATCTTTGTACCTTTTACTAAGTTTTATTCTTTTCAAAATTATTAAAAATTATTAGTAATAGCACAGCAAAGCTATGGCAAAACTTTAAGAAATTAATATATAAGTCACAGCGGAGCTATGGCAAAACTTTAAGAAATTAATACATAAGTCATTTTTATGCATAATGTGAAAAGAGGACTTCCTACCATATTCTAGGATTAGTCATCCTATGCTAAAAGAATAATTCTCATCATATCCATGGAAAATTAATTTTTAATGTTTACGCATACATAGTTAATTAGAGAAAAAGATTATCATCCAAACTATGAAGGAGCTTATAGTCTTGCAGTAAGGCAAGAGAATCCTTCAGTTGGGGTTCTTGCATCCATTTAGCATCTTCTAGAGGATAATTCTTAAATTTAATTAAATACTTACGTATTACCTTACCACTTCGAAGAATGTTGTCCTCATGCTTAAGGATGACCTTAGGTTGTAGAATCCTTCAGTTGGGGTTCCTGCATCCATTTAGCATCTTCTAGAGGATAATTCTTAAATTTAATTAAATACTTACGTATTACCTTACCACTTCGAAGAATGTTGTCCTCATGCTTAAGGATGACCTTAGGTTTTAGGATCTCCTCTTGGTCCTCAATCTCAGGAGGATACTCTTCTATTGGGTCCATTGGAGGTGTGCCTTTAAATGGCTTTAATAGACTCAAGGCATTATGTATATGCCAAAAAGACGTTTCATTGATTCTTTCAAGAATCTGAAATGGACCATAATAACTCTTAGAGAGATTAGGATAAATCTTTTGATGACCTGTGGGTCTCCCTTGCCAATCCTTGCCGGTGCAAATAAAAACCTTGACACAAATGAACAAGATTGAGGGCCGAATTTCTTGAGGTCGACCCCCCCCTCGAAAGGCTTTTGTATTAATTCTTTGCTCTTGAACTCTTACAAAGAGGAAGCTTAGATTAATACATCTCTTGGACCATGGAGGCTAGGATCTCCATAACCCTTGAGCTTTTGGACTTGCTTAGAACCTCAAGCGACGTTGTCCTCTTCTCAAAGCCTCAATGGCTTCTCAAGCCAGGAGTACTTGCGGAGAAAAGGAGAGTCTTGATGAGGATTTGGTTAGGAGCATGAGCTAGAAGTGCTCCATAGTCTATGTACTTATCTACCAAGGTATAACACTAGCATAAGCTTATAACTAGCATAGGAGTGCTTGAGCTGGAAGAGCTTGTTGAGAGCTTTCACTTGTGCATTTCCACACTCTAATAGCCTTCTTAATGAGCTAGATAATCCTCTTTAAAGAACTCGAGTTGAGGAGGTTAAGCTTTGATGCCAATAATAGCATCCATGTGGCTTAGAGAGAGGTGGAGGATGGGCAACGCATGGGGAAGGTTGGGCGCCTATTTCCACCCTTCCCATTGGTGGAAATGTGTCCTAATTGGACCAAATAAAGCCCTATTTCCAATTTTAATAATTCCTTGCCCATGTGCCCACTTTGGACACCTCCTGTAAGCCGTATTTTAGCCGTTTTAGGTCCTTCGAAGCCTCATTTTTACTCCGTAAAATTTTGGTGAGATACTAGAAAAATCTTCCATGCACTTTTGAAGTGAAATTCACCTTTTGACACTTCTCTTGCCTTGAATCCACTTTCATACATGCCTCTTTGCCCTTCCATATGTGCTTTCGTGTGCTTTTTCCTATCTCTCAGAGGGCCACTTTTATAGAGAGAGAAAAGCCTTGATAAAGCATGACATTCATCAAACTTTAATTTTGATGACATACTTTGTAGCTACACTCTATTTTTAGCATTTCTTAAGTCTAGAATTAGCTTTGAGTCCATAAATAGGGAAGAAGCTATTGCAATTCCCAAAATTAAACCCGGTCGCTATGTTATCTCCTCAATAGACTGTGCATCATCATCTGAAGGCAC
The DNA here is from genome assembly GCF_041138505.1 of Cibotium barometz. Classification (NCBI taxonomy): domain Eukaryota; kingdom Viridiplantae; phylum Streptophyta; class Polypodiopsida; order Cyatheales; family Cibotiaceae; genus Cibotium; species Cibotium barometz. The sequence continues at coordinate 27,039,349 of NC_141047.1, read as the reverse complement.
GTATGAGCTATCCTCCTTCACCTTCTTCATTCTGGGACTCTTGTGCATTGCCCCTTTTTGCTTAGACATCTCAATAATGTTGGGGTTCTATGGTGGGTGGACACATGTACCATTCATGAGACAATAAGAGTAGTGAGAGAAGAGAAAAATGCCTTAGAGAAATAGAGCTTGATTATAAGAGAAAATGATATGAATACAAGCACGAGAGGTGTCCTCTTATATAGGCTTTATCATAGAGGTTCTAGAATGATCTAGGCATAGTTCCCACATGGCTAAGTAGGAAGTGTGAGCAACATGTGTTTACTCAACAATATCCCTCTTAAACACATGCTCTAACTTCCTAAGGTTCTCATGAAAGAAGAAGAATGTGGTTCATGGTGGTTCTCATATGGATACAACACGTATAATCTACATCGATAAAGTTTGGATACAACATTAAGGTTCTAATGTGATTCATGGTGGTTCTCATATGGATTCAACACCAACAATGATCATCATTGATACAACATAATGGTTGGATACAAAATTAAGGTTCTAATGTGATTCATGGTGGTTCTCATATGGATTCAACACCAATGATCATCATTGATACAACATAATGGATGTCATAAAGTTAATACATCATCTTCAACTCAAGGATACAACATAAGAAGTTGGGAAATTACAAAATGAAAATTGATTTAATAAATGTCATCATATTCAAAAGATTGGCTTGAGCCATTTTTGGAACTCCCTCTAGCATGCTTTTTATTAGAAATAAGAGAGATGGACAGAGTGGAGGATGCGGAAGAAACAAAGTGGATGCTCTCGGGAGACTCTCTTGATGGTGTCTAACCCTTTAAAATCAAGCAATGGCAATGTAGCAAAATGAAAATGAAGTAAAGTAGAGTAGAGAGGCTTGGAATGGCTTGAAATGTAGCTAGTCTTGTTACTGCATGTAGCTATCCAATGCAGGGTTGAAGTAGGCTTGAGAAGAGCTTCTCCCTCTTGATGTAGAGCCTCAGAATGATGATAAAATCAGCCCTTTGTTTTGCTGTTTTGCTGATTTGAAGCTAGCTCCTTTGTGATGTAGAAATCGCCTCCAAAATTGATGTAGTTGCCTCCGATTTGATGTAGACACTATCGACAATTGAAGCACCATACAATGTGAGCCTTCAAGTAGCTAAATAGAGCATCCAATATGATTATTTGGGGCTGAAATGTGGTTTTAAATCTCTGATATTAAAACAGAGATTAAAATGATGCAAAATCTTGTGTAGAATTGACTAGTAGCTAGTAACTAGTTAACTAGTCTTGCCGTATGAGTGCATAGAGCTAAATGCTTCAAGTAGAGATGGATTTGGCATGATTAGAGCATGATTAGGTATTGATTTAGGCCTGAAAAATCAGCCATGAAAGTTTCAAGAGCTGAGCTATGGTGTAGTGAAAGAGGAGAGAGAAGGGAGAGCTAGTGAAGAAGCTAGTCATGTAAGAATGATGCAAAATGAACCCATGGCCGCTACAGGGGAGTCCATCCCACCACTATCCGCCGTTAGTCCCATGCCCGCGTCTCTGCCAGCACCAGGAAAGGGTTATCAACTAGCACCAGGAAAGGGTTATCAACTAGCACCACCTCCTTTCCCTTCTGCGGTGGTGTAGAGGATAAGATCACCTCCTTACCAGTTCTATCTGGCTTATCATGACTGAGCCTTGCCAGGATTTTTGCCCATTTAACGAACGTTTTTTCGTTCCCCACCCTCTTGTCCTTCATTAAGTTGGTCACGGTATCCTGTTGATGAGTTCCTCGTAGCTGCTTGATGATTGTTGTGGGGCTTGTGTTCCTGCACCTGTGCTTCTCTCCTCTTAGAGTCCTTAGCTAACTCCTCTGCCTTAGTGAGCTCCCTTATGGATTGTCCTAACACCTATTTTATGACGAATGGGCCCACATATGTTAACTTCAATTTCCCTGGTGATCACTCAATTTGGAATTGTAAAGCATTACTAGATCGCCCTTATCGAAAAAGCTTGAATTTAATATTTCTATTCACTCAGGCTTACCTCCTCTACTGCTGCTGAATAACCTCTAAAGTATAGGAAGATTGGATCCTATCCTATTCCAATTCCAACAGCTTCTCCAATCTATGATCCAAAGATTCCTCAGAAGATAACTTATGAGTTATTTTAATCCTTAAATTGGGCACCAAAAACTCCATAGGAACTACTGCTTCAAGGCCATAAACTAACTTGAATGGAGTAAATCCTAACCTTGAATTCTATCCTTAAAGCCCAAAGTGCTGAATCCAGTTTCTGATCCCAATCCTTCTTATTCTCCTTCACTATCTTCTTCAATATTCTCAATAGGATCTTGTTGGAGCTCTCTACTTGTCCATTTGCTTGAGGATGATACACAGTTGATTTCTTATGTATGATCAAATGCAATGTTGTCAACTTCTTAATCACCTTATTGAGAAAATGTCCCCCCTCATCTGACACTAATTCAATAGGACAACCAAATCTTGTCATTATATTCTTGTACAAGCATTTTGCAACACTAAAGGCTTTATTATCTCTGAGAGCCACTGCCTCCACCCGTTTTGTACAATAGTCTATGGCTATCAAAATATACTTGTTTCCTATTTGCTTTGCCATTGATTTAATTGGACCTACAAAATCCATCCCCCACTTTTGAAAAGGCTCCAATGGTAGCACTGGTTGATGAGGCATTCTGTCAGCTTGTGTAGGTTTACCCTTTGTCTGACATTGTACACACTATCTTGCATAATCATGTGCATCTTTTAGAATAGTTGGCCACCATAGGATTACCTGAAAAATCTTCCTTCCTGTGATTTCTCCTGAAAAGTGACCTCTTACAATCCCTTGGTGAGCTTCCTTTAGTATTGCTGTTTGTTCAAAGTCAAGAACACATCTTATTATCACTTGATCAATACCCCTTTTGTAAAGAACCCTTGCAATAATCAGTTGTCAAGGCTAACTTTTTCTTTTTATCCTTGCTCATTGCACTAGGAAACATCCCCTCGATCAAGAAACTTAGCATTTGATCATACCAATTTTCTGACATTTCGACTTGCACTTGAAAAATATTTGAATCAGGTAGTTCATCCAAACCTGCTTCTGGTTGTTCCCCATTTTCTAGTCTGCTAAGATAATCAGCAACCATGTGGCTTCTTCCTGGTGTGTGAATCACTATATAATCAAATTCCTATAATAATAATACCCATCTTGCCAATCTGCCGCCTTGACAATTCAAGTTTGTTAACTATATACAACAGTGCCTGATGGTCAACATGAAAGATGACTGCATTACCAAGAACATAATTCCTAAACTTCTTCAGTCCATAGATCATGCCTAATGCTTCCCTTTCTATCACTGTGTAATTCTGCTCAGCTGTAGCTAAAACTCTGCTAGCATAGTAGACTAGTATAAACCATCCCTTTGTCTTCTCTTGCATTAATACTACACCAATAGCAATTTGAGATAATCTAAAAATATATGAAATGGCAAATTCCAATCTCGTGGTTGCAAAATAAGTGCCACCACAAGCATCTTTTTTAACAATATAAAATACCTCTCCTATTCATGTCCCCATGTAAAAATATCTTTCTTCTTGGTCGATTTTGTTAAAGGTTGACATACATGAGATAAATATATGAGGTACCTATTGTGCCACTTCACCTATCCAACAAATTTGGATATCTGCCTAAGATTTTTGGGTACTAGCGCATCTTGAATTGCAGCCACCTTCCTTGCATCAATCTGCATCCCATCTTTGGAAATAACTTGTCCCAAAAAAATTCCCCTGTTTACTGCAAACGCACATTTAGAAGGGTTTAAGGCTACTCCAGCCATCCTGCATCTTTCAAAACACAATCTCAAGTGCTTGATGTGATCAACCATCTTTCCAAAAACACTGAAATCATCAAGAAACATCCTCATGAATGTTGTCAGAAAAGGCTCAAATACCTCTTGTACCCATTTCTGAAAAGTTGGGGGAGCATTCTTTAAACCAAAAGTCATCACATTACTGGTGGAAAATTCTGTTATAAAAGTTGTCTTGTCCCTATCTTCAGGTGCCATCAATACTTGATTGTTGTAACCATTGAAACCATCCCAAAAATTGTATATCTCATGACCTGCTACTATTGCATCCAAAAGAGTGTCACAAAAAGGCAATGGAAATGGACCTGTAATGGTTGTTGCTGCATTTAGTTTTCTAGTCCACACAAACCCTAACTTTCCCATTCTTCTTAGGGACAATTACTATGGGTGACAACCATGTAACTTGATGAATAGGGTAAATAAAGCCAACTTTTAGTAGCTTATCAATTTCATCTTTCACCTATTTTGCAAAGTTGGGATTCATCCTGTATCTCTTTTGTACTACTGGTACTGCATCTTTTTCAAGATTTATCCTATGTTGATAGAATCTAGGGTCCACACCCTTCATGTCAGTGTAGTGCCATGCAAAAATATCCTTGAACTCCCTTAACAATCCTTGTAAATCTATCTCAAACTATCTTTAAGATTAACACTAATCCTTACATTCTTAGGATCATCCTTTGTGTCTAAGTTTAGAGCCTATAAATCATCCTCCTTAACCCTGGTTGATTTTGTCATGTGTTCCTCATAATCCTTTTTTGCTTAAATAACAGCCTCAATTCCTTCTTTTGTTGCCTCCTACTTGTCATCCATCTACTCATCTGAAAACTCCTCCTGCATCTTTTTATCTAGCTCCCTATCTATTTTGATAGGAATCTTAATCCCATCCTCTCTTTTTTGAAAAACATACTATTGCATGATATTCTCCACATCCACTTCAAATATTGGTACCACTGATGGATTACTTTTCAAAAATTCCCCCTCCTCATCCTCAAGTAGTTCAGGTATCATATTGATAGTTTCCAACTACAATGGCCTGAATGCACTTGGTAAGTTCTTTTTGGAGGTCATCAAAAGTTTAACCTTTTTCTTGCCTCTTCTAATAACAATTTTATCTGCACCCCAATCTAGCTTGACTTTGGTAGCTGTCATCAAAATTAAAGTTTGATGAATATTGTGCTTTACTAAGATTTTCTCTCTCTAGAAGTGGCCATTAGAGATGGGAAAAAGCACATGAAAGCACATATGGACGGACAAAGAGGCATGTATAAAAGTGGAATCATGGCAAGAGAAGTGCCAAAAGGTGAATTTCACTTGAAAAGTGCATGGAAGATTTTCCTAGGATCTCGCCAGGATTTTACGGAGCAAAAATGGGGCTTCGAAGGACCTAAAACGGCTAATTTACGGCTTACGAGCGGTGCCAGAGGGGGCTCATGGGCAAGGAAATGATCAAAGGGGAAAGTGGGCTTCTTTTAGCCCAAAAAGGACTCATTTCCACCAATCAAAGGGCTGGAAATTGGGCGCCCCAACCTCCCCCACATACACCCAGCTACTACCACCTCTCACTAGCCACATGGATACTAAATTGAGCCCTAGCTTCACTCTCATATGCCATTCGAGTTTTAAAAAGTGATTATCTTTCTCATTAAGAAGGCGATTAGAGTGGGAGAAAGCACAAGTGAAGGCTCTCAACAAGACCTTCAACCTCAAGCCCTCTAATGCTAGCCCATAAGTGCTTATAAGAGTATAAACCAAGCATAGCTAAGTACCTAGTTATGGAACACTTCCAGCACGTTCCAAGCCTCATCCTCTTCATTTACTTTCCTTTTCTCCATAAGAATTCATGGCTCTTGAAGCCATTGAAGCTTTGAGAAGAGGAAAACGTGAAACAAGGTCCCTAGTAAGCTCACAAGCTCAAGGGTTATGGAGTTCCTAGCCTCCATGGTCCAAGAGTTGTTTTAGTTCAAGCTATCTCTTTTGTAAGAGTTCAAGAGCAAGAATTAATACAAAAAGCCTTTCGAGGGGGGGTCAGCCTCAAGCATTCCGGCCCTAAATCTTGTCCTTTGTCTCATGGCAACACGGATAAAGTTCTTAACTTTATCCAGCAGTTTGATGCGGCGTAACACTTCACCAAACAATCTAAGCTTCGCCATGTTGCCATGTATATGCAACGATCGGCCCGTCAATGGTGGGCAAGCTTACGAGCTCAAGGTCGACGGCCCAAGACATGGCAGGAATGTAGAAACGCTATCATCAAGCAGTTTCTAAGCGACCAAGCTCGCTTACATCTTGGCATGCTCTCAAACTCGAAAGAGGAGAGAGCATGCAACACTATATAGACAAGTTTTGGGACCTCCATCTCAAAGCTATTGTCTTTAAAAAGATCAAATTCTCGGAGCAAAAGCAGCAGTCCCTGTCTGGACTCCATGAAGATGTGCGTGGATACGTCCATGCACAAAAACCTGCGAGTATTTTTGAAGTTATTCATCACTCCTTGGTGGGTAGCAAAATCTTCCCTTCCAACAAGATGACAATCAAGTTATATGACAAGGGAGAAAAGGCTATCCACAATGAGCGGCCTTCTCAAGACTTCAAAAGCCAAATGAAGAAGAAGGAGAAGGGCGTATACAAAGGACAAAACAAGCTCTCCCCCGAAGAGCTTGAAAGGCACAAGAGGGAGAATCGATGCTTTAAGTGTGGGGAACAAGGGCACTCCTACCGCAATTGCCCCACGAA